>NC_088355.1:19660000-19972500 GCF_036884655.1 Musa acuminata AAA Group | reverse complement strand
TGGGAGATCTGTTCAAAAAAAAAAAAAATCTGAGGACCTATATGTAAACCCTAAGGACCTAATCGTGAATATGATAAAAATAAGGACTAATCTGCAAAATGCACCAAATGACAAATCCCACCGCTTAAGCTTCTCTGCCTTCGTTCTTAAGGAAGCAGAGAAGGCAGCTCGTGGGTGATCAGGGAAAGAAAGAAAGAAAGAAGAAGAAGAAGAAGAAGAAGAAGAAGAAGAGAAACAAAAATTGGGGCTTTTGGGGTTCTTGCTTTAATCTTTTCATTGGGGGTCAAAATTCTCAAAGGCAAGTGTTCTAACCCCATCCTACAGAAGTATTAGACTCTGTTTTTATGTTGATTCAAAATAAATTGGAAGATTTCTATTTAGAAACTGATATGTCTCTCTTAGGACTTAAAACCATGGATTCTGAAATATTTTCGGTATACTGACCCCTATACACTGTTTCGGCTATAAGTTTTAGCACAAAATGTGAATTCAGGCAGGAACTATTTTTTTTGTAATTAGACTCTTATGTCTTTCTTTTGACACCGATTTTGTAGAATTTGGACACCGAATACTTACCCAAACATTTTTTTCAAATGAGACTATAGATGCTGTAAAACAGAGTTCAAGATTTTTGACCTATCGATACTAAAATACCTATGACTCCCTGTTGAAAATTCTGATTTGTACCAAACTGATTTTATTTGAAACTAGATTTGAAAATCTTTCTTTTGACATACAGTTTGGAAATTTTGGAATTCAATTGCCTACCCTATTATCTGTTGAGTCTGACCCTATAAATTCTGCAAAACAGTGATTGTGATTTTGACCTTGTGTTACCAAATCTGAGGTAACTCTGTGTTGGGAGCCCTGTTTCATATGAAATCTGTTCCATCCGAATATAGATTGATATATGGTTCGACCATAGTCTTCTTATGGGTATTGGAGCATAATTGTTATTCTGAAATATTTGTTTGATGTGCCACTGGAATTCTGTCCGAAATCGAGCTTTGGTCGATTTCGCGTATTTTGTTCCATTCCTTTGGATACTTGAATTCGTCTAACCTTCTTATTTGAATTGAGCTAACTATAATTGGATTCCCTGTACACTCTTGCTTCCATTTTCCTTTCTAAAATGAATACATTTGTGAGAGATTTGTATCCTTGCGTCATTTGTTCTTAAAAAAAAAGGCACATGTAAGCTTCGTTGTTCCGCGTGTGCTTCCGATATATGCTACTTATTGTTGAAACTGCCCTTTTGTACTCTGGTGTGTGGGATTGTCTGGACCTTTGCCAGAAGTGGTAAAGGGTATGCGCTATTTGCCCGCTTTGTGGGGTCCCGTTATGTGGGATATTCTAGACCTTTGCTAGAAATGGTAAAGGGTATGCGCTTGTTGCCCGCTTTGTGGGTATGTGATTAGAGCCTGCGATGCTCTGCCGGCCCCCTTTGACTTCACCTAGACGTGGGTGGATGGAGCTCCCAGACGTGGGAGACTTTTGTCAGGTGGTCATTCAGAAATGGATGAATCACATTCTGACTGAGATCCCACTACACCCTCTATATGTTTGATATGACATCCAGAGTTTTGGTGAGTTATTTCTGTTCGTACTCTGGATAAGATTGATATGATTGTAACGTCAAGGACGACGTTTGAGCTCTTGTACGATATGTGTACCTATATGCTCTGAAAGGCTTCATTCACTTATGATTTTGCTTCGAAATGTTCCATATGCTGTTGATATGCTTCGAGACATTTTATATGCCATTGATAAGCTCCGATATGTTTCCTTTGTTTCTGATATGCTCCAATTACTCTATGCCCCATCTGTCAGGAACCAAATATGCATGATTGAAAGGACAAACTGTGATTCTGCTCCTAATGATATTATGTCTACGAAATTGTATATTCTGCTTTGTGTTTTGAAACTGTATCTCTTTGGAAATTGTACCCTTTTGATATGGATATATTAGTCACTTGCTGAGCTCTTTATGCTTACCCCGTTTGTTGATAAATTTTTCAGGATAGCGTATCGCTTGCTTAAATGTTAAGAATGGACTGAGGCAGTGGAAAGTTTAGAAGACGTTGGGCAGAACTTTTGTTAGCATATATGTAGTTGTGTATGAGCTACCTTGCATCTAATGAAATGTGACTATGAATCTAAACTTGTGGATTTTGTGTAAGTTAATGGATCCCTCATGTATAGGGTTTTGGAATGTTAAATTAAATTCGTGTAATGATATGAAGTTATGGTAAATCGTTGTTTGTGGTGACTGCATAGAATTCCCCACTTGTGGATTTACACTGTGGTTTTTATTTTGATGAGTTGAGTTCAGATTGTATGAATTATCGAGTGATGTGTGCTATGTTTATGAATTGCACAGGGTTATGAAGTGGTAGATTATAGAAGTGAAAATTTTGATCTGAATGTTTTCTTAGTGACCTCAAATGTGTGTTTGGATCCTGGGTTAGTTGTGATGAAGATTTTAAATATTATCGATATGTTTTGTGGGGGCGTGACAAAACCAGAGAGCACCGCTATTTTAGAGTGGTTCAGTCAATCTTGACCTACATCCACTTTTGACTTCCTCCTCCGACGAGGTCACCGACTTCCACTAGAGACCTTCCTTCAATAGGCGAAGGCCAACCACCCTTTTACAATTTTACTCCTTTTGACGGGCTTAGAAGACAACCCTTACAAACTTTTCTCTCCCCTCTTGAAAGATCAAAACTTGGAAGAAAAGAGGGAGGAGAACTTCTAGCCTTTACAACACTTTTAAGCTCTAAAAATCACAGAGTAAGATTGGATTTTTGGTGCCCTTTCATACAGGAAAGGGTGGGGTATATATAGGCCCCAAACTAATTTGAATTTGGAGCTCAAAAATGTCTTTTCCCGGATTTCCGAGGTCCTAGCGGTACTACCTCCTAACTAGGGCGATACAACCGCCTGGCAGCTCGGAGACTGAGTCTTTGGGCGGTGCCATCGCTTGACAGGGGTGGTTGCACCGCCTAGTCTCGCTCGGAGACTAAGCCCAGGCGGTTGCACTGCCCAGTCTCGCTCGAAGACTGAGCCCAGGCAGTGCCACCGTCGACCCTAGCGGTGCCACCGCCGACCCTAGCGATGCCACCGTCTAGCAGGAATTCTGGTCCAAATGGGTTGATTCATTCGGCCCAATTTGGGTCTATCAAGGGCCCAATTGCCCCCAGATTAAGTTAATGGGATAACCTCCCCTTCCTAACATAATTTACATGCTAACTACGATATTTCTTAAGACATTTACGATAACTTGCTCTGGTGCGTCAATTGCTTCTTTCGGCAAACTTCTAGCGAACATCCAACGAACCTTCGTTGATGCTCCGATGGACTTTTGGCAAACTCCTGGACTTACGATGATCCACTTGGCGAGTTCCGACGAGCTTCTTTAGCAAGCTCCTGGACTTCTCGGATTTGTTCCCGCAGAACCTCTGACGACCGTCCGGACTTCTCCGGTGCAACTCCTACTGAATGTCTTTCTTCCATCGTAGTTAATCCTGCACACTTATCTCAACATATGGATTAGATAACAAATGACAATTGACTTCATCATCAAAATCCGAGATTCAACAATCTCCCCCTTTTTGATGATGACAATCAATTGATAACGGAGTTAACCTTAACTCCCCCTATCTATATGCCATACTTGAGATAAGTCATTCTTGAATTCAAAGCCTTTGCATTCAAGAGACATATTGTTAAGTTAAAATCATTTAACCTTATCAATACTCCCATCATGATTTCTATCATAATGTATCTCTCTGAAAATGATATCAAGGCTTGACATCCATTTTCAAATTTCAAATGTGAATTATGGTAATGGTAGCAATTCATCATATGGTAAGATATCAACATGTAAAATTTCGAAGTAAGATTTTGATATCTTAACATGATGCACACATTTCAAGTGTTTTCACAATTATAGCATTTCATCACATGGTAAGATATCAATACGTAAAATTACGATGCAAGTTCTTGATATCTTAACATGATGCAAACATTGCATAATGCAAATATGGCAATCATTGTTATCATCAATTCATAAATTTTTGATGATGCAAGCATGGCATAATCATAGCATCAATACTCATAACATTAATTCATATATCTCTCCCCCTTTGTCATCAACAAAAAGGAGAACGATATAAGCAAATTTTAAGCATAAGTGTGGTAATTATTCATGTCATAACTAGGTTCATGTCATTTTCCAATAGTGAGTGATAGGATACCAATTATGCAAACATCTCAAGGAAAACATGACATGGAGATAGCTTTGAATACTTTGTCATTTTTATTTGTTATTATCTTTTTGCATGAAGGAGGAAGGCTATTTGTGATACAAGCTATTTGTGAGTTTACTTTGAATGAAGTTAAAATCGATGAGATATTAAATCATACTTCATTTTTACAAGGATCATGATATGTATGTGAAACAAATCCTTGCAAGTAAAAACACTAACATTCATATTTCAAGAAGGAATTTACAAGCAGGAATCATTTTATCAAATTTATTTCTCAAAAAAAATATTTTTCACATGATAAGTGTATGAGAAATGTATTTGCTAGTTGATTCTATATGTCAAAAATTAATTATGAGAATCAATATGACATATGCTTATTAAGTTCGGAAGTGGATAATGTATCGAGAAAATCCGATTGTTAGGATACCACTAGTTAAGAGAATCTGAAAATGAAATTAACACTTTTATGCATTCGGATAAGACTATACTATAGATTTTCAAATACAATCATGAAGACAAAATATGCTTATTGTTATGAAAATTTTTGTATTAATTTCCAACATGTTATTTTAGGCATGTAATGACAATAAAGTGATTTGATCATTCAATCAATAAAATCCAAAAAATAATTTTAATAAGTTTATGCATTCGGACACATCAGCATTCCTAATTCTCTTAGGAAATCAAATTGTTCTTCACTTAGAGGTTTTGTAAAAATATCAGCTAGTAGATGTTTAGTATCTATGAACTCTATGATTACATCATGATTAGTAACATGATCTCGTATAAAGTGGTGTCTAATATCAATATGTTTTGTTCTTGAGTGTTGAATGAGATTCTTTGTTAAACATATTGCACTTGTGTTATCACATTTAATGGGAATGTTTTTAAGATGGACTTTATAATCTTCTAAGGTGTTTTTCATCCATACAACTTGTGCACAGCATGCACTAGCTGTAATCTACTCAGCTTCGGTTGTTGATAGTGCAACCGAGTTTTGTTTCTTAGATGACCAGGAAACAAGAGAATGTCCCAAAAATTGACATGTTCCTGATGTGCTTTTTCTATCTAGTCTACACCTAGCAAAATCCGCATCAGCATAAGCAAATAACTCAAAATTCTCAGATTTTGGATACCATAATCCTAGATTTGTGGTACCTTTAAGATATCTAAGTATTCTTTAACCGCTTTGAGATGAGATATCTTAGGGTTCGATTGAAACCTAGCACAAAGTCCTACACTGAACATGATATCTGGTCTGGTTGTAGTAAGGTAAAGTAAACTTCCTATCATACCCCTATAAGTTTTTTGATCGAAGCTTTCTCCACTTTCATCAATTTCTAACTTAGTGGAGGTGCTCATGGGGGTGTTAATAGCTCTTGAGCTATCCATATTAAATATTTTCCGTAGATCTAAAGCATATTTAGTTTGACTAATAAAGATGTCATTGCTTAGTTGCTTAATTTGTAAGCCTAAGAAAAATGTTAATTCTCCCATCAAACTCATTTCAAATTCGAGACTCATGGTTTTAGCAAAAGATTCACAAAGAGATTTAGTCGTAGAACCGAAGATAATATCATCAACATAAATCTGAACAATGAAAAAATTATTTTCAAAATTCTTGATAAACAATATAGTATCAACCTTGCCTTCTGTAAAATTATTTCAATAAGAAAAGTACTAAGTCTATCATACCAAGCCCTTGGGGCTTGTTTTAAACTATAGAGAGCTTTGGTTAATTTAAATACATGATTAAGGAGGCTATTATTTTTAAATCCGGGAGGTTGTTCAACATAAACTTCTTCAGAAATAAAGCCATTAAGAAAAGCACTTTTAACATCCATTTGAAACAACTTAAAATTATTATTACTAGTATAAGCAAGGAGCATCCTTATGGCTTCTAATCTAGCCACAAGAGCGAAGGTTTCTTCGTAATCGATACCTTCTTCTTGGTTGAAACCTTTGGCCACTAATCTAGCCTTGTTTCTAACCACGATACCATATTAATCTTGCTTGTTTCTAAAGACTCATTTAGTACCAATAACTAAATGGTCATTTGGCCTAGGAATAAGCTTCCACACCTCATTTCTCTCAAATTGATTTAACTCATCTTGCATTGTGATAATCCATGAATCATCTTTCATGGCTTCGTCAATACATTTAGGTTCAATTTGGGAGAGAAAAGCGACGTTGGCACACAAATTTTTAAGACAAGAACGTGTTTGAACCCCCTTAGATGTGTCTCCTAGTATTAGCTCCTTAGGATGAGCATCTACATACTTCCAATCCTTGGGTAAGGATGTTTCGGAAGTAGATGCATCCAAGTTGCTAGTTGGAGAAGGGGTTTCATTTAAATTCAAAGAATCAAAATTAACATCATCATCAAAATCATTTTTCTTGATTTCAAAAATCTCATTGAAAACAACGTGAATTGATTCTTCTATAATTAAAGTTCTTTTATTGAAGATACGAAAAGCTTTAGAAATCGAAGAATAACTAAGAAAAATTCCTTCATCAGATTTAGCATCAAATTTTCCTAAGGCTTCTTTTTTCATTCAAGATAAAACACTTACACCCAAAAACTTTAAAATATGAAACATTGGGTTTTTTTATTGTTCCACAACTCATAGGGAGTTTTGGTGAGTAAGGGTCTTACTAGAACTCTATTCAAAATATAGCATGCAGTGTTTACGGCTTCGGCCCAAAAATATTTGGGTAGGCTATGTTCATTCAACATGGTTCTTACCATTTGTTGTAAATTTCTATTCTTTCTTTCTACTACTCCATTTTGTTGAGGATTTCTTGGAGTAGAGAAGTTGTGGTTATATCCATTAGATTTACAAAATTCTTGAAAATCATGGTTTTGAAATTCACCACCGTAATCACTTTGAATTGATGAAATCATACAACCCTTTTCATTTTGAACAAGTTTACAAAACTTGGTGAAATATCTAAAGCATTCATTTTTGTGTTTCAAGAAATAAGTCCATGTGTATCTACTATAGTCATCTATAATGACGAAGGCGTATTTGCTACCTCCTAGGCTTGATATAGAGATTTGTCCGAATAAGTCCATATGGATCAATTGTAAGGGCCTAGATGTACTTATTTGATTCTTAGATTTGAAACTACTCTTAATTTGTTTTCCTAATTGACAAGCATCACACATATTATCTTTGATTAACTTGACATGAGGAATTCCTCGTACAAGTTCTTTGGATGATATTTGAGTGATTAGTTTCATGCTAGCATGACCTAATCTCCTATGCCAAAGCCAAGCATCCTCATTCAAAACCGAGAAACATATTTCATTGCAAAGATCATTGATGTCAATGGTGTATACATTATTTTGTTTTAATGTAATCATGATGTGTTTTTGTATGATTTTTCAATGATGCAAGCATTAGATTCGAATTTGACGATGTATCCTTTTGATAAGGCCCTAAAGTCTTATCGTCGCTCTGATACCAATTGATAAGACCCTAAGATCTTATCGTGGAAGAAAGGGGAGAAAATGGAGAAAAATGGGGATGATAATGATTGCTTTGAGGGGATCGGCCTCCTTGATCGCTTCGAGGGGATCGACCCTCCTTGATCGCTTCGAGGGGATCAACCCTCCTTGATCACTTCGAGGGGATCGACCCTCCTTGATCGCTTCGAGGGGATCGGCCCTCCTTGATCACTTCGAGGGGATCGGCCTCCTAGGGTTTGTCAAAAGACAGAATAGTATTTTTCATAGATTACTAAAAAGAAGCAGTTACATCCTTATTTATAGAGTTCCACCCAGAGTTCATCAGGACTTGAACTCTAATAATAAATAAATATTAAATAAACCTCTACTTGACTCTAACTAAACCAAACTGACTCAATAAACAACTGGACCAAACAGACTCAATAAACATTATTCAAAAGCTCAGAAAAAGGGTCCTAACAGGTCCTCCCTCTTCAAATCAGCCTTGTCCTCAAGGCTGAGCAGCATCAATCTTGGGGAGCTTCTCTTTTAGAACTTCAGTCATAGGCTATCTGCAACGGATCACAACCCGTTGATCAAATAAATATCGTCTCCAATTTTTGATAGTGTAAGCAACAGGTTGGTCTTTCAGTGTAGTAATCGTTGTAAGAAACTCCTAACCTTTGCTATCACAAGTTAAAATTCGTTCATCAGTGATCTTTACTTCGAATATGTCATAGCTTTCAATGTGGTGGACTAATTGAGCTGTAACTTTCTTGTCCATAAAATTATTAGTGCTACCTGTATCAATCAAAATAGTGACAGGTTGATGCTTCAAAGTTCCTCCGATTTTTATATTTTGTGGGTTAGTGTAGCCAGCCAATGCATGTATTGTATGTGTGATGGCTTCAATATCTTCATCGGTCTTCATACCTTTATGATCAGAGTCCAACTCTTTTACTTCTGGTTCCTCTCTAATTGGCTCAATCATCAGAAGTTGCCCTTGTTTACATCGGTGCTCCATACTCTAATTTTCATCATAGTACAAATCCCTTGCTGATCTTTCCTTGCCAATTTTTTTCTCATGTAGATTTGCAAATGAGATCGCAGCTATCATAGTGCGGGGTTGACGAGCCTTAACGTCACACCGGATCTCTGGAATAAGCCCTTTAATAAATGTATCCAGAAGTTGTCGATCTGACCAATCTCTAGCTTGATTTGATAATTTTTCAAACCTACTTTGATATTCTAACACTGTAGAAGTATGATGAAGTTTGGCAAGCTGGCAATCAATATTCTCATATTCGGATGGGCCAAAGCGAACAATCCTCTTTTGAACTGCTCCCACGATGGAACTTCGTGGAAAGTTTCATACCAATCGTACCACTAGAGTGTATCTCCCTCAAGCTGGATTGAGGCCACTTCTACCTTGGATTCTTCTGGGGTTCTGTGAAAACGGAAAAAATTTTCTGCCTTTGAGATCCAATTGGTCAGATCTCCTTCTTTCCATCTTGGAAATTCCATCTTCATGTGTGAGTAATTTGTGTCAAAATCTTAGGACCCTTTTTCTGTATTTTCATATCTGTGCAATGTAGAACTTAAGCCCCCATTTTGTTGAAATTTGCTGAGGCTCTCCAGTAGGCTCTTTTTGAAATCATTAAGTGTTCCTTGCAATTGGTTCTCAATTCTGTTTTCCAATGCTTTCATTTGTGCTTTCACTGAGTTATCAGTGGCCATTGCGTAAGACTGTAAATATATAATCTCAACTCCTGTCTTAGGTGTCGGTCAAGGGCATCAACACTGTCGGTGTGAAGTTTCCGAGGAGGTGGACGCCAAGGGCAGTGCTGTGGTCGCTGCGTTGGAGGAAGAGTAGCTGCCCTGTTTCTATCATTGCATGAGGTGAGAGCGCCGAGGTTGGAAGGCGATTACGTTGAAGTGGCTACAGTTGCTGCGACCCAAGGGGCGATCGCCGAGCAACGGGGTTGAGGCTACTATGATGGCAACCTGTGGTGATGGCAACCTTTGGTTGCGGCAGAATATGCTAAGCAAGAGGGAGGCACCGTTGATTCGGCCAAGGTTGAGAAGAGGAATCGGTGTTGCGTGCGCTGTTGGGGTTGAGGCAAGGCAGCATACTTGCTGCAGTTGCTGTGTTCGCTGTTGGAGGGCGGCTGCTGCAGAACGAGGGGTTGGTCATTAGCCAGGAGCGACGACAGTGGTTACAATCGGCGGCTGCGACAGTAGAGGGTACCATTGTTTTTGTTGCTGCGTGGTGGTTGTTGTGTACTCTGTTTTTGTCACACCACCGAAGGAGTTGGCCGGAAGGATCACGAGCGGTTGAGGAGAAGGCTACAGTGGCTGGCAGCAATGGTGGTTGCTGGCCGGAGCGCAGCGTTGGTGGTGGAGAAGGAGGCAGCGAGGGTCGCGGCCGGGATCGACGGGGGCTGCAGCAACAGAGGAAGCTTTGTTTCTGCAACCATTGCAACGAGGGCTGCGGCAATTGGCAGCTGCGGCTGCGACTCAAGGGGGGCGGGGCACGGCAAGGGTTGCGGTTGGAAGGCGGGCGGCGGTGATCGATCGATCGGGAAGCAGCGGCGGCGATGGAGAAAAAGGCAGCGAGCATCGTCACTGGCCAGGAAGTTGCAATGCTGGAGATGGGAAACAGGATGCTCTGTTTCTATCGCACCACAGCTAGAGCCGCTGGCGATGCTAGCAACGGCGGTGCGGCAGTGATCGTGTGGCCGAGAAACAGTGGCAGCGGTGGAGAAGGAGGAGTCGGCGGTGTCACGGTTGGGAACAAGGGCAATCGGTGAGTTGCCCTGTTTCTGGCACTACGGATGTAGAGCAAGGAGGATCGGCTGCTGGGAGGCATGCGGCGGTTGTCGCATGGTGGCTGGCAGCGGTGGTGGCTTGGCAACAAAGGAGAGGGGTGGTGTTGAAGTGGCCGAGAAACAGCGGCGGCGGTAGAGGCAACCGACGCCTACGGCAGCAAAGGGATCGGCGGCTGCTATGTTTCTATCGCACCACAGAAACAGTGACGCCGACAGATCTCACGGCCAAAGCTGCAACCAAGGGAAGGCAGCGATGGCGGTGCGGCTAGGGCAGCATCGCCGATGGTAAAAGCGACGATGGGTGGTCCGTTGGCTGGGAAACGGCGGCCGCGGCCCTTCTCGCTCGAGCGAGATGCGGGCAGTGAGGAGGCGAGGTGAGAAGGTTGCGAGCCGGGGCACAGCGGCAGCGGTGGGCGCTGGCTGGGGAGCAACAGCGGCGGTGGTCACCAACCAGGAAGCAGCGCCGGCGGTGGAGGAGAGGCAGTGGTGGTCGGCGCAGGGAAGCAAAGGTTCCTTCTCGTTGAGAAGGAACAGCGTGCGGGGCTGCTGGCTTCACCCTTTCTCACAAATTTTTTTTTTTTTTTTGAATGATAGCTATGGCAACACAGCGAGAACGCCAAGGATCATCGCTTTGATACCAATTGATAAGGCCCTAAAGTTTTATCGTCGCTCTGATACCAATTGATAAGACCCTAAGATCTTATCGTGGAAGAAAGGGGAGAAAATGGAGAAAAATAGGGATGATAATGATCGCTTCGAGGGGATCGGCCTCCTTGATCGCTTCGAGGGGATCGGCCCTCCTTGATCGCTTCGAGGGGATCAACCCTCCTTGATCGCTTCGAGGGGATCGGCCCTCTTTGATCGCTTCGAGGGGATCGGCCCTCTTTGATCACTTCGAGGGGATCGGCCTCCTAGGGTTTGTCAAAAGATAGAATAGTATTTTTTTAATATATTACTGAAAAGAAGCAGTTACATCCCTATTTATAGAGTTCCACCCAGAGTTCATCAGGACTTGAACTCCAATAATAAATAAATATTAAATAAACCTCTACTTGACTCTAACTGAACCAAACCGACTCAATAAACAACTGGACCAAACAGACTCAATATACATTATTCTGTTTTAATGCAATCATAGATGTGTTTTTGTGTGGTTTTTCAATGATGCAAGCATTAGATTCGAATTTGATGATATATCCTTTATCACATAATTAACTAATACTCAAGAGGTTATGTTTTAAACATCAACTAACAAAACATCTTCAATAAAGAAGTTGGATTTGTTACCTATGGTTCCTTTGCCAATGATTTTACCCTTGTTTTTGTCTTCGAAGGTGACATAGCCTCCGTCTATGCTAGTGAGCTTAGAGAATTGAGATGGATCTCATGTCATATGCCTTGAGCATCCACTATCAAGGTACCATCTCTTGCTCCTAGCTTGTGATGGTGTATGTCTCTACAAGAAAGGATAATTTTTAGGTACCCATTTACTTTTGGGTGGCTCAAAAACTGATCTACATTATTTATTATGTTGCATAGAGTTTATCATGGTTCCTTTAGGAACCCAAATCAGTTTGTTCAAGCTAATTTTCTAGAATGGACAATGATATGTTTTATGTCCATATTTGTAATAAAAGTTGCATTTGCTTTGGTGCCGAACATGTAAGATAGGACCTTTTATGAAGGTGGTTGGATTTTGATGAGGACTTCTCACAAATCCGATTCCACTTCTTTTGGGAACGTGACCCTTATTTGTAAGGATCATGTTCAAAGACTTGCTACCAAACTCGAATTTCTTCAAGGCATCCTTATGTAGCAAGTTCTCCTTTTGGAGAGTTTCTAGATCATGGCATTTTTCACATTGAGCTAAACTATCATGATATTCAGTTTTTAATTTATCAAAATTGCCAATAAGACTATCATGCTTATTTTTCAACAATTTATATTTTCAACTAATTATTTTACATTCATCAAATAAGTCATGGAAGGCATTTAATAATTCATCAAATGATAAATCTGCATTAATTAAATTTGTTACCTCCTCTCCGATGGCCATTAAGGCGTAATGAGCATCTTGCTCGGTGTTGAACTCCTCTTCTTCGGACGCGCTCGAGTCATCCCACGTTGCTTTGAGCACTTTCTTCTTTGATGTTCTCTTCTTGGCTTGGGGACAATCACTTTTGTAGTGTCCCGGCTTTTTGCACTCGTAGCAAATAACTTGATCCTTTCTGGGTTCAAGTTTATTTTTTGTGTCATTTTTAAACTTGTTTGTCTTAATGAATTTTTTGAATTTCCTTGTTAGAAGTGTCAAGTCATCGTCACAGTCCTCATCACTTGAGTTTTCTCTCAAGTGGTCATCTAAAGTTCTAAGTGGCATATCCCTCCTGTTCTTTGGAAAGATGTCTTCTTACTCTTCATGAGCCTTGCAAGTCATTTTATAGGTCATTAATGACCCGATTAGTTATTCAAGAGGGAAGTTGTTTAAATCTTTAGCCTCTTGAATAGCAGTGACTTTAGGGTCCCAACTCTTAGGAAGGGATCTTAGAATCTTATTTACGAGCTCAAAATTCGAAAAACTTTTGCCGAGTCCTTTTAGACCATTAATGTCATCCATGAAATGGGTGTACTTGTTGCCAATAGTCTCGCTCGGTTTCATTCAGAAAAGTTTGAAAGAATGTATCAAAAGATTGATTTTTGACTCTTACACTCTACTTGTGCCTTCGTGAGTTACTTCGAGTGTATGCCAAATATCAAACGCGGATTCACAAACCGAAACACGATTAAACTCTTTTTTATCAAGCGTACAAAATAAGGCATTCATAACCTTTGCATTAAGAGCGAAAGTCTTCTTCTCCAATTCATTCCAATCGATCATTGGAAGAGAAGACTTCGAAAATCCATTTTTGATAAGATTCCAAAGTTCAAAATCCATTGAAATAAGGAAGATCCTCATTCGGATCTTCCAATAGGTGTAGTCCGTCCCATTGAACATGGATGGCGTGTAATAGAGTGGCCCTCTTGGTTTCCGGCGTATGCCATCTCTCTTGGGTTTTAATCCGTTGGAGAGTTAACCCTGCTCTGATACCAATTGTTAGGATCAAGAGCACTAAGAGGGGGGGGGGGGGGGGTGAATTAGTGTAGCGAAAAACTTTAGACGATTAAAATTGCGTTCGTACGATGAAATCGTTTTCGACGTAAAACTATTTTTGGAAACTTAACTTGAAAGCGAGTTTGTAAAAGAGTACAACAAAAGTAATCAGGAAGTAAAGCACATATGAAGGTTTGCAGTAAGGTAAGCAGCAAGAAGAAATGCAAACCAGAGAGCACCACAATTTTAGAGTGGTTCGGTCAATCTTGACCTACATCAACTTTTGGCTTCCTCCTCCGACGAGGTCATGGACTTCCACTAGAGGCCTTCCTTCAATAGGCGAAGGCCAATCACCCTTTTACAATTTCACTCCTTTTGACGGGCTTAGGAGACAACCCTTACAAAATTTTCTCTCCTATCTTGAAAGATCAAAACTTGGAAGAAAAGAGGGAGGAGAACTTCTAGCCTTTACAACACTTTTAAGCTCTAAAAATCATAAAGTAAGATTGGATTTTCGGTGCCCTTTCATGTAGGAAAGGGTGGGGTATATATAGGCCCCAAACTAGTTTGAATTTGAAGCTCAAAAATATCTTTTCCCGGATTTCCGGGGTCCTGGCGGTACTACCTCCTGACTAGGGCGGTACAACCGCTTGACAGCTCGGAGACTGAGCCTTTGGGCGGTGCCACCGCCTGACAGGGTCGGTTGCACTGCCCAGTCTCGCTCGGAGATTGAGCCCAGGCGGTGCCACCGCCTGACAGGGGCAGTTGCACCGCGTAATATCACTCGGAGACTAAGCCCAGGTGGTGCCACCGCCAACCCTAGCGGTGCCACCGCCTAGTAGGAATTCTAGTCCGAATGGGTTGATCCATTTGGTCCAATTTGGGTCTATCAAGGGCCCAATTGCTCCCAGATTAAGTTAATGGGATCACCTCCCATTCCTAACTTAATCTACATGCTAACTACGATATTTCTTAAGACATTTACTACAACTTACTCCGGTGCGTCAATCGCTTCTTCCGGCGAGCTTCCGGCGAACTTCCGGCGAACATTCGACGAACCTTCAGTGATGCTCCGGCAGAATTCCGACAAACTCCTGGACTTGTGATGATCTACTTGGCGAGTTCTAACAAGCTTCTTTAGTAAGCTCCTGGACTTCTCAGATTTGTTCCCGTAGAACCTCTGACGACCGTCCGGACTTCCGTCGAACTCTCAAACTCCTAACGTGATCATCATAGTCTTGACTCCGGCGTAACTCCTACTACATGTCTTTCTTCCATCGTAGTTAATCCTGCACATTTATCTCAACATATGGATTAGATAACAAATGACAATTGACTTCATCATCAAAATCTGAGATTCAATAGAAATAATACCCATTAGTTTCCTTAGGGTATCCCATGAATATGCAATGTTCTGTCTTGGATTCCAATTTATCGGGGTTGTATCTTTTGATGTGGGTTGGGTAGCCCCAAATCTTAACAACCTTAAGATTGGACTTCATCCCTTTCCATATCTCAAATGGAGTAGACACCACCGACTTAGTTGGTATTTTGTTCAGAATGTAAGCTACGGTCTCTAGGGTGTATCCCCAGAATGAGATGGGGAGGTTGACGAAACTCATCATGGACCATACCATGTCTAACAGTATACAATTCCTCCTTTCGGATGCATCATAGAGCTGGGGTGTATAAGGAGGTATCCACTAGGACAAAATCCCATAGTCCTTAAGGAACTATGTGAACTTTGTACTCAAGTACTCACCTCCTCAATCTGATCGAAGAGTATTGATACTCTTTCCAGTTTGGTTCTCCATTTTATTCTTATACTCTCTGAATTTCTCAAAACCTCAAACTTGTGCTTCATTAAGTACATATGTCCATACCTTGAGAAATCATCAATAAAAGTAATAAAGCAGGAGTAACCACTTATGGCATGAGTTGACATGGGACCACATACATCACTATGTATAAGTTCCAATAACTCAGTAGCTCTTTCTCTAATTCCACTAAATAGAGAGTTGGTCATTTTTCCACGATGGCAAGGCTCACAAGTTGCATATGGCTCCTCGTCGAACAGATCTAAATATTCATCCTTTAGTAATGATAGAACCCTTGTAGATTCTAAGTTTGGGGTTGATCTCTTTAGGGGATTGGCCTCCTTGGAATTCTAAAGGCTACTAAAAATATTCATCTATTCATTGAGAAAAGAGGATGAATACATGACTATTTATTGGGCTTCGAAACCCCAACTCCTAATAGGACTCCTACTCAAGGCTCCTACTTCTAACCAACTCCTAATAGGACTCCTACTCAAGACTCCTACTTCTAACCAACACCTAATGCTTCTCTAAGAAGCAACCTCCAAACTAATCTTTGTTAGGATTAAGAGCACTAAGAGGGGCGAGGGGGTGAATTAGTGCAGCGGATACTTTCGATGATTTAAAATGACGTTCGTACGATAAAAACACTTTCGATGAAAAACCATTTCAGAAAGTTCTTCAATTTAAGATTAAGCGAAGTATAGTTGAAGAAAAGCAATGGAGGCAGTTTGCAGTTAAGATAGATAGCAGAATGTAAATGCAAACCGAGATTTAGAGTGGTTCGGTCAATCTTGACCTACATCCACTTTTTGCTTCCTCCTCCGATGAGGTCATTGACGTCCACTAGAGGCATTCATTCAATAGACGAAGGCCAACCACCCTTTTACAGCTTTACTCCTTTTGACATACTTAGGAGATAACCCTTACAGATTTTCACTCCTCTCTTGAATGATCAAAACTTAGATAAAAAGAGGGAGAAGGACTTTTGGCCTTTTACAACACTTTTGAGCTCTCAAATTCTTAGAATAAGATCAAGATTTCGAAGCCCTTTCAGGCAAGAAAGGGTGAGGTTTATATAGGTCCAAACTGGTTCAAATTTGGAGCTCAAAAATGTCATCTCCCAGATTTCCAAGGTCCTGGCGGTACTACCACCATAACTGGGCGATACTACCGACTGACACTGCTTGGAGACCGAGCTCAAGAGGTACCACCGCCTAACAGGGGCGGTGCCACTGCCTGAATTCGCTTGGAGACTGAGCTCAGGTGGTACCATCACCTGACAGGGGCGGTACCACCACCGAGCATTCCTAGGAGACTGAGCTCCTAAGCGATGCCACCACCGACCAGGAATTCTAGGTCCGAATAGGCTGATCCATTCGGCTCAACTTGGGTCTGTCAAGGGCCCAATTGCCCCCAAATTAAGTTAATGGGATTACCTCACATTCCTAACTTAATCTACATGCTAACTACGATATTTAAGACATTAATACTACAACTTACTTAGGTGCGTCAATCGCTTTTTCCGGCGAACTTTCGGCGAACATCCGACGAACCCTCGACGATGCTCCAACAAACTTTCGGCAAACTCCTAGACTTGCGACGATCCACTTAGCGAGTTCTGACAAGCTTCTTTGGCAAGCTCCTGGACTTCTCGGATTTGTTCTTGCAGAACCTCCGACGACCGTCCGGACTTCCATCGAACTCTCAAACCCCCAACTTGATCATGGTATTGACTCCAGCATAACTCCTACTGCATGTCTTTCTTCCATCATAGTTAATCCTGTACACTTATCTCAACATATGGATTAGATAATAAATGATAATTGACTTCATCATCAAAATTCGAGATTCAACAATCTCCCCCTTTTTTATGATGACAATCAATTGATAATGGAGTTAACCTTAACTCCCCTTATCTATATGTCATACTTGAGATAAGTCATTCTTGAATTCAAAGCCTTTGAATTCAAGAGACATATTGATAAGTTAAGTTCATTTAACCTTATCAATACTCCCATCATGATTCCTATCATGATATATCTCTCTAAAAATGATGTCAAGGCTTGACATTCATTTTCACGTCTTACATTTCAAATATGAAAGATAGCAATCGTAGCAATTCATCATATGATAAGATATCAATATGTAAAATTACGATGTAAGCTCTTGATATCTTAACATAATGCAAACATTTCAAGTGTATAGCAATCATAGCATTTCATCACATGACAAGATATCAATTTGTAGAATTACGATGTAAGCTCTAGATATCTTAAATATGACATAGTGCAAATATGGCAATCATAGCAATTCTATCACCAATTTATCATATATTTCCATGCAAGCTTTTGATATCTTAACATAATTCAAATATGGCACTCATAGCAATTCTATCATCAATTTACCATGTATTTCTCCCCCTTTGTCATCAACAAAAAGGAGAACTATTTAAGCAAACTTTAAGCATAAATGCGATAATGATTCATGTCATTTTTCAATAATGAGTGATATGATACCAATTATACAAACATCTCAAGGAAAACATGACATGGAGATAGCTTTCATTACTTCTTCCTTTTTATTTGTCATTATCTTTTTGCATGAAGGAGGAAAGCCATTTGTGAGCTTACTTGAATGAAGTTAAAATCGATAAGAGATTAAATCACGCTTTATTTTTGCAAGGATCAAGATATATATGTGAATCAAATCCTTGCAAGTGTTAAAAAAGATCTTCCTTTTTCAAGAAGGAATCATTTCATCGAATCCATTTCTCGAAAAACTATTTTTCACATGATAAGTCTATGAGAGATGCATTTGTTAATTGATTCCATATGTCAATCATATGAAACAAACTTGATATGACATATGCTTATGAAAGCTACATTAAGTCTGGAAGAGAAATACTAAATCATATTAGGATCAAGAAAATCCAAAAATAAAATTTAACACTTTCATGCATTCGGACATGGTTTTGCTATAGATTTTCAAACACAATCATGAAGATAAAACATGCTTATCATCATGAAAATTTTTGTATCCAAAACACATAATTTTCAACATGTTATTAAGGCATGTAATAGTGTAAAATTCTCATTATAGCAATTAAGTGAATGAATTAAGAATATCCAAAAAATGATTTTAATAAGTTCATGCATTCGAACACATTTTTGTCATATGTTTTTCAAATACACTCATGAAAATAACACATGCTTATCATCATGGAAATTTTTGTATCCAAAACACATAATTTCCAACATATTATTAAGACATGTAATCGTGTAAACTTCTCATCATAGCATTAAGTGATTGATCATTGAATCAAGAAAGTTTGAAAAATAATTTTAATAAGTTCATGCATTCGGACACAATTTTGTAGTGCTCAAGGATTAAGAATTCGATGTATGAATCTTCTCAAATCACAATGAGAGTATAATATGCTCATCATGGAAACCAAGGCACAAGATTTTCAACTTATAAAGTAAATATGTTATAGAAGCATTCAATCTCAAGTGATCATGAAAATTTTGAAAATGAGTAGCGTAAAGAGATTTAAGGAAAATCCGAAAACGATGTTCAATCTACATTAATATTCCTAACTCTGCATATGCTCACCAAATAATACATTAAGTAAAACATATCAAGGATTAATAGTTATCAAGTCAAGGGGCATTGTGATGAAGGTGAGTAGCATAAAGAGTTTACAACAACATAATTGTTACAACAAGACAAGAATAAATTGTGACCACATTTACATATACAAGCTCATTCAGGAGGTGAAAAATTAAAATACCAAAATAAGGAGTCAAATTGCCGATGAATTTGCTATAGCTTAGATAGGATTTGATCTTGCCGATGTTCAAGCCGATCTTGTCTTTGTTTAAAGCGATACATCTGAATCCCTATGTCTTCGATAGATGATGTAGGAGCTTGGTTAAATAGATGTGTTTCCTCAAAAGGACTAGTTGGAGGAGATTGAGTACCCCTAAAGATTAGTGTTTTTTGTTCTAGTTCAGGTTGAGGGGGATCGGTTCTTCTAGGCATTTTAACCCACATTCCATTTCTAAATAAACATCTTATTCGGTGAAGTAGAATTTTATTTATTGCACTAAATCTATCTACCTTTATTACCTCTTCGTCGGGTGGTATTGGAATATCGTAGGCATTAAGTATTCTAGTGATTATACTACCATATGAAAGTATCATGTCTTTCTTAGATATTTCTATCATGTTTTGTTGGATAAGGTAACCAAAACAGATGTTATGTCCTTTCATGATCTAGTACATGGTTCCTAGTTCCATTTGACTCACTTCATCATGATGGTATTGTTTAGAGAGAATGATACTAATTAGAATATGATGAAGTACTTTAGTGTTTAGTGGTAATAGATGTTCACAGCTTTTAGGAAGTATCACTAAGTTGGGATTACCAAAAATTGTTCCTAAGGCTTCGACGTACGTTGTCCCAACTATTTCATCATCCCACAATCCTCTAAAATAACGACCTCTATCTTTTACAAGAATGCCTATCATATCACAAATGAATCTATTTATAATGGAAATATGTTATCCTAAGAGATAGGTAGACACTCTTTCTTTTTTATCTATATGTAGATTTTTGTAAAACAACCTAACAAGTCTTGGGTAGATGGGTTCACTAATTTGTAGGATTGGGAGTAGATCTAAATTTGCAAACCATTGAATTGTCTCTAAATTACTTAGTTTATTTAGATCACCGTACTTTCCCTTATGGACATTTCTAAACTCTATGGAAGCAAATTTTTGGGCATGAAGTTTTGAATCGAAAAGGGTGGAATCAAAGTCTTCTTCTAATCTCCTCTTCCCTTTTCCCTAGAGGGTCTTCTAGAGCCCATAACTACTGCTATTTAGGAAGATAATAATGAGCAAAAGTAGATGATTCAAAACAGAAATCAAAAGCCTCTTATAAAATACCTTAATTGAGATCTTCAAGAGGATGAATGATTGATTCTTGATCTTGCACGAAATGGGCAGTTTTTGGGCAGCTAAAGGGGAGGAATGGAGGTGGAGAAGATTTTTGAACTGCTAGGAGGAGAAGAGAGTGAATTGGGGTCAGTTCTACCGCCGGCCCTAGCTCGGTTTTAAAAGGGAGCAGAGTCAGGCAGTGGCATCGCTGGCTGGGCGGTGCAACCGCTTGCTACCCATGACAGCCGGCGGTGCTATCGCCAGCTAGGCGGTGCCACCGCCTATAGTCGATGAGCACTATTTTGAGGGCTGTGTGGGCTGATGTGGACGTTTTCAATTTGCAGTAAATTTTTATTTGAGAAGCAATCAATCTTAATTACATAATTACGTAAAGGTTTCCATCACAAGATGAGAGATTTTGTACGTTCATGATAGATCTTGTGAAGTGCATACTCTACTTCAAATGTTGTATACAATTTTTGGCATGTTCATGACTTATTATACAAGTTTGTAAGCTTTGCTAGTTTATGACAAACTTGGCTTGCAAGACATAAGTTGGATCCGAAAATAAAATGAAGAAGAATGAATGTGATGAATTCGAAAATCCAAAGGATGTGTGCAGGGGGAATTATGAGCTCCAAAATATGAGGGATCAAATAGGATTGTATCAATATCACTCGATAATTAGTAGTATTAATTCTACTAATCCTCTTTTTATCATTTAGGCTAAAGAGCATCACGAGTCTTTTTAGATCTCGGGTCATGAACGTTGAGAACCCAAAAAGCAAGATAATATCTCTTGCTCCTAGCTTATGATGGTGTATGTTTCTACAAGAAAAGATGATTTTTAGGTACCCATTTACTTTTGGGTGTCTCAAAAACTGATCTAAATTGTTTATCATGTTGCATAGAATTTATCATGGTTCCTTTAGGAACCCAAATCAGTTTGTTCGGACTAACTTTCTTGAATGGACAATGATAAGTTCTATGTCCATGTTTGCAACAAAAGTTACATTTGATTTGGTGCCGAACATGTAAGATAGGGACTTTAATGAAGGTGGTTGGATTTTGGTGAGGACTTCTCACAAATCCGATTCCACTTCTTTTAGGAACGTGACCCTTATTTGTAAGGATCATATTCAAAGACTTTCTACTAACCTCGAATTTCTTCAAGGTGTCCTTAAGTAGCAAGTTCTCCTTTTGAAGAGTTTCTAGATCATGGCATTTTATACATAGAGCTAAACTATCATGATATTCAGTTTTTAATTTATTGAAATTACTAATAAGACTATCATGCTCCTTTTTTAACATTTTATATTTTCTACTAATTATTTTGCCTTCATCAAATAAGTCATGGAAAGCATTTAATAATTCATCAAATGATAAATCTGCATCAATTAAATTCGTTACCTCCTCTCCGATGGCCATTAAGGCATAGTGAGCAACTTGCTCGGTGTTGAACTCTCATGCGCGAATAGTTGGGGTCGGTCATAGAGCCTCCCCTCTCTTGAAGTCATCTCTTTGGGCATGATGTGATTGATTAGAGCTCTCTCCTTGATGTTATTTCTTCGGGCTTGGTGGTCGGCCCAAACTGAATTCGGTGAGAGTCTGAATCTTATCCTCCATTCGTGCCTCAAAGGCTTCAAATTTAGCATTGATTGCCTCCTCAGATGCCATAGTATATGACTCCAAATCTGTGATGTTAAGATCTCTCTTTTGTTGACGAGTTAAAGGCATGTATAGGTTTGATAGAAATCAGTGAAAGTTTGCCGCAGAATTGCGTTGTCTTGTAAGAGCAGAATTATCGTCGAAGAAACAGCGGTTTCTCGATAAAATCTCCACAAAAAATTTGAGAGATTTGAGGAGAGAGTTGACAGCAATATCTCAGTTTATATGATAGCAAGGATGTCCATCAATAAAATTTCGACAGTAATAGCAAGAAAATTGGTGTAAGTTGCGATAGCAGAATTCTCGTCGAAAAATTTCAGCAACTTACGATGAAAATTTGCAGCAATATAGGAACGAATTTTTTTTTTTTTTGGATTTTCGGATAGGGATAAATAAATTGCAGCAGTAGTAAGGTAGGAAACCAGAACCTGTTGCAATTCACTGGGAGATCAAAGGTTGATCTGCGGTGGTGGAGATGATGGTGGAATTCGGCGACGATCTTTTAAGCAATTGTGGGAATTGCTTTGGATGGTTGTGGAGGGTTGATGGATGGCAATGGAAGGGCAGTGAGATGCCAAGAATGCTACTCTGATACCAGGTGTTAGAACCCTTGCAGATTCTAAACTTGGGGTTGATCTCTTTAGGGGATCGGCCTCCTTGGAACTCTATAGGGGTTCCTCCCTCCAAGTTGCTGCTCAAAGGCTGCAGAAAAGATTCATCTATTGCTTATGAAAAGAGAAGGAATACATGGCTATTTATAGGGCTTCTAAACCCTAACTCCTAATAGGACTCCTACTTAAGACTCTTACTCTAACCAACTCCTAATATGACTCCTAGTCAAGACTCCTATTCCCTGACAACTCCTAATTCTTCTCTAAGAAAACACCTCCTACATGAATGCTCCTCTCTATTAGGACTCTCCTAGCTATAGTCCTAACAGAATGTCCCTCTCAATTAGGACTCTCCTAGCTAGAGTCCTAACAGTTTTACATGAATATCCCTCTCAATTAGGACTCTCCAAGCTAGAGTCCTAACAGACCCGCCCTCTTCAAATCAGCCTTGTCCTCGAGGCTGATGATTCATGAATTATGGGAATTTGATCTTCAAGTCGTCATAGTTCTCCCAAGTGGCATCTTCTATTGGTAGGTTCGCCCATTGTATTAGAACTTCATTAGTG
The DNA here is from genome assembly GCF_036884655.1 of Musa acuminata AAA Group. NCBI lineage: Eukaryota > Viridiplantae > Streptophyta > Magnoliopsida > Zingiberales > Musaceae > Musa > Musa acuminata. The sequence goes on along the minus strand of NC_088355.1, from coordinate 19,949,256 downwards.
GGTCGTCGTCGTCGAGTCACGATCCGTCGATCAATAATGGCACTTCGCTGGGTCTGGAGTTCTCTTTGGGTAGTCATATTTGGTGGGTGGCCTTGGGCTGTCTCCAAGCACCTATTTACAACTGTCTCACCGTCGATTTGTGGGTGATATACCATACTCCTTTTCAATTTAGTACCCTACATATAGAATAACTTGGTCCAAAATCTACTCGTGAAGATGCAAGTAGAATTTATCATAAGCACAATGCGTCCCTTATAGTGTAATTCTTTTGAGTCCCGATTGTAATGAGCCACGGAGCTTGGTGCTTCCTCTAATTTTTTTTGTATCTTACTGGTCTCCGAATCTTCCTGTCATTCCATCTTAATATCCTCAAGGAAGTCGCTGGTTGGAAGTAAAACGACCGAAAATTCAGCTTGCTCAGGTAGCTGCGAAAGCGCATCTGCAACAATATTCTCTTTCCACCTTTTGTAAGTTATTTCATAATCAAATCCAAGAAGTTTTGTTACCCATTTTTGCTGCTTAGGGGATGATATCTTTTGCTCCAAAAAGTACTTGAGGCTTTTATGGTCGGTTTTAATTTGAAATCGTCGACCAATCAAGTAGGGTCTCCACCGCGTTGCTGCGCGCACAATGGCGAGCATCTCCTTATCATATGTTGACTTATTTTGATAGGAGGGAGATAATGCCTTGCTAGTGTATGCGAGTGGTCGACCATCTTGCATGAGAATGGCTCCAATTCTGACTCCAGATGTGTCCGCCTCAATAATGAAGGGTCGGTTGAAATCTGGTAGTGTTAGCACCGGCGTCGTCGTCATGGCTGCCTTAAGTTTGTCGAAGGCAGTGGAGGCTTTGTCCAACCATTGGAGGACATCTTTTTCCAGTAAGGAAGTAAGTGGTACACTGATCTTTCCATAGTTTTTCACAAACTTGCGGTAGTAGCCTGTTAAACCCAAAAAGCCATATAGCAATTTTATGTTTCTCGGAGTCGGCCAGTTTTGCATTGCTCCAATTTTGAAGGGGTCCACCGTCACACCTTCCTCTGATATGATATACCCAAGATATCCCACCTTTTGTTGAAGAAAGTAAAATTTTCTAGTAGTCGTTGTGTGTTCGAAAGGCGGTTTTCGGTATGACTTCTTCGTACACTCGTATTTGATAATACCCGGATCAAAGGTCCATCTTTGTGAAGATTTGTGCTCCCTTTCATATAGCAATTCATCTAGTACTGGAATAGGGTATTTATCCTTGATGGTTATGCCATTGAGAGCTCGGTAATCAATGCATATTCGCCATGTTCCGTCCTTCTTGTGTGCAAGTAGCACCGGTGAAGAGTAGAGGTTGCAACTCGGCCGAATAACTTCTGTTTCGAGCATCTCTTTTATAATCCTTTCTATTTCATCCTTCTGGAGATATAGATACTAATATGGCTAAGTATTTGCTGAAGATTTTCTTGGAAGAATCGTTATACAATGATCATGCCGACGGGTGAGAGGTAGGTTGCATAGTTCGTCAAATATATTTGAAAATTCAGCAAGTAAAGGAAGTAGATTTGGATCTTCAAATTCTATTGGCTCTTCCTTAGTTTGCTGCTTAAGTTGTACCAAAAAGCCGATGCATGCTTTATGCAAAACATTCTCCATTTGTTGTGTGCAAATCGTTGTTATGTCGCCCCCACGTTTCCCGTGCAATGTCACCTGTTTCTCCTTACTGTAAAATTTCATAATTAGTTTCATAAAATTCCAGAAAATATCACCTAATGTCATCAACCATTTAATTCTGAGCATGGCCTCATGATTGTTAAGAGGGAGAAGGAAGAAATCTGCAATTATCTCTTGGTCCTTCAGCAATAGTTTCTCCTGCGGGCGCCTACGATCACAATTCAAAATCCGTCCGTCGATGACCTTAACATCAAACCTGCAGCGATTCTCGATAGGTAATGCTATCCGAACAACAAGCTTACTATTTAGGAAGTTAGTAGTACTGCCCATGTCGATGAGAACAGTGATCGATTGTTGTTTGAGAAGGCCTCCAACTTTTATCGTTTGCGGGTTTGAGTAGCTGGCTAGTGCGTGTACTGTAACGTCAGTCGGTTGTGGCTCTTCTTCCGCATCTTCTTCTTTATGTTCAAGGCTCTCTTTTGGGTGTTCAATGACCTCTTCTTCTATCGGTTCAATCATAAGAAGTCCTCCTTTACTACAGCGATGCTCACGGCTCCATGGCTCGTCACAATGCCAACATAACCCCTTCGCATATCGCTCCCGAAGCTCTTCCCTTGTTAACCTCTTTGGTGTAGGGACTTGGTCAATAGTAGGGGGGGCTGAGGGCTTCAATATTATTGGTTGAGGAGTGACCCTAGTCCTCCGAGCTTCATGGTTCAATTGCTCCTCTTGATGTCGTGCGAAAGAGATGGCTGCCATAAGCGTATATGGTTGTCGCGCTTTAACTTCTCCTTGGATCTCCGGCTTCAAGCCCTCAATAAAAGTCCCCAATAACTGTTTTTCAGACCAATCACGAGTTTGATTAGATAACCTTTCAAACCTGGTTTGGTACTCCTGAATGGTGGAGGTTTGTCGGATCTTTGCTAGTTGTCCATCAAAGTTCTCGTAATAAGTTGGTCCGAAGCGGATCAGTAGTCCTTCTTTGAATTGTCGCCATGAAAGGGCTCCATAAGTGTGTTCAAACCAGTCAAACCATTGTATGGCATCCCCTTCAAGATGTATAGCTACAATTTCCACCATGGATGCATCCGCAGTTTTATGGTACCGAAAATATCGCTCAGCACGCGAGATCCAACCAACTGGGTCTCCTTCTTCCCATCTAGGGAAGTCCACTCTCATGCGCAAATAGTTGGGGTCGGTCATAGAGCCTCCCCTCTCTTGGAAGTCATCTCTTTGGGCATGATGTGATTGGTTAGAGCTCTCTCCTTGATGTGATTTCTTCGGGCTTGGTGGTCGGCCCAAATTGAATTCGGTGAGAGTCCGAATCTTATCCTCCATTCGTGCCTCAAAGGCTTCAAATTTAGCATTGATTGCCTCCTCAGATGCCATAGTATATGACTCCAAATCTGTGATTTTAAGATCTCTCTTTTGTTGATGAGTTAAAGGCATGTATAGGTTTGATAAAAATCAGTGAAAGTTTGCTGCAGAATTACGTTGTCTTGTAAGAGCAGAATTATCGTCGAAGAAATAGCGGTTTCTCGACAAAATCTCCACAAAAAATTTGAGAGATTTGAGGAGAGAGTTGACAGCAATATCTCAGTTTATATGATAGCAAGGATGTCCATCAATAAAATTTCGACAGTAACAGCAAGAAAATTGGTGTAAGTTGCGATAGCAGAATTCTCGTCGAAAAATTTCAGCAACTTACGATGAAAATTTGCAGCAATATAGGAACGAATTTTTTTTTTTTTTTGGATTTTCGGATAGGGATAAATAAATTGCAGCAGTAGTAAGGTAGGAAACCAGAACCTGTTGCAATTCACTGGGAGATCAAAGGTTGATCTGCGGTGGTGGAGATGATGGTGGAATTTGGCGATGATCTTTTAAGCAATTGTGGGAATTGCTTTGGATGGTTGTGGAGGGTTGATGGATGGCAATGGAAGGGCAGCGAGATGCCAAGAACGCTGCTCTGATACCAGGTGTTAGAACCCTTGCAGATTCTAAACTTGGGGTTGATCTCTTTAGGGGATCGGCCTCCTTGGAACTCTATAGGGGTTCCTCCCTCCAAGTTGCTGCTCAAAGGCTACAGAAAAGATTCATCTATTTCTTATGAAAAGAGAAGGAATACATGGCTATTTATAGGGCTTCTAAACCCTAACTCCTAATAGGACTCCTACTTAAGACTCTTACTTCTAACCAACTCCTAATATGACTCCTAGTCAAGACTCCTATTCCCTGACAACTCCTAATTCTTCTCTAAGAAAACACCTCCTACATGAATGCCCCTCTCAATTAGGACTCTCCTAGCTATAGTCCTAATAGTTTTACATGAATGTCCCTCTCAATTAGGACTCTCCAAGCTAGAGTCCTAACAGGCGGGTCTTCCGTGCGTGCATCAAATTTTGCATCTGATGAAAACCTTGGTCATCAGCATATGGGGGCTATGTTACACCAAGGAAAAAGTTTGAATGCAAGTACCAGTGAGTTCCTTGGGAGGGACTTGATCATGTAAAGGTATGATCGAAGCAACTGGAGAGTTAGATTGCTCTAGAGCTCATATTCGCTTAAGGGAGCCCGGCAAGTCAGAGGATAAGGTCGAGTAAGCGAACGTTGCTACCAAGGAAGCTAAGGAGAACAGAATCGGTGCAAACCCTACAACGCAATGGCAGAGGCCATGTGTGGGAGTTGCAGTCTATCTTTCCATCGACCAAACAGACTGCTTGGAGAACACAAAGGTGTTGAAGCAGGGGGTCGAAAGAGACGAGGAAGCGACAACGAGTCCAGAGGGACTTAGCTATCCAAAATTAAGCATCATTTAGAATGTAGGTGGACTCAGAGGAGTACCACGGAGACATATCTACTGATCATGAAGAAAATGGATGCAGATGCGAGGCGACGGATAGTAGGGCCATGGGCATGGCAGCGCCATGATACCGTAGAGGTGGGACTTCCGTGAAAGTCATTGATCCCTTGCTCTCATGGAGGGAGAGTGCTTGGTCGTGAATGGGGCCAAGGAGGTGGAGCATGCAGAGGCAATCTCCAAGTACCGAGACAAGGCTGAAGGGCAGAGGCCGAGGAACTTCGTAAGACCAGTGTCAATGAACTTCTCATCAAGATAGCCGAAAGTGAAGGACTTCGGGTCATGCAAGAGTGTATAACCAAGGAACGAAGTAAGCAGTACGCGGTGTTGTACCTTTGCTACTCAGTAGAGTAGGTGGCAGGGTTGATGGAGAAGACGGTACAATCCCAGAGGCGACCAAACCTATGAGAGAATTACTCTAAGTTGGGGTGAAAACTTCCTGCATTCCAGAAGTTCGATGGCATTGAGAAGGTGAATCACAATAACTAACTCAACGCAAGGAGTGCAAACACTTCAAGTGCTTTAGAAGTGTGAGCAAAGAGCAAGCGAAGGCCAGTAACTAGCTCAATGCATGGAGTACAACCTCGAGGAGGCGGGCAAAGTCAAGTAACCTTTGCCTTCTTAACTCTTAAGAGAATGGGCGAAACCGAGTACCCAAATTCTCTTATCTATCCAGCAGAGGAGCTCTGCACAAGTTCAAAGACCCTTCGAAGATAATGGAAGATAATAATTGTCAAATCCTCACCAACGGTGATCAGTGCTACTGAGAGTAGATTGTCCGCTTCATTTCCCAACGAAATGCCAATCGAAAGCGGAAGTGATGCGAACCTACTTGGATGTGACAACTAAGTGAAAGAAGAGTCAATGAGCAAATTTTATGGAGGAATGACCCAAAACTTCAGATGTTTGCGAGACGATGCTCGTTAAAGCTCCAACAAGCATCCACACAGTTCAAGCAGCATGAGAAATTTGAGAGACTAGTGCAGTAAGGATGGTCTTTTCCTTCATTTGGGGGATCCGTAGGAATCAACAAGGATCAACACAAATCAGCCAACCCCACACCAGAGTCAGAGTCATTGGTGAGTTGAGCAGCATGGCGGATCAAAGGTTCGACTACTCAAAAACAGCAGCGGAGAGCAGCTAGGAGCTAAGAGACGCATTGTAGCTAGAGCAGAAGATTGAAGACTTAGCAAAGGCGATGAGTTGCAATATCGAGAAAGGCTTCAACAAGGACGTCGAAGGAATAAGTGGGGGAGAATGTCACGGACAAACTTCGAAACAGGATGTTTGATGTAATGCTTATGTATGTCTGTGTCTTTTGGCATGTTCATGCCTTGTACAGCATGTAGAGGGGCGCCCGAAGGCTTAATAGTCCCATTTTAGTTGGGTTGGTGGCCTCTTTAGGCTTTTAAATAAAGGTTGTGTCATGTGGACACGTGCGAGAGATTTTTGATCTATAATGGACCATTTTACCCTTTGTTGTGCAACTATTCTGAGCTTGTAAAGTCTGTTTATAATTTGCATTGTCTATGAAGTGTTTTTCGGAGATGTTTGCTTGTGGATCCTGATTAAGGCGTTCTCTCTAACCCGTTCTCTCTTTTGTTGGTCCTAAGGGACAATGGGAGGCTTCGGGAAGGTTGACCTTTGCGGACGGACACGCAAGGGTGCCGCACGACTTAGGCAAAACCAGCTAAGTCCGTGACAGTATGTCATCTCTCTTGGGTTTTAATCCAATTGAGAGTTAATCTCGTTCTGATACCAATTGTTAGGATCAAGAGCACTAAGAGGGGTAAATTAGTGCAGCAGATAACTTTTGACTATTTAAAATGATGTTCGTATGATAAAAACACTTTCGATTAAAAACTATTTCAAAAAGTTCTTCAACTTAAGATTAAGCGAAGTACAGTTGAAGAAAAGTAATGGAGGTTGTTTGCAATTAAGATAGAGAGCAGAATGTAAATGCAAACTGAGATTTAGAGTGGTTCAGTCAATCTTGACCTACATCCACTTTTGGCTTCCTCCTCAAATGAGGTCACCGACGTCCACTAGAGGCCTTCCTTCAATAGGCGAAGGCCAACCACCCTTTTATAGCTTTACTCATTTTGACAGGCTTAGGAGACAACCCTTGCAGATTTTCACTCCTCTCTTGAATGATCAAAACTTAGATGAAAAGAGAGAGAAAAACTTTTGGCCTTTTACAACACTTTTGATCTCTCAAATTCTCATAATAAGATTAAGATTTCAGTGCTCTTTCATGCAAGAAAGGGTGGGGTTTATATAGGCCCTAACCGGTTCAAATTTGGAGCTCAAACATATCATCTCCCGGATTTCTGGGGTCCTAGCAATACTACCACCATAACTAGGCGGTACTACCGCCTGACATTGCTTGGAGACGGAGCTCAAGTAGTACCACCACCTGACAGGGGTAGTACCATCGCCTAACTTTGCTCGGAGATCGAGCTCAACCGGTACCACCGCCTGACAAGGGAGGTACCACCGCCCAGCATTCCTGGGAGACTGAGCTCCTAGGCGGTGCCACCGCCTGCCAGGAATTTTAGGTCCGAATGGGCTAATCCATTCGGCCCAATTTGGGTCTGTCAAGGGCCCAATTGCCCCCAGATTAAGTTAATGAGATTACCTCCCATTTCTAACTTAATCTACATGCTAACTATAATATTTAAGACATTAATACTATAACTTGCTTTGGTGCATCAATCGCTTCTTCCGACGAGCTTCCGGTGAACTTCCGGCGAACATCCAACGAACCCTCGGCGATGCTCCAGCAGACTTCCGGCACACTCTTGGACTTGCGATGATCCACTTTGCGAGTTCCGATAAGCTTCTTTAGCAAGCTCCTGGACTTCTCGTATTTATTCCTACAGAACCTCCGACGACCGTTTGGACTTCCATCGAACTCTCGAACCCTCAACATGATTATGGTCTTGACTCCGGCGTAACTCCTGCTGTATGTCTTACTTCTATTGTAGTTAATCCTGCACACTTATCTCAACATATGGATTAGATAACAAATGACAATTGACTTCATCATCAAAATCTGATATTCAACAATCCTATCCTTAGTTAGCCTCTTCACCTCTTTAATAAGGGTCGGCTAGGTAGGTTTTATATGAATGCCCCTCTCAATGAAACTCAATTAGGACTCTCCTAGCTAGAGTCCTAACAAGCAACTTTTGAATCCTTCCCTCATAGATATGACTCAGCCTATAATGTCACAAGTATGCACTGTTCACCTCATCTTATTTCCTCTTGGACGCACTTACATTCATGACATGTGGAGCACTGCCTAGCATAAATAAACCATTATGAGAAGATCCTTACGCTAATCTCCTAGGCTTTGTCAGAATTTACAACAAATTATAGATGTGATAAGCACTACCGGTATCCAATACCATACACTATCACAAAAATCTAACAATTGGAGACTAATCATGAATATACTTGAAGCTCCTCTAAGCTTTTGTTTCACCCTCTCTACAAGGTACCTTTTGCAGTTCCTCTTCCAGTGCCCATCTTTACCATAATGAAAGCATTGACCTTTATCCTTTGTTGGGTCTTTCTAAGCAACCTTTGCTTACCCGATCCGCCCTTGTCCTTGCCTTTCTTAAGGGACTTTTCTACCTTCATTTTCGTTTTGGTCTCACCAATATAGAGAACTAGCTTTTCTTTCTTGATGGTGCTCTCTGGCTCCCTCAACATATTGAGGAGCTCAAGGAGAGTCATCTCAAGCTTGTTTATATTAAAATTCATTATGAATTGAGAAAATGAATCTGGTAGGGACTGAAGTACAAGTTTTACACATAAGTCATTCTCTAGGACCATTCCTAGACTTGTGAGTTTCTCGATCTACTCAATCATCTTAAGGACATGGTTCCGAACCGGTGTCCTCTTAATCATCCTAGTATGGAAGAGACTCTTGGATATCTTATACCATGGAGTCCTTCCCTATTCCTCAAACAATTTTTGTAGATACAGGAGAATGGATCTGACATCCATCTTTTCATGTTGTCTCTGTAACTCAGGAGTCATGAAGCCTAACATGTAACACTGAGTAAGAGTGGAGTCATCTATGTACTTCATGTAGCGAGAGATCTCATCCTCGCTTGCCCTTGAGCCAATCGGTATAATTTGGACCATTGAGACGGTTGACATCAAGTATGCCATGTAAGGAACTTAAATGCAACATATTTCTGAAAATAAAGATGTAGTAGAAATAAATACATGCAGATTTTGTAAAAAAATAAATAATTAAGATAAGGACTTCTATCTTAATCTACTCTTACTATTTTCTCACGAATCACACAACTCCCTCCGGTACGTGAATTAGAGACCCCTGGCAGATCTCTAGTGGGGATCGGGATCCAATCGGCGTCTTAACGTAATCTCAAGTGACTCGACCAATTACGCTAAGCCCATAAAGGTAGGCAACTCTTGCCAATCACAACTCCTTACGATTCTCATCCGGTTCGGCCTCCGAACCACCATGGCCTCGAGTAACTCGACTAACGATAGTGTTTAGTTAAGTCATCACCATCGTTACAAGATAATTCTGATTCGACAATATGCCCTCAAGTGACTCGACCAAGCATACCATACCCTTAGGTCACTGGTGATATCTCTATGTCGTAGGTAAGATAGCGAATCGCGAAATAGGTGAGCCTCGAGTGACTCAACCAACTCAACCTATGTCGAGAATCGATCCCTACCTAGAATGATGGAAGGCCATGTGGGTCAATCTAATTGCCTCATGTTTACCGACTTAATATTATAAAGAGAGGAGATTTTTGATTTGGTCTCCTAATATGACGTGTCACACACATACATATTTAATATATATCTATATCGCATGCAAATATATATATCTAGTATGTATATAAATAATCACACATCAAATGAGCAATCATACTAGATAATCATGGACCATATCCTAATATGATTAGGCCCGAGCTAGTAGGTCTAATCACTCAAATCGAGATATATGTGTACGGTGGCGCATCTCTATGCCCTATGATCATCCATCTCATCATCGTCGGTTCCGTCGACATCTCGACGCATCTCCATACGTCGCGATTGTCCATCTCAGTCTTGTGGGTCCCACTATCGCTTCTACACTCCCGTTGCACATCGTCGTGTAATTACAACTTAATCACAAACACGTAGGCCCGACAATAAACGAGAAATAAATTAGAGGCTCGTAGGCTCCAATAATAATAATCACAAGTACACACATCACACGGTCCATGATCATCCGTCCACATCTTATACATCACATGTACACATCATTATCATGTAGAACTACTAGATAATAATAATAATAATAATAATAATAATAATAATAATAATAATAATAATAATAATAATCAATTAAATCTTTTAATTAATTAATATTTTATGAAATTAAGGACATGTAGGAAATTTTTTGAATTGTGAGGGGTATTTTCATAATTTGGACAAAAGGATAGAATTAGAATTTCTCAAATTCACAAGGGCAAAACTATCTTTTTGCCCCAAACCCTAACCCCCCCATCTCTTGCTACTTGTTGCGGCCACCGCCACCCAGCCAACGACAGCCTATGTGGGGGGGAGATGCTGCCCTTGCCCACGAGCGGCTCGCACATGGGTGGTGTGCCAGCGGGCAACAGGCATCGTTGCCCTGCGACGCCTCTGCATGAGTGCGTAGTGCCCGTATGCGCCGCTGCACGTGGGCGCAGCGCCCGTAGGAGTCGTTGCATGTGGGCGCAGCACCCGTAGGCATCGCTACTCGTGGGCTACTAAAGAGAAGATGGAAAGCATGAATCCTGCCTTAGTTCCAAATAAAGAGAAGGTGGAAAGCATGAATCCTACCGGGCTACTAAAAAAAGAAAAGAGAAAGAAGCTGTACTAGTTGCACTAAGTAAGAGAGCTAGGGATTGTGGATGAAGGTTAGTGTCTTCTTGGCAGACCGAATTCGAGAGCCCACTTGGTGATGCTAAGACCAAAGAGAATTCCTAGCTTTGCTTTCCTTCTAGGACTCCGGAACAGAGAAGGGAGACTTCAAAGGGGTAAGTAGGACGAATTCTAAATGGGGAGCCAATTGCTAATTTAGGTCTCTGACACCCCTATAGACAAGAATAATGGATTTTCTTACATTTGAAATCATGAATGACAATTCTCCATTCTCTGGGATGAGAGTAAGGAGATGTATTCAAGGGATGGATAATAAATAGCCCCACTTGACCAAAGGAAGCGATAGCGCCGCTCTCAAACAAGTAAAAAAGAAGAAAGTGGAATAGACATAACATTGAATCATGCCTGTTTTCCAGAGCGGAGACATGCAATCAATCTCCATCGATTCAAAATAGAAATAAATGATGCTGATGAACTATTCAAGTTGGCTTTAGTTCATTCTATTGTATTGCTTCAGTGGGAACTTAGGATTCCCCTAATTGTTACGTTCTTTGACGAGACGCGTGACCAACTCGATAAGGAACTAACTCCCGCTCAGACGCTAGAACTAGGGATAGCAAAATGTTATATTTCCTAAGTTGGACTCTCTTAGGCTCGACTCTTATTCTATTTCTCTTTCTTTGAGAGAGCGCAATGAGAACCAAGTCTAGCTACATACATGGGAACAGGTAAAGGCTATTTTGTTGGATTTCTATTTTCTTCCTTTAAGTCTTTCAGTATCTATTCTGAGTTAAGTATTTCTGTCTCTATTCTTATCTGGGAATCCTAGCAAGAGTAAGTTTATAGTGAACCAAGGTAAGTGATTGGCAAGAGTGAGTTTATAGTAAACCAAGGTAAGTGATTGGGACATTTTGTCTGCAAAGAAAAGAAGGAAAGGATTCAAAATGGAGAAATTCCTCGTAATTACTGAAATGGTGACTCTGATAATGGACGATTGGCCCGATGCTTTTTAGAACTTTAGCACACTAAATATGAATTAATCATTTAGCCAAAGATGCACATCCTTCATAGTAATTGCTTAAGAAGGGAGAGTCATTGCTTAAGAAGGGGCAGACATCCCTTTGGGACCTTTACTTGAGAATGCCTACTAGTCTTTAAGGGAGTGCTTCTTAGGTTAGGGAAAAAACACTTTGTTAGAGTGCCTAACCTTCACTTTCTGGACTGGGACTCTCCTTATCTCTATATTATATCTCTTTCTATTGGCTAAAGAAGGGACTTCTAAACTAGATCTGAGTAAGAGGTTGTCACCGACACAGAGCGCAATTCAATTAGACCACAAATGAAGCACTCGCCATTGAGAGAGCAAAGTTCCCTTCAAGTGAAAGAAGAGAGTGACAGGCTAAACTTGAGCCTAACCCCCTAAAGCATTAGCGGAATCCACTGTCTAGACTTGCTCATAACTCGCCGCGTAACTGTTGTAGTTGCTTGGACCTAGCTGCCCTTTAGTGCTACACCCGTTTTGTTCTGACTTGACTGTTTGTAGTAGCTTGGCCAGGACTGTAGCTACCAATAGTAGACTAATAGCAGCAAGCATAAGAGTTGAGCTCCCCGCATGAAAAGAATGAGTAAGGGGATTTACCGACTAAGAAGTAGAGTCATAAGCCAAAGAATGAAACTTTGTATTAACTAAACTATGTATTAGACCTGTAGCGGCATATATGATATGAGCTCTAAAGTTAGGGCCTCGCTTCCTTGCTTCTCCCCCACTTCTTATACTGCTACTAACAAGAATAGGGCTACATGCAAATAGCCTTGCTGTTGGGTTTTGATTCTTCAATAACTGATTTAGATCCACCAAGCAATTAATACAATACAAGCTACGGGCCAAGTCCACTATGTTATAGTCGAAGTCGTTAGCGTGGTAGTTAGCTCTGGGGCTCGGTAGTGCGATTCTTTTACTTGTTCTTTCCATTCATTGTTGTTATTACTATGTTATGTGTTATGGGCGGTAGGGAGTAGGCCCTTCCCCACTTTCTTTCTTTAACTCTAGCCTATGAATCTGACTTTATCTTTTATTGCATTCTTCAATTTATTTCTTTAGTTATGGGCGATTAGGCCCGCTCCTAACATTACTGAGTTCAGAAGTGAGCCTGTCTTTTCTTTATACATGTCTGCCCCTATTAGAACTCTCATTCTGACATTAACCTTTCACTATACCACTCCTATCTTTAAAGCCTATTAGGAACTTTTGCAACCTTGCCTCTCCTGCCTATCAGTACGAAACCGATGTCAACAATAACTCAATATGGAACTAGGACTTTCGCTAAAGCTTCCGAGCCTACTATTCCTTTCTTCCAATCAGATATCCCTATATCTAAGTCGTTCCCTCCTGTCTATAAATATGAGTTCCCCCTGGCTTTGAGGCTTGCTTTACAGTTACTTAGCCTAGCACTGCTCCTACCTCAGTATGCTTCTACTGTATTTAAGTATGCTTCTACTGTATTTAAGGCTTGGGGCTCCGACATCTAAATCGGACTTGACTGCCTATCCGGCTTATTTCCCTGTTTCTTAGACCGAACCCACTCTATAGGAAACCAACTACATCTAACAAGACTTAAACAGGTGGCTTTTAATACTTGAACTCAAAACAGGTAATTCAACTAATAAAGAGAGTGGAACCAATGCTAACAGCGCTATAACTCAAAACCGGGGCCAAGCAGATAAGATGATAAGCTACAGTACTAGAGCAAGAGACACGTAGACAAGACACTAGGCAAGTCGAACTCAAGTCCTATCCCATTTCTCTATTTGCTATGAGCAAAGTCAATACTAATAGACAAGCTACAACTAATGACCAAGTAACTACTTTTTACAAAACCCCGGTAAAAAAGGCAGCAACCTTATTTTCCCTAATAGATCGAGAAAATTGAATAATATTTTATCGAAACTCGGGAAAAAAAAGGCAGTGAAGTGATTTTCGCTAATAGAGCACCTATTTTCAATGATCTTTTTGAGGAAACCTAGCTTTTTTTATAGCATTGGCATTTCCACTAATAGACCGAGAAAAATAACTTATTTTTTTATGAAACCCGGGAAAAAAGGTAGCACTGGCATTTTCCCTAATAGCAAGCCCATTTTGAATGAGATTTTTACCAAAACCCGTGAAACAGCGTTGTCGCGTAACACGAACAAAGGAATTGTTATAACTTCGTTATAACATACTTATTATTGCTGCCGCACAACGGCGTAGTCGTTGCTTGTCTATCCATTACTTGGCTGATAGCAATTCCAGACTTCAGTACTTATGGTCATAGGTTGGTTCAATTTTTATCTTAGTAGTTTTAGTATTGGATTTATTGGTTCAATCCTAAGTCTTATACTAGATGTGGGTTTCAAGTTATGCTTGTTTCATTCTGTTACTACTGAGGTCAATTCTCCCTTTCGGCAGGCAAGGTAGACAATAAGGCTATACTTAATGTTAAGGGTAGAGAGAGATTCGGTTCTAGTTTCATCTTTTCTTCCTTGACTCTATTAAACATAACTTCCCACTTTCTCGCCTGTACTTGACTCTGTCCCGACTTCAGAATGGAGGCACCCGTAACCCCAGTATGGAAGTAAGTAAACAAGCATAACAATAGGAAAGTAAGTCAAAAACTAGAAGAATAAAGTAGTAACAAAACACTTCAAATTGAAAAACCATCTAATGCACCCGTTCTAAGAGGGGTAGGAGTTGCCAGAGCCAGAGTCGAGGTAACCAGTGAGTGAAATTATAACTTAAGAGTTGAGAGCACTAGGTAGGCAAAGAGAGAGCATGCTAGTTGGTTAGGCAAAAAATATTGATTCAACAGGACTACAAACTCAGTTAATACAAGCTTGAGTGAAAGGGGCTATAACTACTAGGCTAGGGAACCCTCAAGGGAGGCAGTTAAGTAATAAGTATTTGTAAGCTTTTCATGTTATGTTCTTATTTCATCCCGAGGGAGAGAGTTGCTCTAGTTTAATTCGTTGTCGATGAGGTGAATGAGTGGACCTAATTGAATCTTGGGAGGCAGCGTACTTAATCATAGGGCAGAAGGAGAGTCTTGTTCAAGTACTTAAGTTAATTGTTTCATCAACCCTTGTAAACTAGACTTGTCCATACACTAAAAAGCATTTATTGAAGGGGGAAGATCAGATGATAGGGAAACTCATTGAAGCTATAAAACAGGCCTTTTAAGCTATAAAACAGTCAAGGGAAGCCTTGACTATTAATTGGGAAAGTCAACTTATACTACTGAATTAGCTGTGCTTGGAAAGTATCTCGGAACAGGCGCTACTCGCTACAAATATAGATGAAACACATACACCAGAACCGAACTAACTCATGTATCTGCTCTAACAGCTTCCCTTGCAGACCCAACAACACTTTAAACTACCGAGTAAAACACTGGATAGGCAACCATATCTATTATTATTATATTTTAATTAGATTAGAGGAATTGATCTCACAAGTAGTAAGCTTAGTTATCCCAATCATGTAACTGCACTCAAACATGAGAGAAAGGAAAGGCAAAGGGAAAAGAGATGACAAGTCGTTAAGCTACTAAGCTAGGTATTCTAGATTGATGTAACCCAGGATAGTTGATAGGTATAACCCTGTTCCGTTCTTGCTTTCGACGAGCGTCAGGGGAGTTTATTGGAGAGGAAACATAGGAGAACGGATGAAACAAGGGTAAGTAGTTTTTTTATTTTTTATAATTTATTTTATTTAACTACCCTGCCGTAGTATTGGAATGAAACTATCCCTACTCTAACAAGCAAGTAAGTCAACCAGCCTACCCTACCCTATAAGTCAAAGAGACAAAGAGGCCTTGAGGAGTTACACTGCTAACTATCAAACTCATGATCGGGGGAGCTCCTGCCGCTAGTGTTCACTCTGTCAACTAATTCCATTCAATTCTTACAGTTTCCATTCTGACTTGCCTACTTTAGAGCCCACCCACGTTTCATTCTGATGCTGACTACAAAAAGTATTAAACTGCACTACATCGTACCCTATGAGTTATCTTCTTTATTCGTATTATTCTACTTACTACTTATATTACCCATATTCTTATTATTCTACCGGGGAAGACTTGTATTCTGTATAGCTATACTATAGTGTGTATTACCCATATTCTTATTATTCTACTGGGGAAGACTTGTATTCTGTATTGTTATACTATAGTGGGTGGTTTCAGTCCGATAAGTAATTTACTACTAGTATTTGTTTTAAAGAAGGACATATAGAATCTGAGTGATAGGTGCTTTTAGTAAGAGAAAGTGAAGTTGAAGCCCTTACTTAGTTGCTTTGGAACCAATTATTTCTTATATTACTATTATTCTATTAATTATAATTCTTCTATGACTTATTCAACACACATATCAATACAAGTGAAAAGGAGAATTAATACAAATGAAAAGAATCATCAACAAGAACATAGAATGAAAGGAACAACTACAGGAGTTAGAGCAGGGAAACTCGCCAGGATCTATATCTTAGCCTTTGTCCACTTGCCTTCGTTCTCAATACCGCCCCGACTTCGTTCTCAATACCATGTCTATTGGTCTGCCCCGCCTTGCTTCAAGTCTCCCATTGCTCTATCTCACTCTCTAAACTATTAGATACTAGGATCGAACTAGTGCTTCCCATACTTTACCTTATAACTAGGAAATATACCACTAATGGCAGAATCAAACAAGTACTTCTCTTACTTAAACCTACAATAGGGACATCTAACTCGATCCACTAATAAAGGATAGAACCTCTGCCAACAAGATCCACCCCTAATGGCAAGACTCAAATGAATACTAAGAATAATGGAACTAGAAATGAAGGCCGGAAATACTAACTATCAGATTGAGTTAGCTACCGGAATAACGAGCAAGCCCTATGGGGACTAAGACTTTTCAAGCTTGCACTGATACCACACAGCTGAAGATGTTAGTTTGGCAAGTCCCATAGTCCCACATCGGGAAAATCAGACTTGTTGTCTCGTCTTGGAACTATAAATAAGAGCCTGGGCTTTGAAGTCAGATACACCACAGGCAGCACAAGAGGCACCATAAGAAAAACCTAAGTGTTTGCTTTGGTTTAAGTCTATACTCAGTTAAATAGTTTGGACTTATAGTTTGGTTTTTCTTGTTTAGTATTTTCGGGTGTTTTATGGCCTAGGAACATCTTTCTAAGGCATTTGTAATTGTCCCTCTTTTGCAGTAGTAATTTGCTCCTCTTTCGTCCGTGGATGTAGGTCAAAGTCAATTGACCGAACCACGTATATCTAGTGTTCTGGTGTTCTTGTCTCGCTTTTATTCTTTCTGTTTTATTGTCTTGTTGGGTTGCCAAAATTACCTTGTGGTAAATTTTCTGGGGCTAACTCTAACAAACTGGTATCAGAGCCTGGTTCTGGGATCTTTTGGCAACGATGACAATAACAAAGATTGTTGTCGAGAAATTTGATAGAAATGTCAACTTCGGCTGGTGGCAACTCAAGATGGAGGCCATTCTGGTTCAAGACGGAGTTGATTTGGTACTACAGGGAGTCGAGAGCATTCCAGATGATATGTCAAAAGAAGAGCTTGCGGGTATGGATAAGAAGGCCCGATCAAGCATCATTCTAAATCTCTCTGACGAGGTTTTACGAGAGGTAGCTACGGAGACTACGGCTAAGAGCATGTGGGACAAGCTTAAAGCCTTGTACATGAAGAGGACAGTGGAGAATCGTCTCTACTTGAAGCAGAGACTGTATATGCTTCGGATGATTGAATGTACATCTATACTCTCGCATCTTGATAAGTTTGATTCTTTGGTTATGGATTTAGAGAATATAGATGCAAAAATTGATGATGAGGATAAGGCTTTGTTACTATTGTGTTCTCTTCCCCAATCTTTTAAGCATTTCCGTGATACTTTGATTTATGGAAAAGAAACAGTTTTGTATCAAGAAATTAAATCTGCACTGAAATCTAAGGAGCAGATAGATAGGAATATCACTGGGGAAAGTAGAGAGAATCAGGCTGAGGGTCTAGTTGTTAGGGGGAGAATGGATAAAAGAGAATTTGACAGTAGTAGATCTAAATCCAAACATAGAAATTTGGAATGTAGATATTGTCATAAAATGGGGCACATTAAATCTGATTGCTTTAAATTGAAAAATAAATTAAAGCAAAAGAAAAAATTTGTTGAAAAATCTTTTGAATCCGCTGAAGTTAGTGTAGCAACTGATGAGATTGTTGGAAATATTTTTTCTGGTATTGATGACAGGACAAGGTCTAAAAATGAATGGATTTTAGATTCAGGTTGTTCTTATCACATGTGTCCCAATAGGGATTTGTTTTCCACATATCAATCTTGTAATGGTGGAATTGTTTTGATGGGCAATAATATCGTATGTGATGTTGTTGGTAGAGGCACAATCAGAATTAAAATGCATGATGGTATTATGAGGATGCTCACTAATGTTAGATATGTTCCTGATTTAAAAAAGAATCTCATCTCTTTAGGCACCCTAAAGGCCCTTGGGTGTAAATACACAACTGAAGGTGGAGTTATGAAAGTTTCTATAAGTGCCCTTATTGTTATGAAAGCTTGTAGGTCTGGTAGTTTGTATATTCTGCAGGGAACTACTGTCACAGGTTCGGTTGCAGTTTCGTCATCATCATTATCTAATTCTGACATCACCAAATTATGGCATATGCGTTTGGGTCATATGAGCGAAAAAGGTTTGAGTATATTGAGCAAAAGGGGTCTAGTTTGCGGACAGAGTACTAAGCCACTTGATTTTTGTGAACACTGCATTTTTGGAAAGCAGAAAAGAGTCAGCTTCACTTCTCCGACAGTTCACAAAACGAAAGGTACTCTTGAATATATTCATTCAGACCTTTGGCGTCCAGCTCATGTTCAATCTAAGGGTGGTGCCAGGTATATGTTGACTTTCATTGACGATTATTCCAGGAAAGTTTAGGTTAATTTTCTGAAGCATAAAAATGATGTTTTTCTAACATTTAAACAATGGAAGGCTTTGATTGAGAAGCAAACAGGTAAACAGATTAAGCGGCTTCGAACATATAATGGCATGGAATTTTGTGAAGGTGATTTTGAAGAATTCTGCAAAAATAAAGGAATCGTTCGGCATCGCACTATTAGGATAACGCCTCAACAAAATGGTGTGGCCGAACGTATGAACAGAACACTCTTGAAGAGAGCAAGGTGTATGATCTCAAATGCAGGGTTGACAAAGGACTTTTGAGCATAGGCGATTAATATGGCCTGTTACGTTGTCAACCGTGCTCCTTTTGCAGCACTTAACTTTAAAACTCCGGAAGAAGTTTGGTTAGGTACTCCTGCTGATTATTCTGATTTAAAAATTTTTGGGTGTCCAGCATACATGCATGTAAATGCATGTCAATGAAGGAAAATTAGAGCCTCGGGCTAAAAAGTGCATTTTCCTTAGGTATGCTTCTGGGTTGAAAGGATACAGAATATGGTGTCCTGATCCCAAATTCCCAAAATTTATAATCAGTAGAGATGTTACTTTTGATGAATTATCTATGTTATCTTCCAAAAAGGATTCTACTAGTTGTACAAATGATAGTGCGCAGAAGCAGGTGGAGCTTGAGATTGGTAGTTCAGATTCTTTTAAGTCGAACTCTTCTACTCAAAGAATGCCAGTAGGTGATCCCGAGTCTACTAACGCAGATGATCCAGAGGAAGAGCAATATTCCATAGCCAAGGATAGACCACGGAGAGATATTCGACCACCACAAAGATATGTAAATTTGGTTGCATATGCTTTGTCTGTTGCAAAAGAGACAAGTGAAGTTGGTGAGCCTACTTCCTACTCAGATGCAGTTTCTTGTGATAATTCCGCTAAGTGGTTGATTGCGATGAA
Organism: Musa acuminata AAA Group; assembly: GCF_036884655.1. Taxonomy (NCBI): domain Eukaryota; kingdom Viridiplantae; phylum Streptophyta; class Magnoliopsida; order Zingiberales; family Musaceae; genus Musa; species Musa acuminata. The sequence continues at coordinate 19,929,925 of NC_088355.1, read as the reverse complement.
TGAAGAAATTGAGTCTCTCCATCGGAATAGAACTTAGGATCTTGTGAAGCTACCTTTGGGTAAGAAAATTGTTGGATGCAAATGGGATACCATTGCTAAGGGAAAGGTCCTTGTTCAGAAAATTCATACGAAGGACAATCCAGCTGATATGTTTACGAAGCCTCTTCCGGTTTACAAGTTCAAGCAGTGCTTGGACTTGGTTGGTGTTCATTGTTGGTGATTGCCCGTTGGGGCTTTTATGAAGAAGGTGGAGCAAGTTTTAGAACTTAGGATCTTGTGAAGCTACCTTCGGGTAAGAAAATTGTTGGATGCAAATGGGATACCATTGCTAAGGGAAAGGTCCTTGTTCAGAAAATTCATACGAAGGACAATCCAACTGATATGTTTATGAAGCCTCTTCCGGTTTACAAGTTCAAGCAGTGCTTGGACTTGGTTGGTGTTCATTGTTGGTGATTGCCCGTTGGGGCTTTTATGAAGAAGGTGGAGCAAGTTTTGTTGGAACATGCCAAGGTGGAGATTTGTTAGTTTGGCAAGTCCCATGGTCCCACATCGGGAAAATCAGACTTGTTGTCTCGTCTTGGAACTATAAATAAGGGCCTGGGCTTTGAAGTCAGATACACCACAGGCAGCACAAGAGGCACCACAAGAAAAACCTAAGTGTTTGCTTTGGTTTAAGTCCATACTCAGTTAAATAGTTTGGACTTATAGTTTGGTTTTTCTTGTTTAGTATTTTCGGGTGTTTTATGGCCTAGGAACATCTTCCTAAGGCATTTGTAATTGTACCTCTTTTGTAGTAGTAATTTGCTCCTCTTTCGTCCGTGGATGTAGGTCAAAGTCAATTGACCGAACCACGTATATCTTGTGTTCTGGTGTTCTTGTCTCGCTTTTATTCTTTCTGTGTTTTATTGTCTTGTTGGGTTGCCAAAATTACTTTGTGGTAAATTTCCTAGGACTAGCTCTAATAGAAGATCCTTTGCCAACAACAAAAACAGGCCAAGCCCACAAGCCACGAGAATACCCTTATGGAATTGTTATCTTAATACATCTTATATATGTACCTACACCTTTAAACTCCCTTAGCGCAACAGTAACTCGTTGGAATTGAAATCTGCTTGTCTTCTTGCTTCCCATTCCCAACACCGCTACACCAGGCTTACCCGCAACACCTCATCTATCTCTTATTATTTATTCTAGACTATAAGTTATCACAACGAAGGTAGATATGAGTTTCCTTTCCTAGCACAGCAAATTCTGGATTTACCTCCTTCTCGCCACCCTAGTATGTGCTTTTTCTCTTCAATTCCATTTTGTGTTCCTTCCTAGTCAATTCCATTCTTTTCTTTCTCGAACAAGTATAAGTAAACAGTGAGTTGAGTAGTTAATGCGTTTGTATACGTTGCTTGGCCGGATGAAACAAGAACAGATGATGGAAACTAGCGGCCCCGAAAACAAGAATTGTAATGACTTCGGAATTGTTATAGGGAGCGACCCTGCCGCGCAACACAAACAAAGGAATTGTTATAACTAAGTTATAATATACTGATTATTGCTGACGCTATTAATTAGGACTCCGGACCAATGGGGTATAACATATTTATTTGTTGCTATGTGTTTGTAGTAGCTACTTGTCTTGTAGCTTGGCTGTTGCTACCGCACTTAGTCTTACGTCGGCGCTTGGTCGCTACTTACTATGTAGCTTGCCGGGTTAACGACTTCAACTTATGCTCTTTCTTTCCACTCTTGCTTGTCTCTTTGTCTTGTAGTTGCCTGCCGATATGTAATGAAAGTAGTCCTGTTCAATTACCTATTTCTATTATATCATTTCGAGTACCTTCTTCCTTCTGACTACTTGTATTTCTTCCTTTAATTACTTGTTTCATTCTTTATTAGTGGAGGTGGGGTCGGGGTTCACTCAAACGTTAGAATTGAACAAGTGTAAGTATAAGTAAAGTATGAGAGGTGACTTCACACCGCTAAAGTAAGTATTAGAATAGTAAGCATAAGGTACGCTCCAGCGCATAGGAAGAATTAAGTCCTACCCCAATTTGGTAAGAATAGAACAGGTAAGTACTAGAAGCAGTGGCCTGGCCCGGTATGACCTTATTCAGCACGGTGTCGTGTAGTAAGGTATCAAGGTGTTGTAGAAAAGAGAGTCAGCTGCTAGCATTGTATAGAATTGTCTAATATGACCTCAATCTATATTATCTCCGCCCAATGGAACCTGAACTATAATGTCTAGGTTGAACAAGTAATGGGAGTGGGAGTTCCTGTTCTCAACGTTAGTAGAAGTTATTTTAGTTCCTGCCTTCTGGCGCTTATTGCTCGTGGTTAGTCCAACAAGCACAACGGCGCCGGTAACCTCTACAGAATAAACATCTCTCTCTCTCCACGACGTTTTGCCCGAACTTACTTTACTTTTATGCATAGGTAAGTGTTGTATAGGAATATTACCTCAATCTATACCCAACATCTTCTCTTCTTGCTCTGTATCGCATTAACCCAGCAGTAAAGACAGTTTAGTCTTCCTGAAAACAATTCTTTCTTCCTTACGAGCTTCTTTAGAAATTATTAATATTACCCCCAATTATATACGAAAGAAACAAGCTTCGCTTCCTTGCGCCAACAACCTTTAACTTCACTCCGGATTCTAGCACTGTGGATTCTGTTGCTGAAGATCTTTCCACTCGCTGATTCTTCTTTGGCAACCTCTTATCCTTATGAAGGATCTTGTAACTGCTCGAATAGGACTTGAAACTGCCATATCTGGAAACTGCTCTAACTGCTTTCTTTCCTTACTTAACTGGCACAGCGGATTCTCTTGCTGATGCTTCTTTCTGGTCGACCACTACTGTATTCGATAAAGCTGTAAAATAGGACCTAAGAGTAGTTTAAGCTCTTTGTTCTGTTGCTTATGTAAAATCCTATAATGTTGCCCTCTACCGCTGTTATAATGCATTTCTTCTTAAAAACATAGGCATACCCTTGACTACCTTTTTCCCGGGGCCAAGTAACGACTACAAAACAGTAGAATCCGAATGGAATTTCTAAGTAGGAATTGTTAGCGTACCTTTCAAGGGTTTACTGCCAACACCGAGGGAGTAGTGATCGGTAACACTTGTTGTAGGTAACTACATAGGTATAGGAGCAATATAGAGAATCCACAGTGTTAACTCCTAATGCTAGGCTTCGGGACAAGAAGAGAAGAGCTGGAGTAATGCTAGGCTTCGGGACAAGAAGAGAAGAGATGGAGGAGAGGTATAGTTGCAATAGGTGGATGAGCCTGAGTTAGCCTAGACTGTGACTATATACAAAGTTGAGCTCCCGGAAATCTGGGTTTAGCTACAGCAACAGGTACTGGGCCTGGTATATCAGCAACTACAAGTCCAGCGTTTGGCGTTCGTCGTCGAGCGTCAGTGAGTTCTACGTGTGCGAGTTCCATACTTCACTATATATGATTAGGAGTGAGCTTTAAGATACAGCAAGTTCCATACTATATATGATTAGGAGTGAGCTTTCTGATGGTGTTTCATATGATTAGGAGTGAGCTTCCTTCATGATGGTTAGTTCATAGATTAGATTATAGGTGTGCGCACTACCATGATATTATAGTAAACGGTGTTCTTTACTCTTATCTATTGTATTTCATATATTCCATTTTGATTTCATTCAATTAAACAAGCAAGTTAGTATACGAATGATATTTCCTGCCCAGAGGTGTGTATTAAGAGCGAAGAAGGGAGAAGAAACGGACTAAGTTATTTTCTTTCTATCTTTGTCTTTGTAGGTACAGAGCTCACTGACGCCGAGTCCTGTTTTTGGGAGCCGAGTTCTAGCGGCGAGTTATGAGCAAGTCAAGAACTGCTTCCACTGCTTAATCTGCTCCTTACTCTCCACTTGAATAATCTTATCTTGTAGTTATTGACTTAAAACTTGCACTCCAAACTCCAATGTTGTTAGTATTGAATACCATAACTCTGGACTCCTATGTTGTTACTAATACCTTAACTCCTAACTCAGGATGTATTAACTCCTATAACTCCTATGCTTCAAAACTCACTCCTAACACCGAAGACACGGCTCGATTTCTCTTCTCCGGCTTCTGTATCAAAGCCAGTACTCTCTTTCTCTTCTGCCCCAATCTCAAGTTCTTATCCAGCCGCATTCTCTTGAAACTTAGGATTATACTTCTTTGATCACCTGCTCCATCTTTGGCAACTGATCTTGAAATTGAAACTCATTCACGAAGCGCTCTAGAAGTAAGATATTATTCCCTTAACCCAGCTGAAGATCTTTATCCTTCTCCGACTCCTGAGTAAGCTTTAGATTCTGCTCCTTTCCTTATTATTTATCTGCATTCTATTGTCGAATCAACAAGAACAAAAAGAGGAGACTCGAGACTCGTAACAGACACAAGCTATAGTGATAATTAACGTTATATAAGTGATTACAAATAAGAACGACAACGACAGAACAAGCTTATGCTCTTGTTTCAGCTGCTGACCTCTTACTTGCACCTTAACCTCTCTAAACTTTAGTACATGGGGCGCTTCATAAGGACATAATCAATCGTACCAACGCACTTCAAGGCCCTCTTTATACTGAGCTTCTTTCCCGCTTCCTTGATACAACACCTCAGCAGTCTGTTGAGATGAGATTGAAACATTCCATTCTGTCGGTTGAACTGAGCTTGCTGGTTACCTGTTAAGTGCAACAAATCATGAATTGAATCTTTCGTATCGAGCACGTAATATAGATTTCAGTAAATACACTGGTACAGATGTCAGTAAATACACCGCTTAGCATCCCTTTGACCCCGCTTGCTGCAACTGAACTTGTAGCTTCCTTTTAAACGACACTTGAAACTTAACCTCGAACTACATAAACCAGAATGGAACTTGCTGAATCGACAACAGGACTAGTGATTGCGCCAAAGTAGCCATCTTTTCTTTTATACCCTGCTAAACAATCAAGGTTGGCTTGAACAACTGATTGAGAGGCGGGCTCAACACAATCACCTACTGAAACTGAACCTCCCCGAACCTTTCCTTACTCTCCCCTTTCTGATTACCAGCTGAATCTATTTCTTATTACCTTAGTACCTACTTCAATCTATCTCTCCAGTTACTTATACTTAAATCTATTTCTTATTACCTTAGGACCTACTACAATCTATCACTCCACTTACCTATATATACTCAATCAATGAGCTTAACGACTAACTCAAATTAATCTTATGCTGCTGAATCATTAATGGAATCTCTATCTTGTCTTGCTTAGCGCCCGACCTCGACTTTCTCTGCTGACCAACCACTTGTTGGAAATCGCCTTGGGCTAGGAACCTTATAGGGAAAAGGGTCGGCCAATAAGGAAATGGGAGTCTTTCGGCATAGCTTGGGCCTACTTAAGTAAAGACTGGCTACCTATACTCTCACAACACACCTTTCTCGAGATCTGTCTCTTCATTATGGGCTGCATGCTATAGAAGACACGTGTACACCATCGCGTCGAGCCACTATACTATATATGCTCCGTTCCTTTCCGAAAATTTCATATTTGCAATATCAGTCTTTATTACCTTCCAATCCTTTCATTCCTTCGCAGATAAAAGGAATGGGACTAGTTAAAGATTCGACTGCTGCCATACTTTTCTTTGTGTACGTGGAATCCTCTCCCTTTGCCCTAGTTTAGAATCTCGCTGATTTGAGGCACCTCCTGGCTACGATCCTATATGTCATTTTCTTTTGGACTAACAGGCCACGTTCAAGATTTACTCCGGAAGAGTCATTCTAGAAAGAAACGGGTCTACTCCCTATTTTGTATTAGTAAAGCACTAACACTCACTCCATCATTTTTTGGATGCTAACTAATAACCTCTCGTGAGATTGGCAGTCAAGGGTTTACCGACTAACCATTCTATCTGATAGTCCTACTAGCGAAGTGTCATGGATAAACTTCGAAACAGGATGTTTGATGTAATGCTTATGTATGTCCGTGTCTTTTGGTATGTTCATGTTTTGTACAGCATATAGAGGGACGGTCGAAGGTTTAATAGTCTCATTTTAGTTAGGTTGGTGGCCGCTTTAGGCTTGTAAATAAAAGGTTATGTCATTTGGATACATGTGAGAGATTTTTTGTCTGTAGTGGACCATTTTACCCTCTGTTATACAACTGTTCAGAGCTTGTAAAGTTTATTTGTAATTTGTATTATCTATGAAGTGTTTACGGAGATGTTTGCTTGTGGATCCCGAGTGAGGCGTTCTCTCTAACCCATTCTCTCTTTTATTGGTCCTAAGGGACAATGGGAGGCTTCGGGGAGGCTGACCTTTACGGACAGATACGCAAGGGTGCCGCACGACTTAGGCAAAACTAGCTAAGTCCGTAACAGATAGTATCAGAGCGGGACAAGCACTCATAGAAACACTTAGCATGCAAATGTAGGGGACCTAGCGGAGCTACGATCTGATATGTTATTTCCTTTGGACTAACAGGCCACGTTCAAGATTTACTCCGGACAAACTTCGAAACAGGATGTTTAATGTAATGCTTATGTATGTCCGAGTCTTTTGGTATGTTCATGCTTTGTACAGCATGTAGAGGGACGACTGAAGGCTTAATAGTCTCATTTTAGTTAAGTTAGTGGCCGCTTTAGGCTTGTAAATAAAAGGTTATGTCATGTAGACACATGTAAGATATTTTTGGTCTGTAGTGGACCATTTTACCCTTTATTGTGCAACTCTTTAGAGCTTGTAAAGTCTATTTGTAATTTGCATTGTCTATGAAGTGTTTTCGGAGATGTTTACTTGTGGATCCCGAGTGAGGCGTTCTCTCTAACCCGTTCTCTCTTTTGTTGGTCCTAAGGGACAATGGGAGGCTTCGGGGAGGCTGACCTTTACAGACGGACACGCAAGGGTGCCGCACGACTTAGGCAAAACCAGCTAAGTCCATGACATATGGTATCAGAGCGAGACAAGCACTTATAGAAACACTTAGCATGAAAATATGGAGGACCTAGCGGGGCTGCGTTGAGGGCAATCAGCACACGTGCGACCGTTTGGGGGGAAAACATGCATGGAGATATAGGGAAAAGGAGTCGCTCGGAAGAGCGGGCATCTGACATTGGCATTCAAAGGAATGGCCAACCCTTCGCGCAAGAGGCACCATGAGAACAGGCAAGCTTGGAAGAATGCGGAGCGCACAAAGGTTAGGATGGCTAAGTTTGAGCTATGGCTCAACGTTGACAACTATACTTGATGGTGCTCAAGGCAAGCGAGGAGCTTGGTAAAGGATAAGACCAGGCAAGGTGGAATGAGTTGCTCAACGACCAAAAGAGTTATGCAAAGCTCATAGAGGTGAGGGGAATTGCTAGCTCGAAGAATTTGGTACTCATGCATGGGCTTGTATGTGGACGATAGAAAGTTCGTGGTCATCCCAAGGCGACCGAAACTTGGCGCCATGGAGCATTGAAACTTTCTCTTCGGCATGCGAAGGATACGTCCGTAGGAGGCTGAAGTGTGCAACGAGTTCAGCATGTTGCAGCAGGGGTTGTATTGACATGGAGTCGTAATCTAGCAAGTGCGTTTGCAGGAGATAGAACAATGCATAGTTTATTTAGTAGATCGAAGTAGTCCAAGGGGATGGTGATCTCCAAAACAAAGAGAGATATTACTCTAACGGGACAGTTATCCAGGAGGGATAAGTCCCGGCTCTCCAAAGGGAGAATCATGTGGGACAGACCTCACAAGTTGAGGAGGAGTACCTCAACAAACAACAACTCCACGAAGCTCAATGGACTGAGCAAGCGGCGAGGAGTCGTTGCATGATCTCACTCGAGAGAATGCATTGGTAGATGCATTGCGAGATCAAGTGGGGGAGCGACCCAAAGCAACACAAATGAAGGCATACATGGAGTCGATATGGAGATCGGACTCAAGGGAGGGCTGACTCGTGGAATGGTGGGCGCGAGGGCCACCATCAACTCAATGCAAAAACGAGGAGCGGAGCAACTTGGGTGTAACTTGGTGAAGTACCCAAGCCACATGAAGGGAGCCAACATAGAAGATGGAACATGGAGAGGAGGCATAGTGCTTTCCTTGGACAGAGGTCAAGGACATGAACTCTTGCAGAGGCAAGAGCAGGATCATGTTATTCCATGAGTCATTCATTTTGACGGAGCGGACTCATCTTGTATGGTGCCAAAGATGAAGGGAGCTTCTGGGCACATGTACCTTATCTCGGAAGAGTATTTGATGGAGGAACTAAGGCGACTAAATTTGCGGAGGTGAAGTTGGGTTCAGAAGGCCTTAACACGAGGCAATAGGACGTAGAGGCGGGTACTCTTGAAGAATATGCCACAGTGTTGCCATTCAAGTTGCCATGAAGGAAGCGATGCACAGCAAAGATTGTGTTGGTAGGGGCAAAGGCCTAGGATCCAAACAATGGTGCACTAATTGCAACAAAGTCGGGGGACTTCGGGACCTACTAAGCGACGGACTGTCCTAGAGCGGTGCTTCATCTAAGTGTGACCCAAGAGTGGGTGGATGAAGGTCGATTGCTAGAGGAGCGAACAAAATCGAAGGTAGAAGAGACCCTACGATGTATTGGCAGAGGTCACACATGAAGGGTTCACAATTCGAGTTCATCCCACAAGGATTAGAATGCAATAGAGATGTCACCAGGAGGCGACATGGTGCAGCGGATCGTGGTGGAACTGTTCTTGGCAATGCGACACACACGACATAGTCCCGTGAGGGACTAGATCATATGGAGGTATGATCGGGAGCTATTGGAAGCTCCACTTCGGTGAACAACACGACGACAACAAGGGCTATGGATTCAAGGAGTGAAGGCCATGGTACCACAGAGGTGGGTCTTCCGTGCGTGCATCGAATTTTGCATCGGATGAAAACCTTGGTCATCAGCATATGGGGGCTGGGTTCCACCAAGAGAAAAGTTCGAATGCTAGTACCAGTAAGTCTCATGGGAGGGACTTGATCATACAGAGGTATGATCCAAACAACTGGAGTGTTGGACTGCTCCAGAGCTTATATTCGCTTAAGGGAGCCCGATATGTCAAAGGACAAGGTCGAGTAAGCGAATGTTACTACCAAGAAAGCTAAGGAGAACAGAATCGGTGCAAACCCTATAATGCGATAACAGAGGCCATGCATGGGAGTTGCAGTCTATCTTTCCATCGACCAAAGAGAGCTGCTTAGAGAACACAGAGGTGTTGAAGCAAGGGGTCGGAAGGGGCAAGGAAGCGACGACGAGTCTAGAGGGACTTAGCTACCCAAAATCAAGCATCAGTTAGAATGGAGGTGGACTTAGAGGAGTGCCACAGAGGCATATCTACTAATAGTGAAGAAAAGGGATGCAGATACGAGGTGACGGATAGTAGGGCCATGGGCATGGCAGCGCCATGGTACGCAGAGGCAGGACTTCCGTGAAAGTCATTGATCCCTTGCTCTCATGGAGGGAGAGCGCTTGGTCGTGAAAGGGGCCGAGGAGGTGGAGCATGCAGAGGCAAACTCCAAGTACCGAAACAAGGCTGAAGGGCAGAGGCCAAGGATCTTCGTAAGACCAGTGTCAACGAGCTTCTCATTATGATAGCTGAAAGTGAAGGACTTCGGGTCAAGCAAGAGTGCATGACCAAGGAACGAAGCAGGCAGTACACGGTGTTGTACCTTTGCTACTCAGTGGAGTAGGCGGTAGGGTTGATGGAGAAGACGATACAATCCCAGAGGTGACCAAACCTATGAGAGAATCACTCCAAGTTGGGGTGAAAACTTCTTGCATTCCAGAAGTTCGATGACATTGAGAAGGTGAATCACAGTAACTAACTCAATGCAAGGAGTGCAAACACTTCAAGTGCTTCAGAAGTGTGAGCAAAGAGTAGGCGAAGGCTAGTAACTAGCTCGATGTATGGAGTACAACCTCGAGGACGCAAGCGAAGTCAAGTAACCTTTGCCTTCTCAACTCTTAAGAGACTGGACGAAACCGAGTACCCCAATTCTCTTTTCTATCCAACAGAGGAGCTCTGCACATGTTCAAAGACCCTTTGAAGATAATGGAAGACAATAGTTGTCAAATCCTCACCAACGGTGATCAGTGCTATTGAGAGTAGATTGTCCGCTTCATTTCCCAACGAACTGCCAATCGAAAACGGAAGTGATGCGAACCTACTTGAAAGTGACAACTAAGTGAAAGAAGAGTCAATGGGCAAATTTTGTTGAGGAAGGACACAAAAACTTTAAAAGTTTGCGAGACGATGCTCGTTAAAGCTCCAACAATCATCCACCCAGTTCAAGCAGCATGAGCATTTGAGAGACTAGCACATAGTAAGGATGATCTTTTCCTTCATCTAGAGGATCCGCAGGAACCAACAGAGATCAACACAACTCAGCCAACCCCACACTAGAGTCAGAGTCATTGGCGAGTTGAAGTAGCATGGCGGATTAAAGGTTCGACTACTCAAAAACAACAGCGGAGAGTAGCTAGGAGCCAAGAGGCGCATTGCAGCTGAAGCAGAAGATTGAAGACTCAGCAAAGACGAGAAGTTGTAGTGTCGACAAAGGCTTCGACGAGGACGTCGAAGAAATAAGTGGGGGAGAATGTCACGGACAAACTTCGAAACAAGATGTTTGATGTAATCTTATGTATGTCCGTGTCTTTTGGTATGTTCATGCTTTGTACAACATGTAGATGGACGACCGAATGCTTAATAGTCCCATTTTAGTTAGGTTAGTGGCCGCTTTAGGCGTGTAAATAAAAGGTTATGTCATGTTAACACGTATGAGAGATTTTTGATCTGTAGTGGACCATTTTACCCTTTGTTATGCAACTGTTGAGAGCTTATAAAGTCTGTTTGTAATTTGCATTGTTTATGAAGTATTTTCGGAGATGTTTACTTGTGGATCCCGAGTGAGGCGTTCTCTCTAATCCGTTCTCTCTTTTGTTGGTCCTAAGAGACAATGAGAGGTTTCGGGGAGGCTGACCTTTACGGACGGACACGCAAAGGTGCCGCACGACTTAGGTAAAACCAACTAAGTCCGTAAGGGTTGACAGGAATCAAAGTAAGGGAAAAACCTATAAGCGCATCAATCTGATTGATGAATGACCCTGGGTAGACGACCTACTCCTATATAATAATAGGACCTACTTCCATATAATAAGAATCTAATAATAATATAGGATTTTTGCTTTTCCATGGAAATAACCAGACAATTAATAAACTCTCTGATCGGAGATGTACGCGTCGTATGACGAATGGCATAGTAAAACACTTGTTGATGATCACCTACTTCCTAGAAGCTATTGGTTACCAAGTATGACGAATAGGCTTTCACTCACGGTCATAAAAGAAATAGGCATATATCTCAAAGATTAATCCCCAAAAAGTAATACTCCAACACTAGCTTCTGAAACACACCTACTTATATTTCCTAAATGCGGCTAAAGACTCGAGAAAAGCAGGGATTGAAAGACCACGAAAAGCGCACTGGCATGAACATGAGATGCCCTTATATAATCTACCAGGAAGACCAGCTTCGCTTCTTGAGCTTACTTGGTAACCAATAGCTTCTAGGGTTACAAATGTTCGAAGAACACCAAACCAATCTCGACAAAAGAAATAAAGTGTAGGAGTTAGTATCTTAGCAAATGATTCATTCGTGGCTTTTTTAGTCTAGATAAGCTAGATAAGCCGTCACACTCACACTATTCTCTTACAAAATGAACGATGCTCTTCGATGCGAGAGTATACACCGAGTCTATGCCTCTGTTCGGGTCTCTTCTGTCATTGCTCTTCTCTCTTATAGACTTGTAAATATACTTACTTTTTTTATTCCACAGGTGAGGTTGGTGTCTTTCATGCTGGAATTTCTCCTCCAGTATCCGCTGCCAAAATGCAACACTTTCTTATTATTATTAGGATGCACAAAGTTACGTTCTTGTGCTCTAGTTCTAACGGGCCAAGCTACTAGGCAAGTAACGACTAGACAAACAACTACAAATGGCCAAGGCCTAAAACACAACTGTCAGAATAAAAGCAGCCAAGATTCCAATCATTCAAACCACTCGAAGAGAGACGGAATAAGGAATAAGACTCCTTTTTGTTGCTCTTCAATCCTGACACTTACATGAAACGGTTGCTTGTCGTGAATAACATAAATACTACTTGCTCTAATGACTTTGCCGAAGTTTCTTTGTGAATGGCTCGGCTGAAGTAGCGCATTCTCTTTTATAGAATTAATGGTGCTTCACGCAAATAGTTTCAGCTCATCAAAGGTCGTAGTTAGTGGTCCCTAGGAAGTTCAGGTCATCTCGACTGTTATAGAGCTTTCATCGGAGCCATATCTTACTGCCATTTTTTCAAACTCAAACCTTTTCAAACTCTAGAAGGGGCTTTATCTATTGAGAGTAGATTTACGGAGAGATTTCCAGAATAAGCTGTAGTGGAACTAATTCGAAAGCTAGCAAAACGGGAAGGCCCAGAGTTGGATTCAGCCAGAAGAGCAGAAGAGCTTCACCGAATTTTCCTAAAACTACACTTGCTCCCTCTGTTGTAAGGAAGAAAGAAAAGCGTTAGGGAGATTACTTGTGACTTATTGTCAGTCGGCCCTTCCCGCGCACTCATCAAAAGGGAAATACTAAGAGGGCCCTATCCACCTTTCTAAGACAACTACAATAATTTATTAGTTGCCCCGAAGCTAGAGGCTCTTTCCATATTGTATTTTATAGTATGCCCTCCCCCCCCCCCCCCCCCCCTCTACTATTTGGATTCGGTCTATCACTTCCGCTTACAAATCTGTGTCTCCTTCGTGTCTGTCTTCCGGTTGATGATGAACTTATTTTCTTCTTAGGCGTAGGTGTAGGTGCTATTGATGGAACATGGTAAGCCTATCTCGTTCTTATACTTACTGCTACGTGGGCTCTTGCATCGCTTTCCTTTCTTTCGCCGAGTTAGCAGGCAACGAAGAGATTAGCGCTTTGGTTCACAATGTCGTAATAAGTCTCATGATTATTGGTAATTTTGGTAATTTAATAAGTCTCATTATTATTGGGAATTGGAAATAACTAGATAGAAATAGAATAAACACAAAAGAATCATTATACGATCAAGGGCTAACCCACGCACATAGAAGGAAGAAGAAAATAAGCTGCTACCGAAATAGAGAGAGAGAGAGAGAGAGAGAGAGAGAGAGAGAGAGAGAGGTGCGACAGCGAGAGGGATGAAGAGGAAGAGTTTTCGTGATACTCGACCTTTCCGATATAAGAGTTCTTTCCTTATTTCCATCCTTCTTTTTCTATAGTGGAAACTGATGAAACTTATCTGACTAATCTAATCAATTGAGAATAGAATCGTGGAAATGTTGTACTGTCAGTTCTTTCTTTATTCAATAGGTTTAAAACGTGTCTTAGGCGAACTAGGTTGACCGGCTCGGCCACCCCGCAAGGCACACTACTTTAGAGCTCATTGGGCCTTCAGCTTTCTCGATCAACTATCAACGGAGAATTAAGTTATGAAGAACGAACGGCCTAGGATCTACCAATAATGTCTAAATGGGGGATTGGTGTAGCATAAATTCATTGGATAAAACATATGGCGCAAGAAGCCGCTAATCGCTAATAGTCATTGGGCCTTTGATCCCCCCGTTGCAAGCTTTTTTTTATCGTAAAGAGCTGATTCGCTTTCACTTAGCCATCCATGGGTTGTCCCTCCCATCTCTCATATAGTTCGCTCTTTCTCTTTCCACTCAAACTACCTACCCTTTCTGTACCGACCTCCACTTAAAGAACCGAACACTGCAAACTACAGGCTCTGATGACTCTTTCTTTACTCGTTGCTCTAAAATAGCTGACTCAACCCTTTAACTCTTAAAGAAGAGAGTGGCTATAAAGAAAATAAGATTGATTTGCACCTGAACCCAGCTTTCCATTCCATTCCAGTCCATTCTCGTCGCTAAAGTGAAGTTTTCATTTCTTGCTAATGCGCTGCTGCTACTTTGTTGTTCCTCCGCATGTTCTCTCCCCTTTATCTAAGGAATCCCTAATATCGACATCCTGCAGACTTCTGGGTTAGATGATTCTTTACCTGCTTCTTATCCTAATTATGATACTGATTATATAGGCTCTCCAAGAACTTTACTTGCTCCTTCACTAAGATACCTAACTACATCTTTCTACAGCGGATTCTCCTGCCGATGACTGAACCTCTGCACCTGAGTACGATGAAACTAATTCACTTCACTTTGCGCTTGCAGCTGATCTCTTACTTGCACCTTAACCTTCTTTCGAGTGCTTTCCTGGAGACAACACAGCCTCCCCTTTCCAAACCTCTTCTTGAAGTGAGGAACCGACAACTGATCTTGTTCTTGTTCCTGCTCTACTGAAGAATCGAATTGAGTGCAAAAGAATGGAATGAGGAGGAGTTACCCTAAAATAGACCCACGTGGCAGCGGTCGGTTAAGGGAAGAATCGGACTACTACGCAAGGCCTGTAAACTAAAGAAATACGTTAGTAGCTGTTGTTACGAAGGTGCTTGTTGTAAGCTTACGCGCACAAGTAAAAGAACAGAAATACCTTTGCCCGATGATTAAAACAGGACGGGCTGTAAGTGGTAGAGTTGATCCTATGTTCCACTTAGAGAAATCCTGGCGTGAAAGCCTTACTTGGATAATTGCCTGACTTCTTAAGCTCCTGTTAGCGGTGCGAGTGGAGTTCGAGTTGCATCATGTAAGGAATCTAATTTTGAATGCCAAGGAAGGTGGTCAGCAGCGAGATACGAGTATCTTTCTGTTCGAGACTCCTATATAGAATCAGAGAATCCTCAGTTAAGGCCGACAACATGGTTAAGTAGGCTGACGCTCCTTGTCTACGAGATAAGTTATCGGCCAAAGTTCTATGAGAGAGGACTGGAATGCAGGGTTCTGATAAGAATATGTAAGAAATTTTAATGAAGCCAACTTGTGTTTCTAAATCATTGTAATAGAAACACAATAAAACTAATGCGTAAACGAAATAGCGTACCTCCAGCCATTGTTGCCAAGAATTTCTGCAGAGATTTCTTCTTGAACTTTGGTTCTTCTCGGCTCAGAACTCTCGCTTTAGATGGTGTAGGAAAGCCTTTCGCTTCAAAGAGATGATTGAGCCAAGGGACCAAAATCCTCATGTATATATAGATGTTCTCCCATCAAGAATATTTATCATCACCAACTTATAACGTTCAAGAATTAATTCAAATTTGTAACGTTTGGACCATAATGAAGAACTTAATGATATTAAATATTTAATTTAATAATAACGGTTTCATGCATAAAGAATAAGAAACTGAAATCATTTAAACCATAATAAATGAAGAAATTCATGATAATGAATTATGAATCTTAATAAGAACGGTTACGTTATTATTAAATAAGATATTTAATAATAACCGTTATATTCTCCCATTTGGTCCATACGTTTATCTTAATAATTTGAATTAATCTTTCTCGAACAACTTTCTTAAGAAATAAATACATGAATCATAGCGATAAGTCTTCTAAGAGCGAGTATTATCATCCATGTATCACGATGTATTTAGTTTCTTAATCTTAATGTGGTAATATTACTTTATGAATAAACCTTATGTTTATTCTTGGTCCAACAACAATATATTTTCTCAAAATAATGTGCACATAAATGAGAAAATTTCACAATATATAATAGTTTCAATATCATTACAAAGTGGAACTAAGTCCAATTTTCTTTACATGATCCTTGAATTTTAGAGGTGGCATGCCTTTAGTCAAAGGATCAGCAATCATCAATTCAGTGCTAATGTGCTCAATGACCACTTTCTTTTCTTTTACACGTTCTCTTATGGCTAAATACTTAATGTCAATGTGTTTACTTCGACTTCTACTTTTATTGTTTTTAGCCATAAAGACAACAACTGAATTATCACAGAAAATTCTTAATGGCCTAGAAATAGAATCCATGATTCTAAGCCCAGAAATAAAACTCTTAAGCCATACACCATGTGAAGTAGCCTCAAAGCAGGAGACAAACTCAGCTTCCATGGTAGAAGTAGCAGTCAAGGTCTGCTTAGCGCTTCTCCAAGAAATAGCTCCACCGGCCATTATAAAAATATATCCTGATGTTAATTTACGAGAATCAACACAATCGGCGAAGTCTGAATCTGAGTAACCAATCACATCCAGATTGTTTGTATGTCTATACATAAGCATGTAATCTTTGGTTCCTTGTAGATACCTCATCACTTTATTTGCAGCTCTCTAGTGGTCCATACCTGGATTACTTTGATATCGACCTAGCATCCCCACAATAAATGCAATATCAGGTCTAGTACAGACCTGAGCATACATAAGGCTTCCTACGACAGAAGCATATGGGATGTTTTTCATTGATTCCCTTTCAAAATTGTTCTTTGGGCATTGGTTCAAATTGAACCTATCACCTTTCATAATGGGAGCAACACTTGGTAAACAATCCTTCATTCGAAATCTTTCTAAAAGTTTATCAATATAGGTTTCTTGTGATAGACCTAAAATGCCTCGAGGTCTATCTCTATAGATCTTAATGCCAAGGACATAAGATGCTTCACCCATATCCTTCATGTCAAAATTTTTAGAAAGAAATTGTTTCACCTCATGCAGCAAATCCTTATCATTAGTTGCAAGCAAAATATCATCTACATATAAAACAAGGAAGCATATTTTACTCCCACTAACCTTTTGGTATATGCATTGATCCATGAGATTTTCAACAAGTCCGAATGAAGAAATCACTTCATGAAATTTAAAATACCATTCGCGGGAGGCTTGTTTTAAGCCGTATATAGACTTCCTAAGCTTGCAAACCAAGTGCTCACCAACACTAGAGGAGAAACCTTCAGGTTGTTTCATATAAACCTCTTCCTCTAGATCTCCATTAAGAAATGCTGTTTTCACATCCATTTGTTGCAACTCAAGGTCAAAATGAGCAACTAATGCTAAAATAATACGCAGAGAATCTTTCTTAGATACAAGAGAAAATGTCTCTGTATAATCGATTCCCTCTTTTTTAGTAAATCCCTTTGCAACAAGTCTTGCCTTGTATCTCTCAATGTTGCCTAACGAATCTTTCTTAGTTTTAAAGACCCATTTGCAACCAATGACCTTTGCTTCATTAGGCAACTCTACAAGATCTCGACTCCATTGCTCATCATGGAATTCATCTCTTCTTTCATAGCATCATGCCACAAATTTGACTTTTTACAACTCATGGCATGTGAAAATGTTTCAGGATCATTTTTGGCTCCAATATTATAGTCAAATTCTTGTAGATATACAACATAATCACCAGGAATTGCTGATCTTTTATTTCTAGTAGATCTTCTTAATGTTGTACCAAAGGTTCCTTGAGGAACTTATGGTTCAACTAGTTGTTCAGGAGCTTGTTGTAATTCCTGAACTGCTTGATCTATTAGAATATTATCAACAACTTGTGGAATTTCAATGATTGATTATTCAGCACTAGTTTGCACTTGAGGAGTGCTATGAACTATAACCAATCTATCATTTGATGTGGAAGGTTAAGATTCTATATGATCATGTGCAGAAACTATGTTCCTGAAATGATCGCTCCCACTAATCACATCATCCTCAAGAAATTTAGCGTTTCTTGATTCCACAATCCTAGTTGTGTAAGATGGACAATAGAACCTGTAACCTTTGGACTTTTCGGCATATCCAATGAAATACCCACTAACAGTCCTCGGGTCCAGTTTCTTCTCTTGTGGATTATATATCCTAACTTCAGACGGACATCCCCAAACGCGCATATGTTGCAAACTCTGTTTCCAACCTTTCCATAGTTCAAATGGTGTCTTTTGGACAACCTTGGTTGGAACTCGGTTTAATATATACACAACCGTTTTTAATGCTTCAGTCCACAAGAACTTAGGAAGATTGGAGTTGCTAAGCATACTCCGCACCATGTCCAATAATGTTCGGTTTTTTTTTCTACAACACCATTCTAGTCTGGAGAACCAGGCATAGTGTATTGGGCAATAATCCCATGTTCTTGAAGAAACTTAGCAAAAGGACCAGGTGCTTGTCCATTTTCAGTATATCTACCATAATATTCTCCACCCCTATCTGATTTCACAATTTTAATTTGCTTACCACATTGGTTCTCAACTTCAGCCTTAAAGACTTTGAAGGCATCCAATGCTTCATTTTTATTATGAAGCAAATATATATACATATATCGTGAGTAATCATCTATAAAGGAGATGAAGTATTTCTGACCATGTATGTCCATGTTTGGACAACATATATCAGTATGAATTATTTCTAATGAGTCTGAACTCCTATTAGCACCCCTTTTGGATTTATTGGTCTGTTTTCCTTTAATACAGTCCACACAAGTCTTAAAATTAGTAAAATCAAGAGTACTAAGTACCTCATCTTTAACTAATCTTTTAATTCTCTCTATAGAGATATGTCCTAATCTCCGATGCCATAATATAGAGGAGTCCTCATTAATATTACACCTCTTAATGCCAGCGTGAACATGCATTGAACCTTGAGTATTATCATTTTGTAATAAAATACGGTAAAGACCGTCAGACAAAATACCATTCCTAACACAATCAGATTTATATAATAAATGAAATGATGTGTCTTTAAAATTAAAGGAATATCCAAATGGTACGAGTTTGGAAACAGAAATTAAGTTTCGTGAGAAACTTGGTACATAAAAGGTTCTTTCTAATTTTAAAACAAAACCACTACTTAAAGTTAAAATGCATGTTCCAATTGCTTCCACATGTGAGCCCATCTTATTTCCTGATAAGATGCTTTGCTCACTTCCCACTGGCTTCCTTAGGTTTTGCATACCCTGCAAAGAGTTTGAAATATGGATTGTTGATCCAGAGTCAATCCACTAGGTGTTAATATTAACATTGACCATATTAGATTCATAACATACATATGAGGTTGGTTTACCTTTCTTTTCAAGCCATTGCTGGAATTTCGTACATTCCTTCTTCATGTGTCCCTTTCTTCTACAAAAGAAACACCTTGCTTCTTTCTTGATATCAGCTTGGGGTGGTATTTTACCTTTTCTCTACTGATAAGCTTTTTGATTGGCTTGATGTTTGTCAGTTTTGTTCTTCCCTCGAGTGGTTACCATCAATGCACTCTCACCCAATTCCATTACTAGCCTCTCTTCTTCTTGAACACACATGGTCATTAATTCATTAATTGACCATTTGTCCTTATGTGTATTGTATGAAATTTTAAAATGGCTATATTGAGGTGGAAGGGTGTTCAAAATATAGTGTACCAGGAAGGATTCTGACATATTAACCTCAAGTTTCTTAAGTTGAGCCGTAATATCTCACATTTGCATTATGTGCTCACGCACACACCCTTTATGTTGGTGAGTCTAAGGGATGAAAATTTCATTATAAGGGTGCTTGCTAGTGCCTTATCCGAAGTGATGAATTGTTCATCGATAGCCTTTAGCAAGTCTCGGACATTTTCATGCTGGTCAACAGAACCACGTATGCCAGCAGTTATCTTAGTTTTGATAAACATCACGCTGAGCCGATTGGATCGCTCCCATCGCTCATATAACGCGATCTCAGTTAGAGTGCTGGTATCAGTGACTATAGGTGGTTCGTCTTTTCTAATAGCATAATCAATATCCATCCACCCTAAATGGAGGAGAACCCTCTCCTTCCATATCTTATAGTTATCACCACTAAGTTCGGGAATATCACATCGAATATCAGAGAAATTAACAGTTTGAGAAACTGCATAAAATCAAACATGCTTATGTCAAAATTTGAAGCTTAATAGACTAAATTACATGTTTTACCAATGTGAAACATGCCAAAAATATGAATCTCATGACATAAAAATTGCCTGTGGGCTAAATTCTTAATTCAAATAGATTCATATGGTCTTTATGATAAAACTATCAAATTATATTCCAATTCATAATCCCTGTGGGTAAATTATGAAAATAATATGATATTTTATCCTGATTAATTATATTAAATATAAAAAAAGATCCTGTGGAATAACAATTATTATACAAAATATAATCAATCACAATATGATGTCTAATTACTTATGTGATCCTTATTTTAACTTTTTATATAATTTTAATTAATTAAGGATGTTGTAGCTAATTCTTAATTAATTAAGATTATATGGATCACTAGACATTTTAAACATAAAAAAATTGCTCATAAACATAATTAATATAACTAAATATGCATACATAATATGAGCATTTTACCAACTAAAATGTTGAAAATGATATTTCCTCATGATTTTCAATAAAATATATTAAGAAGTTTCCCAGAAGAAACCAAAATCAAATCATTTTCATGGCATAAAAATGAAAACTTTTTCATATCAAGGCAGAGGTCATTCGGCTCTGATACTAAATGTAAGAAATTTTAATGAAGCCAACTTGTGTTTCTAAATCATTGTAATAGAAACACAATAAAACTATTGCGGAAACGAAATAGCGTACCTCCAGCCATTGTCGCCAAGAATTTCTGCAGAGATTTCTTCTAGAACTTTGGTTCTTCTCGGCTCAGAACTCTTGCTTTAGATGGTGTAGGAAAGCCTTTTGCTTCAAAGAGATGATTGAGCCAAGGGACCAAAATCCTCATGTATATATAGATGTTCTCCCATTAAGAACATTTATCATCACCAACTCATAACGTTCAAGAATTAATTCAAATTTGTAACGTTTGGACCATAATGAAGAACTTAATGATATTAAATATTTAATTTAATAATAACGGTTTCATGCATAAAGAATAAGAAATTGAAATCATTTAAACCATAATAAATGAAGAAATTCATGATAATGAATTATGAATCTTAATAAGAACGGTTACGCTATTATTAAATAAGATATTTAATAATAACCGTTATTGAATCAACCTTTCTTCCGCCCGCACTAAGGTACGATTGAGAATTGACTTCCTCCGCGCAAAGTCTTGAAACAGAATCATGAGCTAGGTATTATACAATTGGGTTAACCAAGGAGAGGAAGGAGATCGATATCCAGTTGTCCTTAGCGTAAGGTGCTCTTAACCAACCCTGTACTATAATCCTTCTAGCCAACCGCCATGCTCTTAACTACAATTCCATTCTCACTTTCTCATATTAGGAGACCAAATGTAAGCCATTCCTATTCTGAGTATACAACTTGAAATTATAGGCTAAAGCAGAAGATAGATGTGTGTTAGCGCCGAGAGAAGAAGCTCTATCGGGTAAAGAATAAAGAGTCGAAGATAGATCATCATAAAGATAAAGATCATAAGTGAGATCAGAACTTAAAGAAGAGGTCGGCAAAAGACAAGTATGGAGTTTTGAAGCCACAAGGTAAGCATATTCCTATTGATATGAAGCGATGGAATCCATGTTGGGTTGGCAGCCCACAAATTCAGCCCATAGTGGGCTTGGGCAGCCTACAACCCACCCCCTCTTAACCTAACCCTAATTAACATTAGGGGGGTGTGGTGGCTACGTTTTGGAGGCAGAAAAAAGGCATAAATAGGGCAGCAACGTGGGAGAAGAAAATAGCCACGTGATTCCAAAGAAAAGGAAAAAAACAAAGCAGAAAAGGAAAAGAAAAAAAGGGAAGAAGATAAGGACAACGCAGAGAGGCTGTTCTCAATCATCTAGTAGTGTTCTCATCTCAGGTTAGATCAAATCTATAGTAAACTATTGCTGTGATTACTTGGGGAGGTTTTAGATATTGTAGGCAGTGACGTGATCCTTGTATCCCAATTATTCTCTTGTGATTGTTGCTAGGGTTTAGGGCAAGAGATTAAGATTTGTATATTCATTATTCTCAAAGTGGATTATCTTTAGTTTACCCCGTGGTTTTTACCCTTCACATTGAAGGGGTTTTCCACGTATATCTTGGTGTTCTATTTGATTGTGGTTCCATTTAATTTCGGTGCATATTATGGTCTTCTAGTATTTGTTCATATACAAAGGTTATTCCTATTTATATCCCCATCAACTGGTATCAAAGCAAGGGTTTTGGTGATTTAAATTTTGTATTTGAACATGAAGGCCAGTAATGTTTCTCGCGTGATTAGTTTAAATGGAAAAAATTGGATGATATGGAAACCAAGAATGGAAGATCTCTTGTATTGCAAAGATTTGTATGAACCTTTGCAGGGGGATAGTGTAAAACCCACAACTATGACAGATGATGAGTGGAAGAGGTTAGATCGAAAAACAATTGGATTTATTCGACAGTGGCTTGATGATAGTGTCTTTCACCATGTTTCTACTGAAATCTCTGCATATTCTCTTTGGAAAAAGTTGGAAAGTCTCTATGAAAGAAAAACAACTAGCAACAAAGCTTTTTTGATCAGAAAACTTATGAACCTAAAATATAGAGAAGGTGCTTCTATTGCTGAACATTTGAATGAAATGCAAAGTATTACTAACCAGGTATCCTCTATGAAAATGTCTCTTGATGATGAGTTGCAAGCATTGTTACTTCTCAGTTCATTACCAGAAAGTTGAGAAACACTGGTGGTTTCCCTCAGTAATTCTGCACTAGATGGTATTGTCACTATGAGTCAAGTAACAAGTAGTTTGTTGAATAAGGAGTTAAGAAGAAAGAGTTCGACAACATCTCAGAATAATTCACAAGCACTTATCTCAGAGAATAGAGGAAAGTCAAAGTCTAGAAGCAGTTCACCCAAGGGTAGAAGTAAGTCAAGATTAAGAAAAGATATTATTTGCTATAATTATGGCGAGAAAGGACATTACAAGAACCAATGTAAGCAACCTAAGAAGAGCAAGAAAAAGGGAAAAGAAGTGGAGTCTATAAAGTCAAAAGATAATATCACAGCTACAATACATGGTGGTGATTATTTGATTTTGTCTCATTCTGATGATATTTTTTCTTGTGTATGTTAGGATCTTGAGTGGGTGATTGACACAGGTGCTTCTTATAATGCTACACCACGGAGTGAGTTTTTTGCTACATACAGGTCTGGAAATTTTGGTGTTGTCAAGATGGGCAACTATGGCACAACAAACATTATAAGCATGGGTGATATCCATTTAAAGACCAACCTTGGCTGCAAGTTAGTGCTTAAGGATGTGAGGCATGTGATTGACTTGAGGCTGAATTTAATTTCAGTTGGAAGGCAAGATGATGAAGACTATGATAGCAGATTTCACAAAGGGCAATGGAAGCTCAGTAAGGGTTCTCTTGTTATAGCTAATAGAAAGAAATGTCATACTTTGTACAGGTTGTAGGCTAAAGCTTATGATGAACAATTAAATGCTACAGAAAAAGACTTCAGCATGGAGTTGTGGCATAGGCGACTGGGACACATGAGCTAGAAGGAGCTGCAAGCTCTTTCTAAGAGAGAGGTATTACCAGACCTCAGAGGTATACATCTGAACCATTGTATCGATTGTTTGATAGGTAAACAACATAGAGTTTCATTTGCTAGTCCTGCTTTGTCTAGAAAAATGCATGCCTTATACCATGTTTATACAGATGTATATGGTCCTTTAAGGACAAAAACTCATGGTGGATCTGTTGATGTTCTTGGTATAAGTGGTGCACTTTATTTTCTCACTTTTATTGATGATTTTTCCAGGAAAGTTTGGGTCTATGCTTTGAAGACTAAAGATCAGGTGATTAATGTCATCAAAGAGTTTCATGCCAGGGTTGAAAGGGAGACAAAAAGGCAATTGAAATGCATAAGATCAGGTGGTGAGTATACATGACTATTTAATGATTATTGTAGGTCACATAGGATCCAACATGAGATGATAGTTCCTGGTACACCTCAGCATAATGCAATTGCAGAGATGATAAATCGCACTATCATGGAAAAGATCAGATGTATGCTTTCACAAGCAATGCTACCCAAAAGGTTTTGGGATGAGGCTTTGAGGACTACAGTTGATGTGATCAACTTATCACCATGTACAGCCCTAGATGGTGATGTTGCAGAGCATGTATGGTTAGGGAAAGATATTTCCTACAAGCATTTGAGAGTGTTTGGTTATCGTGCATTTGCACATGTTCCAGATAATGAGAGGTCCAAGCAAGATGGTAAGACTAAAGAATGTATTTTTCTTGGTTACTCACATGATCATTTTGGTTACAGGCTTTGGGATCCAGAAAAGCAGAAGGTATTTAGAAGCAGAGATGTAGTCTTCTTTGAGGATCAAACCTTTGAGGATTTGAAGAAGAAGGCACCAGCCAAGACTTCTATAGAAGGATTAGCAGATTGTGACCCAATTACTCCTCCAATATATCAGGGTGATGGGGGAGATGTGCAGGAAGATAGTGTAGAGCCTGATATTGATCTACCTGCATGACATGTTGAGCAAGAAGAAGTTGGAGAGCAACCTCCCGCAGAACCTCAGTTGAGAAGATCTTCTAGACAACGTCAACCTTCCAGAAGATACTCTACATATGAGTATGTGATGCTTGCTGATGCAGGTGAACTAGAGAGTTACCAGGAAGCAGTTGAAAGTGAGCAGAAAGAGAAGTGGTTAGTTGCTATGTAGGAAGAGATGTATGCTCTTCAAAAGAACCACACTTATAATTTGGTGCTACTACCAAATAGAATGAAGGCTTTGAAGAACAAGTGGGTTTTCAGGTTGAAGACTCAAGAATATTGTTCTCAACCAAAGTACAAAGCTAGATTGGTTGTGAAAAGCTTTGGTTAAAAAAAAGGTATTGACTTTGAAGAGATTTTTTCTCCTGTTGTTAAAATGTCTTCTATTCGTGTTGCTCTTGGTGTTACTGCTAGCCAGGACTTGGAGGTTGAGTAGTTAGATGTGAAGACAGCTTTCCTTCATTGGGATTTGGAGTAGAAAATTTATATGGAGCAACCAGAAGGCTTCAAAGTTAAAGGTAAAGAGAACTTTGTCTGCAAATTGAAGAAGAGCTTGTATGGGCTAAAGCAAGCTCTAAGACAATGGTACAGAAAGTTTGATTCATTTATGATAGAAAATGGATACAAAATAACGACTTCAAATTATTGTGTGTACATCAAATGGTTTGATGAGGATTTTATTATTCTCTTACTTTATGTTGATGACATGCTTATTCTTGGGAAAGATATATCTAAAATTGATAGATTGAAGGAGCTAAGTGAGTCTTTTACAATGAAGGACATAGGGCCAAGCAAAGCAAATATTAGTTTTACAGATTTCCCGTGACAGGAAAAATAAGAAGATTTAGTTATCATAGGAGAAATACATCGAGAAGATATTAGAATGATTCAGTATGAGCAATGCAAAGCCAGTTGGATCTCCTCTTGTAGGTCACTTCAAGTTGTGCTCAGAACAGAGTCCGTCAAGTGATGAGAAGGAGAAAATGCAAAAGGATCCTTATGCTTCAGTAGTTGGAAGTTTAATGTATGCAATGGTATGTACGAGGCCAGACATCGCATATGCAGTTGAAGTTACTAACAGATTTCTTGCAAATCCTGGCAAAGAGCACTAGGCAGCAATGAAGTGGATTTTTAGATATCTTAGAGGGAGCTCTAAGGTTTGTTTAAGCTTTGGAGGTGCACCAAATGTGTTGACAGGTTACACAGATGTAGATATGGCAAGAGATATAGATACGAGAAAGTCTACTTCAGGTTATGTATTTACTTTTGCAGGGGGAGCTGTCTCATGACAATCCAGGTTGCAAAGGTGTATTGCTTTCTCCACCACATAAGCATAATATATTGCTGCTATAGAGGTATGCAAGGAAATGTTATAGATGGAAGAATTCTTACAAGAATTGAGGCTGAAATAGGAAAATTATGTGGTGCATTATGATAGTTAGAGTGTCATCTATTTGTGTAAGAACCAAATGTTTCATTCCAAGTCAAAGCATATAGATGTCAGATACCATTGGATTCAAAATGTAATTGAACATAAACAATTGTAGCTTCAGAAAATTCACGCAGATGACAACGGAGCAGACATGTTAACAAAAACTTTACCAAAAGAAAGATAGGAGATATGCCTGATAACTGGTCGGCATGGCTTCACATTGAGGATTCATGGGACAACCACCTTTATAGGCTGAAGGGCGAGGTTGTTGGGCAGGCAGCCCACAAATTCAGCCCATAGTGGGCTTGGGCAGCCTACATCTCACCCCCTCTTAACCTAACCCTAATTAACATTAGGGGGGTGTGGTGGTTACGTTTTGGAGGTAGAAAAAGACATAAATAGGGCAGCAATGTGGGAGAAGAAAATAGCCACGGGATTCTAAAGAAAATGAAGAAAACAAGACAGAAAAGAAAGAGAAAGAAAGGGAAGAAGAAAAGGACAACGTAGAGAGGTTATTCTCAATCATCTAGTAGTGTTCTCATCTCAGGTTAGATCAAATCTATAGTAGACTCTTGTTATGATAACTTGGGGAGGTTATAGATAATGTAGGCAGTGACGTGATCCTTATATCTCAGTTATTCTCTTGTGATTGTTGCTAGGGTTTAGGGCAAGAGATTAAGATTTGTATATTCATTATTCTCATAGTGGATTATCTCTAGTTTGCCCCGTGGTTTTTACCCTTCACATTGAATGGGTTTTCCACGTATATCTTGGTGTTTTATTTGATTGTGGTTCCATTTAATTTCGCTGCGTATTATGGTCTTCTAGTATTTGTTCATATACAAAGGTTATTCCTATTTATATCCCTATCAACTAGTATCAGAGCAAGGGTTTTGGTGATTTAAATTTTGTATTTGAACATGGAGGCCAGTAATGTTTCTCATGTGATTAGTTTAAATGGAAACAATTGGATGATGTGGAAACCAAGAATGAAAGATATTTTGTATTGCAAAGATTTGTATGGACCTTTGCAGGGGGATAGTGCAAAACCCACAACTATGACAGATGATGAGTAGAAGATGTTAGATCGAAAAACAATTGGATTTATTCGATAGTGGCTTGATGATAGTGTCGTTCACCATGTTTCTACTGAAATTTCTACATATTCTCTTTGGAAAAAGTTGGAAAGTCTCTATGAAAGAAAAACAACTAGCAACAAAACTTTTTTGATCATAAAACTTGTGAACCTAAAATATAGAGAAGGTGCTTCTATTGCTGAACATTTGAATGAAATGCAAAGTATTACTAACCAGTTATCCTCTATTAAAATATCTCATGATGATAAGTTGCAGGCATTGTTACTTCTCAGTTCATTATCAGAAAGTTGGGAGACACTGATGGTTTCCCTCAGTAATTCTGCACCAGATGGTGTTGTCACTATGAGTCAAGTAACAAGTAGTTTGTTGAATGAGGAGTTAAGAAGAAAGAGTTCGACAACATATCATAATGTTTCACAAGCGCTTATCTCAGAGAACATAGGAATGTCAAAGTCTAGAAGCAGTTCACGCATGGGTAGAAGCAAGTCAAGATTAAGAAAAGATATTATTTGCTATAATTGTGGTGAGAAAGGACATTACAAGAACCAATGTAAGCAACCTAAGAAGAGCAAGAAAAAGGGAAAAAAAGTGGAGTCTATAGAGTCAAACGATAATATCACAACTACAATGCATGGTAGTGATTATTCGATTTTGTCTCCTTTTGATGATATTTTTTCTTCTGTATGTCAGGATCTTGAGTGGGTGATTGACACAGGTGCTTCGTATCATGCTACACCACGGAGGGAGTTTTTTGCTATATACAGGTTTGAAAATTTTGGTGTTGTCAAGATGGGCAACTATGACACAGCAGACATTATAGGCATCGGTGATATCCATTTAAAGACCAACCTTGGCTACAAGTTGGCGCTTAAGGATGTGAGGCATGTGGTTGACTTGAGGCTGAATTTAATTTCAGTTGGAAGGCTAGATGATAAAGACTATGATAGCATATTTCACAAAAGGCAATAAAAACTCATTAAGGGTTCTCTTGTTATATCTAATGGAAATAAATGTCATACTTTGTACAGGTTGTAGGCTAAAGCTTCTGGTGAATAATTAAATGCTATAAAAAAAAGACTTCAGCATGGAGTTGTGGCATTGGCAATTGGGACACATGATCGAGAAGGGGTTGCAAGCTCTTTCCAAGAGAGAGGTATTACCAGATCTCAAAGGTATACATCTGAACCCTTGTATCGATTGTTTGGTAGGTAAACAATATAGAGTTTCATTTGCTAGTCCTGCTTTGTCTAAAAAAATGCATGCCTTAGACCGTGTTTATACAGATGTATGTGGTCCTTTGAGGACAAAAATTCTTGGTGGATCCGTTGATGTTCTTGGTATAAGTTGTGCACTTTATTTTGTCCCTTTTATAGATGATTTTTTCAAGAAAGTTTGGGCCTATGCTTTGAAGACTAACGATCAGGTGATTAATGTCTTCAAAGAGTTTCATGCCAGGGTTGATAGGGAGACAGAAAGGCAATTGAAATGCATAAGATTAGATAATAGTGGTGAGTATACATGATTATTTAATAATTATTGTAGGTCACATGGGATCTAACATGAGATAATAGTTCCTGGTACACCTTAGCATAATACAATTGCAGAGAGGATGAATCGCACCATCATGGAAAAGATCAGATGTATGCTTTCACAGGCCAAGCTACCCAAAAGGTTTTGGGATGAGGCTTTGAGGACTGCAGTTGATGTGATCAACTTATCACCATTTACAGCCCTAGATAGTGATGTTGCAGAGTATGTATGGTCAGGGAAATATGTTTCCTACAAGCATTTGAGAGTGTTTGGTTGTTGTGCATTTGTACATGTTCTAGATAATGAGAGGTCAAAGCTAAATGGTAGGATCAAAGAATGTATTTGTACATGTTCATTTTGGTTACAGGCTTTGGGATTTAGAAAAGCAGAAGGTGTTTAGAAGCAGAGATGTAGTCTTATTTGAGGATCAAACCTTTGATGATTTGAAGAAGAAGGCACCACCAGCCAAGACTTCTACAGAAGGATTAGCATATTGTGACCCAATTACTCCACCAGTATATCTGGGTGATGGGGGAGATGTGCGGGAAGATGGTGTAGAGCCTGATGTTGATCTACCTGTAGGATATGTTGAGCAAGAAGAAGTTGAATAACAACTTCCCGTAGAACCTCAGTTGAGAAGATTTTCTAGACAACGTCAACCATAAGATACTCTACATATTAGTATGTGATGCTTGCTGATGCAAGTGAACCAGAGAGTTACCAGGAAGCAGTTGAAAGTGAGCAGAAAGAGAAGTGGTTAGTTGCTATGCAGGAAGAGATTGATGCTCTTCAGAATAACCACACTTATGATTTGGTGCTACTACTAAATGAAATGAAGGCCTTGAAGAACAAGTGAGTTTTCGGGTTGAAGACTCAAGAATATTGTTCTCAACCAAAGTACAAAGCTAGATTGGTTGTGAAAGGCTTTGGTCAAAAGAAAGGTATTGACTTTGAAGAGATTTTTTCTCTAGTTGTTAAAATGTCTTCTATTCGTGTTGCTCTTGGTATTGCTGCTAGCCAGGACTTGGAGGTTTAGCAGTTGGATATGAAGACAACTTTCCTTCAATGGGATTTGGAGGAGAAAATTTATATGGAGCAACTAGAAGGCTTCAAAGTTAAAGGTAAAGAAAACTTTGTCTGCAAATTAAAGAAGAGCTTGTATGGGCTAAAGCAAGCTCCAAGATAATGGTACAGAAAGTTTAATTCATTTATGATAGAAAATGAATACAAAAGAACGGCTTCAGATCATTATGTGTACATCAAATGGTTTGGTGAGGATTTTATTATTATCTTATTTTATATTGATGACATGCTTATTCTTAGGAAAGACATGTCTAAAATTGATAGATTGATGAAGGAGTTAAGTGAGTCTTTTGCAATGAAGGACATAGGGCCAGCAAAGCAAATACTAGGTTTGCAGATTTCCCGTGACAAGAAAAATAAGAAGATTTGGTTGTCACAAGAGAAATACATCGAGAAGATATTAGAAAGATTCAGTATGAGGAATGCAAAGCTAGTTGGTTCTCCTCTTGTAGGTCACTTCAAGTTGTGCTTAGAATAGAGTCCGTCAAGTAATGAGGAGAAGGAGAAAATGCAAAAGGTTCCTTATGCTTCAACAGTTGGAAGTTTAATATATGCAATGGTATGTACGAGGCCAGACATCGCATATGTAGTTGATGTTACTAGCAGATTTCTTGCAAATCCAGGCAAAGAGCACTGGGCAGTAGTGAAGTGGATTTTTCGATATTTTAGAGGGAGCTCTAAGGTTTGTTTAAGCTTTGGAGGTGGACCACATGTGTTGACAGGTTATATAGATGCAGATATGGCAAGAGATATAGATACGAGAAAGTCTACTTCGGGTTATGTACTTACTTTTACAAGGGGAGCTGTGTCATGGCAATCCAAGTTGCAAAGGTGTATTGCTCTCTCCACCACAGAAGCAAAATATATTGCTGTTATAGAGGTATGCAAAGAAATATTATGAATGAAAGAATTGTTACAAGAATTTGAGCTGAAATAGAAAAATTATGTGGTGCATTGTAATAGTCAGAGTGTCATCCATTTGTGTTAGAACCCAATGTTTCATTCAAAGTCAAAGCATATAGTTGTCAGATACCATTGGATTCGAAATGTATTTGAAGAGAAATAGTTGTAGGTTCAGAAAATTCACACAGATGACAACGGAGCAGACATGTTGACAAAAACTTTACCAAAATAAAGACAGGAGATATGCTGACAATTGGTCGGCATGGCTTCACATTGAGGAGTCATGGGACAGCCTCCTTTATGGGCTGAAGGGGGAGGTTGTTGGGCTGGCAGCCCACAAATTCAGCTCATAGTGGGCTTGGGCAGCTTATAGCTCACCCCCTCTTAACCTAACCCTAATTACTATTGGGGGGGTGTGGTGGCTGCGTTTTGGAGGTAGAAAAAGGCATAAATAGGGCAGCAACGTGGGAGAAGAAAACAGCCATGGGATTCCAAAGAAAATGAAGAAAACAAGGCAGAAAAGGAAGAGAAAGAAAGGGAAGAAGATGAGGACAACGCAGAGAGGCTGTTTTCAATCATCTAGCAGTGTTCTCATATCTGGTTAGATCAAATCTATAGTAGACTCTTACTGTGATTACTTGGGGAGGTTTTAGATATTGTAGGCAGTGACGTGATCCTTGTATCCCAGTTATTCTCTTGTGATTGTTGCTAGAGTTTAGGGCAAGAGATTGAGATTTGTATATTCATTAATCTCATAGTGGATTATCTCTAGTTTGCCCCGTGGTTTTTACCCTTCACTTTGAAAGAGTTTTCCAAGTATATCTTGGTGTTCTATTTGATTGTGATTCCATTTAATTCCGTTGGATAAGGATCAGAGGCAGAAAGTTAACTCGCTAACTTGGAGAGTAATACATATATGAATCTTTGTGAGTAACTTATGTTCGAAAGGATAGTTATGGGAAAGAATATCTTACCGGCTTTTAAGCGAGTAGTGGTCCGCAGAATTGAGTTGAGCTCCCGAAAACAGGTTGAATCCAAGTTTTTGGCTACGAGAGAATCATATTGAGTGGCAGCCTCACCCTTTGTGGCCTCACCAAACACTAGAGTAGAGTACTTCACTTCTCACCCTTTCTTGTCCCTTTACTCCCTTCTTTTGAGTTAGTACTGGCGCTGTCCAGCTGTAAGCAGTAAGCTGTTTGATTACTTGATTTGAAGCAGGTGAGGAAGCGGTAATGCCAAGCTCCAAGCAACTGGACAAGCAACGTAGTAGTGACTTAGACCTATTAAGGGCAATTCTTAGTTCCATTCTTATAGAGGTTGTTCCCCTTATAGAGTTCATTCTTATAGAGGTTGTTCCCTTCCCGTAGCTTGTTGAAGAGAATTGAATCTCAACGACAACTAGATAACTGACTAATATAACCACCAACAGGTCTGCTAACCTACTAGACAACTAATATAACAAAGTAACAGGTCTGCTAACGTCTTATTGCTTACTGCTGACTGGAAGCTTCCAAAACTCATATTATAGGCGTACCCCGAAAGTGCACAACGGCTTATTCTAAGGAATAGAATGGAAATGAATAGAAATTGAGTAAGAAGAGAGCTTTATACTACATATACAACATAGTAACACAACTGCCCTTCTGACTTTACACTCACTTAACTCAACAAAGCCTTTGGTGCCTTAGCTTACTTCTGAGGTAATAATGTTAGCAGCTTCCTTTCGGGGTGCCTTGAGCCAGCAGTAATCTGGGGGGTTAATATCTTACATATCATAAATCCAAAAAGAAGTTTAAACAAGCTACGGAACAAGAACAAGAAGCAAATAAGCAACGTCAGTATTAGTTGACTCGGATCTCAAAAGAGAAGTATTTGTTAACTCGGCTAAAGGGAAAGTAGTTTACAGTGAAAGATAAGGATATGATTTGCTTGTTTCGTCAGCTGCAAGTGGAAAAGAAAGTCAAGTTCGAGTGCGAAATAAAAGGTTGGGTTCGGGTCGGTTTAGAGAGGTAATTGTGCTTGTATCTAAGGCTTTACTTTCATTGTTTTCAGAATCAGAGGTGCAAAAGTAATCAGCAAACAGTGGTTCAGAACTTAAAGGAGAGGTAAGGTCGGCAAAAGAACAAGTATAGTATAGATTCGGTAAAGAATAGGCTAAAGTAAGGTCATCCGCAAGCTCCGAAGGGAGAATGGAAGTCTCAAGTTCCAGTTACGTTCGAGCATTGTCAGCAGCAGAAACAAGAACAAGAAACAAGAGCATATAATATATCTCGTGACGGAACAAGAGCATATAATAATGAACGTTATATAAGTGAGAACAAATAAGAACGATAGTTATTACTATAGCTTGTGTGTGTTACGAGTCTCCTCTACCGAGTCTCTCTTTTTGTTCCAGTTTCATCGTGAATAGAAGAAGATCTTACTTAATCCGCAGCGGTGTCAGTGGTAAGCTAAGCTGGACAGAAAGAAGTTGTCCAACATATAGAATAAAAAGGAAGATCAGCTCTTTCAATAACAAGTCCGGCGGTTAATGAGCAAGTCCTTCGGGGTGCTCGAAAGATTCCTGTGCAGTTTTACTCTGCGCTAATGGAAGTTGTGATAAATTAATTCTTAGTTGTGCCTAACGCTTATTAAGTTTGAGTTGGGTTCGACAGAAAAGAGACAGAATGGAAGAGATAATTATCAACTGCTGAGGTTTGGTCTCATGGAACAGTGCGAAAGAAGCTTCTTTAGTATATAAGTGAGTCAGATTACCCTTCCCTTATATTCGAGTTAGAGTAAGCTATTATTTTAGCAGCAAGAGAACAAGCAAGAAGATCTGATGCCCTAGAAAGATCCGTATTGAGGCACAATTAACAAGTGTACGAGAGAGTTCGGGCATGTTGGGTCCGGCCCATATGTGGGCTTGGACAATTGGACCCATTGAATCCAAATTACTAATTGAAGACAGAAAATAAGAGGAAGGGTTTGGTGCAGCGTGTGGGGTGTAATGAACGTACGCGGCAGCGTGCATAGAGAAATAGAGAGAAAAAGTAAGATTTTTTGAGATTTTTGTTTGACGATCGATGGCCAAACATTGTTAGTTTTGACCCAAATTTTATACGGAGAAATCTTGCAGTAAGCTCTACAATCCTAATGGTGTTGATCTACATTTTACCCTCTCTGAGGTATTTTCCTACTATATCCACTTTGTGAGACCTAGAATTCTCTTACGAGGAGATCCACCCTATATGATGAAGATATGCTATTCTTGAGCCAAGATCTATAATCTTGATATTATTGTGATCCTCTAGTTATTCTAGAGAAGACCTATTGTAAACTTGTTATCATTACTATTGATAGTGGAAGTTTGAGGTGGACTACGGTCCCGTGACTTTTCTCATATTGGGTTTTCCACCTTAAAAGATTTGGTCTTACTATGTGAGTGATTTTTTGCTCTATTATTTATACTGTGCTAGTTGATATTTTCATTTGGATATCAAGTTGGTATTTTGATGAGGAACTCATTTTGATACACAAAGAGGAAAAAGAATATTCCGCTTTAATAAGTTTTTCCCAACAAGTGGTATCAGAGCCAGGTTGTTTGGTGCTAATTTTTCTTAGGTGATTTTGGTAATGTCAGAATGGGAAACAGTGGTGCATCTAAGATTGTGGGTATTGGAGATATTTGCTTGGAGACCAGTATTGGGAGCAAATTAATACTCAAAGATGTAAGGCATGTTCCAGATATTCGTCTTAACTTGATATCTATAGGTAGACTTGATGATTAGGGCTTTGCACACTATTTTGGTGAAAGCAAATGGAAATTCACTAAAGGTTCTCTTATTGTGGCAAGTGGAAAGAAACTTAACTCTTTTTATGTCATGTAAGCTAAGCTACACAAAGGAGAGATTAATGCAATTCAAAAAGGTGAAAGTATAGATCTTTGGCATAAGAGGCTTGGACATATCAGCGAGAAGGGACTTCAAACTCTTGCTAGAAAGTAGTTCTTACTAGAGTTGCAAGGTACATCTCTTAAATCTTATGATCATTGCTTAGTTGGAAAAATACATAGAGTTGCATCTTATACAAATCTATCATCTAGAAGATAAGATGTTATTAATTTAGTTCATACTGATATTTGTACTATGCAAACTAGAACTCTTGGAGGTGCTCTTTATTTTGTTAATTTTATTGATGATCATTCTAGAAAAGTGTGGGCTTTTGTTTTGAAATCTAAAGACCAGATACTCAATGTTTTCAAGGAGTTTTATGTCAGTGTTAAAAGAGAAACTGGCAGAAAACTAAAGTGTATCTGATCAGATAATGGTGGCGAGTACAAGGGTCCTTTTGAGAATTATTGTAGGTTCCATGGTATCAAGCTTGAGAAAATAGTTCCTAAAACTCCTCAACAAAACGGTGTGGAAGAAAAGATGAATAGAACCATTGAAGAAAGGATTATGTGTATGCTTTCCCACGCCAAGTTACCGAAGTCATTTTGGGGGGAGGTTTTGAGAACTACAATTAATC
This sequence comes from Musa acuminata AAA Group, assembly GCF_036884655.1. NCBI lineage: Eukaryota > Viridiplantae > Streptophyta > Magnoliopsida > Zingiberales > Musaceae > Musa > Musa acuminata. The sequence continues at coordinate 19,894,971 of NC_088355.1, read as the reverse complement.
TGATAAATCTTTCTCCATCAATTCCTCTGAAAGGTGATGTTCCAGAGAGAGTATGGAGAGGAAAAGATATATCTTATAATCACTTAAGAGTCTTTGGGTGTAAAGCATTTGTTCATATTCCTAAAGATGAGAGGTCCAAGCTTGATAGTAAAGCAAAAGCATGTATCTTCTTGGGATATGGTCATGAAGAGTTTGGATATAGATTATGAGATCTAGTGAACAAGAAGATTATTAGAAGCAGAGATATTATGTTTCTTGAAGACCAATTGTTTGATGATGGTAATAATATTGAGAAGCTAGAAACCTCTATTTATATTCCTTAGAGTTTGGGTCCAATTCCTTCATGTGTAGTTCATGATAATCATGGGGGAGATGAAAAAAAAGATTGTGGTGAGAATACCAGTGATGATACACCTACAGTTGATGATGCTGAACTGAATAAGCACCTCCACCACTAGTTGAGATTCAATTGAGAAGATCCACTAGAGAGTGACAACCATCTACTAAATATCTTGCACATGAGTATGTTATGCTTACTAACGGGGGAGAGCCAGAAACTTACTAAGAAGCTATTCTATATGAGAATAAGAATGAGTGGGTTAAAGCCATGCAAGAATAGATGTGATCCTTACTTGAGAACCACACCTATGACTTGGTAAAATTGCCTAAAGAGAAGAAAGCTCTCAAGACTAAGTAGGTTTATAAATTAAAGACTGAAAATAATAGCTTACAACAAAGATACAAGGCACGACTAGTTGTGAAAGGATTCAGTCAGAAGAAAGGTATTGACTTTGAAGAAATATTTTCTCCAATTGTGAAAATGTCCTCTATCCGAGTTGTTCTTGGTTTAGTTGCCCGCTTGAATTTAGAAGTTGAGCAACTTGATGTAAAAACAATATTTTTTCATGGTGACTTAGAAGAAGAAATTTACACGGAGCAACCAGAAGGTTTCAAAGTCAAGGGAAAAGAAAATATGGTGTGTAAGCTTAGAAAAAACTTATATGGACTCAAACAGACACCTAGACAATGGTATAAGAAGTTTGAATCCTTTATGATGAGCCAAGGGTATGATAGAACCACATCTGATCATTATGTGTTTATGAAGAAATTTTCAGATGATGATTTTATTATTTTACTGTTATATGTTGATGATATGCTGATTGTTGGTCATGATGCTGAAAAAATTAAAAAGCTTAAAAGAGAGCTAAGTAAGTCTTTTGCCATGAAAGACTTGGGATTTATGAACCAAATACTTGGTATGGAGATTCTTCGTGATAGGAAGAAAAGGAAGATTTGACTATCTCAGGAGACTTACATTAAAAAGGTTCCTGAAAGATTCAACATGAGTAAAGCCAAAGCAGTTTGTTCTCCACTTGCAGGTCGTTTCAAACTTAGTTCGAAACAATATCCTACAAGTGAGAAAGAAAAATAAGAAATGTCCAGAGTGCCTTACTCATCTACAGTAGGCAGTTTGATGTATGCTATGGTTTGTACTAGGCCAGATATAGCTCATGCAGTTGGAGTTGTCAACCGATTTCTCTCTAATCCTGGAAAGAAACATTGGGTAGTAGTGAAATGGATATTAAGATATCTAAGAGGTACTTTTGGGTTATGTTTATGTTTTGGTAATGATGAACCTGTGTTAGAAGGTTACACAGATGCAGATATGGCAGGTGAAACTGATTCCAAGAAGTCCACTTCGGGATTCTTGATGACATTTACAAGAGGAGTAGTCTCTTGGTAGTCTAAGTTACAGAAGTGTATTGCTCTATCAACCACAGAAGCAGAATACATAGCAATTACTGAAGCCTGCAAGAAAACTGTATGGATGAAAAAGTTTCTACATGAATTGGGCTTGAAATAGAAAGGATATACTGTTTATTATGACAGTCAGAGTGCTATTCACCTCTCTAAGAATTCAACATACCATTCTAGATCTAAGAATTCAACATACAATATCCTACAAGTGAGAAAGAAAAAGAAGAAATATCCAGAGTGATTTACTCATCTACAGTAGGTAGTTTGATGTATGCTATGGTTTGTACTAGGCCAGATATAGCTCATGCAGTTGGAGTTGTCAGCCGATTTCTCTCTAATCTTGGAAAAAAACATTGGGTAGCAGTGAAATGGATATTAAGATATCTAAGAGGTACTTCCAGGTTATGTTTATGTTTTGGTAATGATGAACCTGTGTTAGAAGGTTACACAGATGCAGATATGACAGGTGATACTGATTCCAAGAAGTCCACTTCGGGATTCTTGATGACATTTGCAGGAGAAGTAATCTCTTGGTAGTCTAAGTTACAGAAGTGTGTTGCTCTATCAACCACAGAAGCAGAATACATAGCAATTACTGAAGCCTACAAGGAAACTTTATGGCTAAAAAATTTTCTACAGGAATTGGGCTTGAAACAGAAAGGATATACTGTTTACTATGACAGTCAGAGTGCTATTTACCTCTCCAAGAATTTAACATACCATTCTAGATCCAAGCATATTGATGTGAGATATCACTGGATTCGTGATGTGCTTGAGATGAAAGAATTACAGTTGGAAAAAGTACATGCTAATGAGAATTGATCAGATATATTGATAAAGTCTTTACCTAAGGAGAAGCTTGAAGAATGTAGGCAAAGAGCGAGCTTGGTACAGCCCACCATATGAGTTGGAGGGGGAGAATTGTTGGGTCTAGCCCATATGTGGGCTTGGACAATTGGGCCTATTGAGCCCAAATCACTAATTAAAGGCAGAAAATAAGTAGAAGGGTTTGGTGCATCGTGTGGGTGTCACGAATGTGTGCAACAACGTGCATAGAAAAGAGGAGAGAGAAATAGAGAGAGAAAGTAAGATTTTTTGAGATTTCTGACGATCGGTGGTTAAATATTGTTAGTTTTATCCCAAATTTTATACGGAGAATCCTTATAGTAAGCTCTATAATCCTAACGGTGTTGATCTACATTTTACCCTCTCTGAGGTATTTTCCTGTTATACATACTTTCTGAGACCTAGAATTCTCTTATGAGGAGATCCACCCAATGTGATGAAGTTATGTTATTTTTGAGCCAAGATCTATAATCTTGATGTTATTGTGATCCTCTAGTTATTCTAAAGAAGACCTATTGTAAAACTGTTATCATTACTATTGATAGTGGAAGTTTGAGGTAGACTACGATCCCGTGACTTTTCCCATATTAGGTTTTCCACATTAAAAGATTTGGTCTCATTATGTGATTGATTTTTTGCTCTATTGTTTATATTGTGCTGGTTGATATTTTTATTTGGATATCAAGTTGATATTTTGATGAGAAACCCATTTTGATACACAAAGAGGGAAAAGAATATTCCGCCTTAACAAGTTTTTCCCAACCGGGCAAAACAAAAAGTAACGACGAAGCAAGGGGCGAGTGAAAGGAGCTCCGTTCTACTTTATGTATGACTCGAATTGCTTGGAAAGCTAGGTTAAGGTAGGTCCGATTCGGTTCAAGGTCCTGTAGAATGGATTGCTCCTGTTCTTGTTCTTGTTCTTGTTCTTGTTCTTGTTCTTGTTCTTGTGCGAAGAAAGTAAACTCGAGAATCCGTAGTGGAAAGATTGAGTTCTTGTGTTGCTGTAGGATCACAAGACCTGAAAGTGAACGTTCGGGTTGAATCGACTCAAGAAGAGGAAGTTTCCAGATAATAAGCTTAGAGTAGAATGAAGATCTAAAGCGGAAGAAGTAGAGTAGAGTTCTGGGTTAGAAGATTGAGCTGGATCAGAATCAGATGTGTTCAACTGGCTTCTCCTGCGCGAAGTACTAGGAAATAGTAGCAAGGTAAGGGTTCAGGGCTGGAATATCTTACCGCCTACCCTTGTATTCTCAATAAACGTGGTGAAAGCCTGCCTTAACCGAGTAGTGAGTTGGTTCAGTGCCACTGTAGCTACTTGTGGAGAGAAGAGAGGTGCTGGTTCGGCGGTAACAGAATAAAGCTGTATCCTTACTGAATTCTATATCAGGTGCTATGGAGATTCAACTTCACTTGCGGGAGAGGTCGAAAAAGATACAAGCAAAAAGAATACAGATAAATAACCACTTATAACCTATTTATTACCAAGTACTTTTTCTCTTACAAGGAAGACAAAGAATATCTCACTTACAAGGAAAAGGAAAGCAAAGGTGTTGTGGAGAATGTCCAGTTCCTGTTAAGTATAAGGAAAGGTGTTGGCGAAAGTGCAAGTACAGCTCCGTTAGCGTAAGTCAAAGATGCAAATGCAATAAGTAGCTCTCAATCAGGCGTTCAAACAGGATTAAGGGAAGAGAAACAAGATTATCTGCGTTAACAGGAGTTGTTGAATGATTAGTTTACTCAACATGCTACAGGGAAAGGAAAGTAGAAAGCGTAGAAAGAAGCTCGGCTCGGGCTCGGATCGTGTAGTATAGAAATGGGGTAACTAGAGCATCACAGTGCAGAAATAGATGTTTGAGTTGACCACTTCATATTTGTCAGGGAAAGATTCCCGTCCGGGTTTCGGCTAAGGTGTGAGGCGCTAACTGAGTTAATAGGTATAGGTGTATTCCTTCAAGGAGTTAATAGGTATAGGTGTATTCCTTTAATATATAGCTTCAGTTCAATCTCATTCCGCACGTAAGGAAGTTGCCATATTCCATTCTTCACTGAAAAGAGGTAAGTCAACTTAAGATTTCACTCCTCTCTTGAACTCCTAAGATACGACTTTCTTTCTTGACCTTGTTAAGTACTACTTGCTTTCTTGCCCTAGTAGTAGCGCTATGTGTTTGGGAGTCTGAGGTATGTATAGGAGCCATCAATTGCCAAGTCCTAAGGTTAGAGCGTCAGGAGCTTTACCGGAAGTAGTTGTGCGTCAATCGAGCTTTGATGCCCCAACCCAAGTGAATGAGTTGAATTGGATTAAGTTAAGGTTAAGTGCCAGGAATGAAAGTATTGAATGGCAAGAAGTAGATGAGCAAGAGTGAAAAGAGATGGAATGGAGTATTTATAGGCTTGAGTTAGCAGAGATGAGCCTGAGTTAGACTAAACTAAGTATATAGTAACAGACAGAGGAGCTCCCGAAAACAGGAGTAGTCGTTGCTTGGCGGGATTCTGAATCGACTTAACTGTAAACTCTCCCCTACCCCAGACTTTCTTGGCTTTTGTAGTAGTAGCTTGGCGGTATAGGAAGAGAAGTATACCTCATGAAGTTAATAGGAGCCAGGCCAAATAAGTAACAGAGGGATGGATCTAACGCATTAGATACTAGGCAAGTATAAGACAAGTAAGTAATAGTAATAGAAAGGGTACTATATAGGAGAGGCCAGGCCGGGGCAGAATCAATTCCTTTCTTCACCCTCAATTTTTTTGCCCTTAAGTAATTGGCGCCAAGTCCTGTTTTCAGCGGTAGCGAGTTAATAGCGGCAAGAGCGGTTCAACGCCTGTTATTAATGATTTCCATTATTGTCTGGTCTCTTGATTCCTCTGATTACTGAGTCGATTCCTCAGTTATACTATTAACAACTTGTCTCTTGCTTACTTACTTTTATGAAACTGAAGCTACGGATCTCAATTTAATATCTATTGATCCAAACCTAAACTCATTACTTTCACTATACCTCTACTAGCTTTCATTTTGTAACTACTGATTCAGGTACTTACTATCTTGACTTCTATTCTCACCGTTCTTGCTTTCAAACAAATACCCTCGCATTTAAAGCATAAGTCTTAGAATCAAAGCGTGGAGAGAGGTAGACTCAAATCTCAGAAATAAAGATCCGAATCGATAGTGCTCGAATCAATGGCAGGAGAGGCATACTTATTGCTAGTAAAGACAGAGTTTAGTGTCCCATAATAAGCCTAAGAGCAAGGAGCAGGAGAGTTAAAGACAGGCAGGGCTGCTTTGAGGTCAAGAGGTAGTTATACATGATGAGAAGCACCGGTTATAGACTAAAGCCAAGGTTGTCAGAATCCTATATCTTATAGGCAAGTCAGAATCGTCGTTTCTTATAGGCAAGTAAGATCCATCGTTCAACGTTAAGGAATGAAAGTGAGGAAGCTGCTTTGAAGTCAGTAGCGACAGACCTATAGTTAGTAGCCAAGGAATTAGAGAGCTTAGTAGCAGTGTTTGTAACCAAAAAGCAAGAAAGCAAGTAAGTAGCTGAGGAAACAGAGGCAGGAAAGGAATGCTTTAACCAAAGGGTGGAAACAATAGGATCGGTAATTTCGGGCAGTAGCGAAAGTAGTATTTCCTCGGTTGACTCTTTCCGGGAGTGATTCAATTCTTTCTTCTTCGGTCGATTCTTCCTTTTGAGTTTCAGTTCCTCTGTTTTGTAGTGTGATTGCAGCTCTGCGCCTACTGCTTATTGTACTGCTGAGTTCCCTATGCTTAACTACTCTTAGTCTATTGATTGCAGCTCGCTGGATGCGCTATGCTCTTATCATGAAGAGCCGGGGCATGGGATACTCACAACAGTATAGGAAACAATCGACTTCACACCAGCACCATAGCTCTCTCGTTCAATGAGAATAGAAACTACCCTTTTTGATCAATAATATATTCTAATGAGAAAAGAAAGAATAGCATTAGCACTGAGGAAACTATCTCATAAAGAAGAGAATTGGTGCTGAGGAAACTCTCTCATAAAGAAGAGAATTAGCACTGAAGAAACTATCTTGACAATAAGAATAGCGTTGGCACTGCTTACCTAAAATCTGGCTTTACCTATAAAGAGATTGGTGTAAATGTTACTATAACAGCACCTATTTGGGCCAAGCTACTACAAGTCCTGTGTATTAGGAGTGATGAACAAGCCCTGTAATCTAATAAAGAAAGACCTGTGATTCCAGAAAGCAAAATCCCTTACATGATGGTAGTTACTAAAGCGACAACCACTTGCCCCTATAATACTTGCGGTCGTGTGAAACCTAATCCCCATATATACAAATAATCAATATACAAGAATAAGAAATAGGAAAAATTCAATATATAAGAATAAGAAATAGGAAAACCACTAGTTCCCCATAAAGATATAAAATAGGAACTGGCGGCCCAAGCATAGAATACTTTCCAATATGAATATAAGCAAATAAGATCAGATATCCTTAATCATGAGACATATAAGTGTAATTAGAACCATGATTCCAACTTTAGTAATGAGTATTGATTGACATAATAGAACATCTCGAACACTAAGGAAAGATCCCAATGGTACATGACCCCAGGACTTGATAATTCACCTTAGGACTTGCTCTTAACTCAACAAATACTTACTGAAATTAATCTAGCTCTAGCTGACAAATAACACATCGAATCAGGTAACTCACTGACGCTCGAAAGATCCAATTAGGTTTTTGCTCATTGCTTAACACAAGTCAACCTTTCCTAGACAATTCTTATGAAGACCCAGACCAGATCCTAATCCTGTTTCAGAAACCACCTATACACTAGAAAAGTAGTAGTAGCTTGGCGGTAACAACTGGTTCTAATATTGAATTGAGTTCCCGTACGGATCAGGTGCCCTAAGCTTACTTTCCTTTGGCGCCGGGCAATAAGGCAAAGAAGTAACTACAGCGCTAATAACTCGCAGTAGCGAGCTCCCAAACTCTATTACTTACTCTCTCTGTTCTTATAGAAATAGCTACCGTTCGTACGCGGAGGTTAAGCTTTTCCCGGCCAAACACATATTATCATTGTCAAACACATATTCTAATTATAGTAAGAGCCGTGGAGTTATTTTTAGTTGCACGTAGCGGGTTCCTCATATATAATTGTTACTAAAAACAGAGCATTACTTGTTCACTCCTTACTCTTTCCTCACTTACATACTACTTTGCTTCTAATTTATTACTTTTTGTCCCAACTGTTGGGCTAGCAGCCCACAAATTCAGTCCATAATGAGTTTGGACAGTCCATAGCTCATCCCCTCTTAACCTAACCCTAATTAATATTAGGGGGTGTGGTGGCTACGTTTTGGAAGCAGAAAAAGGTATAAATAGGACAGCAACGTGAGAGAAAAAAATAATCACAGGATTCCAAAGAAAAAGAGGAAAACAAGGCAGAAAAGGAAGAGATAAAAAGGGAAGAAGATAAGGACAACGCAGAGAGGGTGTTCTCAATCATCTAGCAGAGAGGGTGTTCTCAATCATCTAGCAGTGTTCTCATCTCAGATTAGATCAAATCTATAGTAGACTTTTGCTGTGATTACTTAGGGAGGTTTTGGATATCGTGGACAGTGACGTGATCCTTATATCCCAGTTGATCTCTTATGATTGTTGCTAGGGTTTAGGGCAAGAGATTGAGATTTGTATATTCATTATTCTCATAGTGGATTATCTTTAGTTTGCCCCGTGGTTTTTCTCCTTCACATTGAAGGGGTTTTCCACGTATATCTTGGTGTTCTATTTGATTGTGGTTCCATTTAATTCCGCTGCGTATTATGGTCTTCTAGTATTTGTTCATATACAAAGGTTATTCCTGTTTATATCTGTTAGGATCAAGAGCACTAAGAGGGGGGGGGGTGAATTAGTGCAGCGGAAATCTTATAATAATTTAAAACCAAAAAGCTGCGTTCGTTCAAAAACGATTATGATGCAAAAGCAAATTCTCAGTTTGTATCTAAGTACAGTTTGCGTCTAAGCGCAGATTGCGTCTAAACGCAGTTTTACGTCTAAACGCAGTTTTACGTCTAAACGTAGATTTACGTTTAAGCGCAGTTTTACGTCTAAACGCAGTTTTACGTCTAGACGCAGATTTACGTCTAAACTTTGAAACTCGTTTGTATATTCGCAGAAGGCAGTATGCAGTTGAAATCAAAACGTAAACGTAAACTGAAATCTGATGATTGAGCGAAGAAAGCCGATTTACGTCCGAATGCAGTTTTACGTCTAAATGTTGAAACTTGTTCGTAAAATCGTAGAGGACAGATTGCAGTTATAAATAGGATTAAAATGCAAGCGTAAACTGCAAGGAAGCTCGTTCGTAAAAGCGCAGAAAACCGTTCTGCAGAATCAAACGTAAACGTAAACTGTAATGTACGAAAATACGAGTTTACGTCTGAATCCAGATTTGGAAGAACAGCACTTAGAACTTGTTCGTGAAAGCGCAGAGAGCAGTAGTGATGAGGGAGGTTTGCAGTAATGATAAAGTGCTCGAAATTAAACGCAAACCAGAGATTTATAGTGGTTCGGTCAGCCTTGACCTACTCCACTTTTGGCTTCCTCTACCGATGAGGTTGCCGACGTCAACTAGCAGCCTTCCTTCAATGGGCGAAGGCCAAACTTCCCTCTTACAGTTTCTCTCCTTTTGACAGGCTTAGGAGACAACCTTTACAGACCTTTCTCTCCTCACTTTACAGTTGAAAACTTGAAGAACAGAAGGAGGAGACTCAAGGCTTTACAACACGTTTGAGCTCTTTAGAATCACAGAAAAGATCACAATTTTGGTATATGTCTGTATCTTTTCAGTGCTGAATGGGTGGGGTATTTATAGGCCCCAACCCAATTCAAAATTGGAGCTCAAATCGATCAAATCGATCCAATCCCAGAATTTCTGGGATCAGGCGGTTGCACCTCTCGACTGGAGAGGTGGCACCGCCTGGCAGAGCTCGAAGACTGAGCTCTGCCGATTGCTTCTTCTCTGCCAGAGCTCGAAGACTGAGCTCGATGGTTGCATCACCTGGCAGAGCTCGAAGACTGAGCTTGGTGGTTGCATCACCTGGCAGAGCTCGAAATCTGAGCTTGGTGGTTGCATCACTTGGCAGAGCTCCAAACTGAGCTCACGCTGATGCACCATTCTGCCATAGCTCGAAGACCGAGCTTGGTGAATTCATCACCTGGCAAAGCTCGAGACTGAGCTCAGGCTGATGCACCACACTGCCAAAGCTCGAAGACTGAGCTTGGTGGTTGCATCGCCTGGCATAGCTCGGAACTTGAGCTTTGGCGGTGCAACCTCTTGGCTGGAGCGGTTGCACCTCCCAGCCTTGCAACCCTGGCGGTTGCACCTCCTGGCTGGGGCGGTTGCACCTCCCAGCCTTGCAACCCTGGCGGTTGCACCTCCTGGCTGGGGCGGTTGCACCTCTCAACCCCACAGCCCAGGCGGTTGCACCTCCTGGCTGGGGCGGTTGCACCTCCTGGTGCAATCAGGGTCCGAATGGTTCACTCCATTCGACCCACTTTGAATCTTTTCAGGGGCCCAATTGCCCCAAGATTAAGCTAATGGGATCACCTCCCATTTTCATGCTTAATCATCGTGCTAACTACGATTATCTCTAAGACAACTTCTGCAGCTTTGCACCGATGCGTCAATCGCTTCTTCCGGCGAGTTTCCGGCCAACTTCCGTCGATCAACCGATAACCTTCGGTGATCCTTCTGCGGACATCCGGCATACTCCTGGACTTTGCGACGATCCACTTGGCGAGTTCCGACGAGCTTCGCTTGGCAAGCTTCTGGACTTCTCGGATCTGTTCTCTCTGAACCTCCGACGACCGTCCGAACTTCCGTCGAACTCTCGAACTCCCAACGTGATCCTGATCTTGACTCCGGCGCAACTCCTGCTGCTTGTCTTAATCTCATCGTAGTTAATCCTGCACACTTATCTCAACAAATAGATTAGATAACAAATGACAATTGACTTCATCATCAAAATCCGAGATTCAACAATCTCCCCCTTTTTGATGATGACAATCAATTGATAAAGGAGTTATCCTTAACTCCCCCTATCTATATGCCATAGTTGAGATAAGTCAACCTTGAATTCAAGACCTAAGAATTCAAGTGACGCATTGATAAGTTAGATCAGTTAAACTTATCAATGCTCCCATCATGATGCCTATCATGATGTTTCTCTTCAAGAATTATGTCAAGGCATGACATTCATCAACAAGTTTTTATGATTGTGTTTGTAACCATTCATCATGTAATCATATAAAGCAACGAAGGACTTTTTACATGATGCTCACATTTGAGATATTCTAGTAAGTTTGCATTTTCTTTATAATATCAAATCAAGACATGATGCAAACTATAGTACATGTTCACATATCTCTTGGTGATGCAAGGATGGCATAACATTGTTTATAGCATCACTCAAGTATTTGCAACTATGACTAGATATGATTATGGCAGTTCAGCTATGACATAGTGTTTATCAATTCATATTTTTCTCCCCCTTTGTCATCTACAAAAAGCATGATAGCATTATTAAGCATATAAGAGAAATCATGACACATATATCACTGTATTGTTTTTGCTTGACGGAGGAAAGTCATTTTCCAAGGAGTTTTAATAAGAGTGTACGGGAACATCCCATTTTTAGCATACATCCTGAAAAATGAACTTCTTACATGCATTTGGTTAAAAATATTCGTCACATAATTTGCAACATGTTATTTGATCAAGCGTTGTCAAGGCATGTAATAGTATTCGAATAATTTTGATGTAGTAACACAATTATTTTAAGTGCAGCATTATATCATATTGCATAGCAGGATTTTTATTTCAGCAAGTGTAGCATTGTATCACATGGTAAGATATCAGCTCGTATGATGCAAATTTTTGTTTGATACATGGCATGATAGCAAACATATTAGCAATAGCTACCATATCACTGTCATACTGCTAACTTATCAACTTAAAATGGTATGTTGGTTCATATTTTCAAGGCATGTATCCGAAAGATAATTTTAACTAGTTTAAGTATTCGGACATATCAACATTCCTAATTCTCTTCTTATGTAATCAAATTGTTCTTCACATAGGGGTTTTGTGAAGATATCAGCCAGTTGATGTTTGGTATCAATAAATTCTATGGTCACGTCATGATTAGTGACATGATCACGTATAAAGTGATGTCTAATATCAATGTGTTTTGTTCTTGAGTGTTGTATAGGATTTTTAGTTAAGCATATTGCACTCGTGTTATCACATTTAATGGGAATATCTTTAAGATTCACTTTGTAATCTTCTAAAGTGTTTTTCATCCATACAACTTGTGCACAGCATGCACTTGCTGCAATGTATTCAGCTTCGGTTGTTGATAGGGCAACTGAGTTTTGTTTCTTAGATGACCAGGATACAAGGGCATGTCCTAAAAATTGACATGATCCTGATGTGCTTTTTCTGTCTAGTTTACAGCCAGCGAAGTCCGCATCAGCATAAGCTGTTAATTCAAAATTTTCTGATTTTGGGTACCATAATCCTAGATTGGTAGTTCCATTAAGATATCTGAGTATTCTTTTGACAGCTTTGAGATGAGATATCTTAGGGTCTGATTGAAATCTAGCACAAAGTCCTACACTGAACATAATGTCTGGTCTTGTGGCAGTGAGGTAAAGTAAACTTCCTATCATACCCCTATAGGTTTTTTGATCGAAGCTTTCTCCATTCTCATCAATTTCTAACTTAGTGGAGGTGCTCATAGGAGTGTCAATGGCTTTTGAACTATTCATTTTGAACTTTTTTAGCAAACTTACAGCATATTTGGTTTGACTAATAAAGATGCCATTGCTTAGTTGTTTGATTTGTAGGCCTAAGAAGAATGTTAATTCTCCCATTAGACTCATTTCGAATTCATGACTCATAGTTTTCGAAAAGGATTCACAAAGAGATTCATTTGTAGAACCAAAGATAATGTCATCAACATAAATCTGAACAATGAGAAAATCATTTTCAAAATTCTTGATAAACAATGTAGTATCAACCTTGCCTTTTACGAAATTATTTTCAATGAGAAAAGAGCTAAGTCTCTCATACCAAGCCCTTGGGGCTTGCTTTAAACCATAGAGAGCTTTAGTTAATCTAAACACATGATTAGGGTAGCCATTATTTTCAAATCCAGGAGGTTGTTCAACATAAACTTCTTCAGAAATGAAACCATTTAGAAAAGCGCTTTTAACATCCATTTGAAATAATTTAAAATTATTGCAACTAGCATAGGCAAGGAGCAACCTTATGGCTTCCAATCGAGCCACAGGTGCGAAGGTTTCTTCGTAATCGATACCTTCTTCTTGGTTGAAACCTTTGGCCACTAATCTAGCCTTGTTTCTAACCACGATACCATTTTCATCTTGCTTGTTTCTAAAGACCCATTTAGTACCAATTACTAAATGGTCATTTGGTCTAGGAACAAGCGTCCACACCTCATTTCTCTCAAATTGATTTAATTCATCTTGCATTGCGAAAATCCATGAATCATCTTTCATGGCTTCATCAACACATTTGGGTTCAATTTGGGAGAGAAAAGCGGCGTTGGCACAAAAGTTTTTAAAAGAAGATCGTGTTTGAACCCCCTTTGATGTGTCTCCTAGGATTAGTTCCTTAGGATGAGCATCTATATACTTCCAATCCTTGGGTAAGGATGTTTTGGAAGTAGATGCAACCAAGTTGCTAGTTGGAGACGGGGTTTCGTTTAAATTCAAGGAATCAAAATTAATATCATCATCAAGATCGTTTTTCTTAATTTCTGAAATCTCATTGAAAACAACATGGATGGATTCTTCAATAATTAAGGTTCTTTTATTGAAGATGCGAAAAGCTTTAGAAACCGAAGAATAACCAAGAAAAATTCCTTCATCAGATTTAGCATCGAATTTTCCTAAGTTATCCTTTTCATTCAAGATAAAACACTTACACCCAAAGACTTTAAAATATGAGACATTGGGTTTTTTGTTATTCCATAACTCATAAGGAGTTTTGGTGAGTAAGGGTCTTACTAGGACTCTATTTAAAATATAACATGCAGTGTTTACAGCTTCGGCCCAAAAATATTTGGGTAGGCTATGTTCATTCAACATGGTTCTAGCCATTTCTTGCAAATTTCGATTTTTTCTTTCTACTACCCCATTTTGTTGAGGATTTCTTGGAGTAGAGAAGTTATGGTTGTATCCGTTGAGTTCACAGAATTCTTGGAAGTCATGGTTTTGAAATTCTCCACCGTGATCACTTCTAATTGACGAAATCATAGATTCCTTCTCATTTTGAACAAGTTTACAAAACTTGGTAAAATGTCTAAAGCATTCATTTTTTTGTTTTAAGAAGTAGGTCCATGTATATCTGCTGTAGTCATCAATAATGACAAAGGCGTATTTGCTACCTCCTAGACTCGATGTAGAGATTGGTCCGAACAAGTCCATATGGATCAATTGTAAGGGCCTAGAGGTGCTTATTTGATTCTTAGCTTTGAAGCTACCCCTAATTTGCTTACCTAATTGGCAAGCATCACATACATTATCTTTGATGAACTTGATATGAGGAATTCCTCTTACAAGTTCTCTAGATGATACTTGATTGATTAGTTTCATGCTAGCATGACCTAATCTTCTATGCCATAGCCAAGCATCCTCATTCATAACGGCAAAGCACATTTCATCACATAAGTTATTGATGTCAATAGTGTATACGTTGTTTTGTTTTAATGCAATCATAGATATATTTTTGTGTGGTTTTTCAATGATGCAGGCATTAGATTCAAATCTTATAATATATCCTTTATCACATAATTGACTAATGCTCAAGAGGTTATGTTTTAAACCATCAACTAGTAAAACATCTTCAATAGAGAGGTTGGATTTGTTACCAATGGTTCCTTTGCCAATGATTTTACCCTTGTTGTTGTCTCCGAAGGTGACATATCCTTCGTCTATGCTAGAGAGCTTAGAGAATTGAGATGGATCTCCGGTCATATGCCTTGAGCATCCACTATCAAGGTACCATTTCTTGCTCCTAGCTTGCGATTGTTTAGTTTTCTACAAGAAGGAATGACGTTTAGGTACCCATTTGCTTTTGGGTGCCTCATAAATAGATCTACATTTTCTATCATGTTGCATAGAGTTTATCATGGTTCCTTTAGGAACCCAAATTAATTTGTTTGGACTTATTTTCTTGAATGGACAACAATGTGTCTTGTGTCCAGATTTGCAACAAAAGTTGCACTTGGTTTGGTGTTGAACGTGTAAGATGGGGCCTTTTACAAAGGTAGTTGGATTTTGGTGAGGACTCCTCACAAATCCAATCCCACTTCTTTTGGGAGCATGACCCTTGTTTGTAAGGATCATGTTTAATGACTTGCTACCAACCTCGAATTTCTTCAAGGTGTCCTTAAGCAGCAAGTTTTCTTTTTGTATAGTTTCTAAATCATGACATTTGATACATGAGTTTAAACTATCATGATGTTCGACTTTTAATTTATCAAACTCACAAGTAAGATTATCATGTAGCTTTTTTAGCAACTTGTATTTCTTATTTATAACTTTGCATTCATCAAATAAATCATGGAAGGCATTTAGTAATTCATCGAAAGATAAATCAGCTTCTAATAAATCTGTTACCTCCCCTTCGATGGCCATAAAGGCGTAATGAGCAACTTGCTCGGTGTTGGATTCTTCTTCCTCGGATGCGCTCGAATCATCCCATGTTGCTTGGAGCGCCTTCTTCTTTGTTGTTCTTTTCTTGACTTGGGGACAATCACTTTTGTAATGTCCCGGCTTTTTACATTCATAGCAGATCACCTGGTCCTTCTTAGGTTCAAGTTTATTTTTCACATCATTTTTAAACTTGTTTCTTTTGAAGAATTTTTTAAACTTTCTTGTCAAAAGTGCCAAGTCATCGTCACAATCCTCATCACTTGAGTTTTCTCTCAAGTGGCATTCAGAAGTTTTAAGTGCCATATCCTTCCTGTTCTTTGGAAGGATGTCCTCTTGCTCTTCATGAGCTTTGCATGTCATTTCGTAGGTCATTAATGACCCGATTAGTTCTTCAAGAGGGAAATTTTGCAGATCTTTTGCCTCTTGAATGGCGGTAACTTTAGGATCCCAACTCTTAGGAAGGGATCTTAGTATCTTATTAACAAGCTCAAAATCCGAGAAGCTCTTTCCGAGACCTTTTAAACCGTTGACGACATCCGTGAAACGGGTAAACATGTCGCCAATGGTTTCACTCGGTTTCATTCGAAAAAGTTCAAAAGAATGTAGCAACAAATTGATTTTTGACTCTTTCACTCTACTTGTGCCCTCGTGGGTCACTTCAAGTGTGTGCCAAATATCAAAAGCAGTTTCGCAAGTTGAAACACGATTAAATTCGTTTTTATCTAGTGCGCAAAATAAGGCATTCATAGCCTTTGCATTAAGAGCGAAAGCCTTCTTCTCCAAATCGTTCCAATCGATCATTGGAAGAGAAGATTTTGAAAATCCATTTTCAACAAGGTTCCATAGTTCAAAATCCATAGAAATAAGAAAGATCCTCATTCGGGTCTTCCAGTAAGTGTAGTCCGTTCCACTGAACATGGGTGGACGTGTAATCGAATGCCCCTCTTGGTTTCCGGCGTAAGCCATCTCTCTTGGGTTTTAATCCTTTAGAGAGTTAACCTGGCTCTGATACCAATTGTTAGGATCAAGAGCACTAAGAGGGGGGGGGGTGAATTAGTGCAGCGGAAATCTTATAATAATTTAAAACCAAAAAGCTGCGTTCGTTCAAAAACGATTATGATGCAAAAGCAAATTCTCAGTTTGTATCTAAGTACAGTTTGCGTCTAAGCGCAGATTGCGTCTAAACGCAGTTTTACGTCTAAACGCAGTTTTACGTCTAAACGTAGATTTACGTTTAAGCGCAGTTTTACGTCTAAACGCAGTTTTACGTCTAGACGCAGATTTACGTCTAAACTTTGAAACTCGTTTGTATATTCGCAGAAGGCAGTATGCAGTTGAAATCAAAACGTAAACGTAAACTGAAATCTGATGATTGAGCGAAGAAAGCCGATTTACGTCCGAATGCAGTTTTACGTCTAAATGTTGAAACTTGTTCGTAAAATCGTAGAGGACAGATTGCAGTTATAAATAGGATTAAAATGCAAGCGTAAACTGCAAGGAAGCTCGTTCGTAAAAGCGCAGAAAACCGTTCTGCAGAATCAAACGTAAACGTAAACTGTAATGTACGAAAATACGAGTTTACGTCTGAATCCAGATTTGGAAGAACAGCACTTAGAACTTGTTCGTGAAAGCGCAGAGAGCAGTAGTGATGAGGGAGGTTTGCAGTAATGATAAAGTGCTCGAAATTAAACGCAAACCAGAGATTTATAGTGGTTCGGTCAGCCTTGACCTACTCCACTTTTGGCTTCCTCTACCGATGAGGTTGCCGACGTCAACTAGCAGCCTTCCTTCAATGGGCGAAGGCCAAACTTCCCTCTTACAGTTTCTCTCCTTTTGACAGGCTTAGGAGACAACCTTTACAGACCTTTCTCTCCTCACTTTACAGTTGAAAACTTGAAGAACAGAAGGAGGAGACTCAAGGCTTTACAACACGTTTGAGCTCTTTAGAATCACAGAAAAGATCACAATTTTGGTATATGTCTGTATCTTTTCAGTGCTGAATGGGTGGGGTATTTATAGGCCCCAACCCAATTCAAAATTGGAGCTCAAATCGATCAAATCGATCCAATCCCAGAATTTCTGGGATCAGGCGGTTGCACCTCTCGACTGGAGAGGTGGCACCGCCTGGCAGAGCTCGAAGACTGAGCTCTGCCGATTGCTTCTTCTCTGCCAGAGCTCGAAGACTGAGCTCGATGGTTGCATCACCTGGCAGAGCTCGAAGACTGAGCTTGGTGGTTGCATCACCTGGCAGAGCTCGAAATCTGAGCTTGGTGGTTGCATCACTTGGCAGAGCTCCAAACTGAGCTCACGCTGATGCACCATTCTGCCATAGCTCGAAGACCGAGCTTGGTGAATTCATCACCTGGCAAAGCTCGAGACTGAGCTCAGGCTGATGCACCACACTGCCAAAGCTCGAAGACTGAGCTTGGTGGTTGCATCGCCTGGCATAGCTCGGAACTTGAGCTTTGGCGGTGCAACCTCTTGGCTGGAGCGGTTGCACCTCCCAGCCTTGCAACCCTGGCGGTTGCACCTCCTGGCTGGGGCGGTTGCACCTCCCAGCCTTGCAACCCTGGCGGTTGCACCTCCTGGCTGGGGCGGTTGCACCTCTCAACCCCACAGCCCAGGCGGTTGCACCTCCTGGCTGGGGCGGTTGCACCTCCTGGTGCAATCAGGGTCCGAATGGTTCACTCCATTCGACCCACTTTGAATCTTTTCAGGGGCCCAATTGCCCCAAGATTAAGCTAATGGGATCACCTCCCATTTTCATGCTTAATCATCGTGCTAACTACGATTATCTCTAAGACAACTTCTGCAGCTTTGCACCGATGCGTCAATCGCTTCTTCCGGCGAGTTTCCGGCCAACTTCCGTCGATCAACCGATAACCTTCGGTGATCCTTCTGCGGACATCCGGCATACTCCTGGACTTTGCGACGATCCACTTGGCGAGTTCCGACGAGCTTCGCTTGGCAAGCTTCTGGACTTCTCGGATCTGTTCTCTCTGAACCTCCGACGACCGTCCGAACTTCCGTCGAACTCTCGAACTCCCAACGTGATCCTGATCTTGACTCCGGCGCAACTCCTGCTGCTTGTCTTAATCTCATCGTAGTTAATCCTGCACACTTATCTCAACAAATAGATTAGATAACAAATGACAATTGACTTCATCATCAAAATCCGAGATTCAACAATATCCCCATCAACTGGTATCAGTGCAAGGGGTTTTGGTGATTTAAAATTTATATTTGAACATGGAGGCCAGTAATGTTTCTCGCATGATTAGTTTAAATGGAAACAATTGGATGATATGGAAACTAAGAATGAAAGATCTCTTGTATTGCAAAGATTTGTATGGACCTTTGCAGGGGGATAGTGCAAAACCCACAACTATGATAGATGATGAGTGGAAGAGATTAGATCGAAAAACAATTGGATTTATTTGACATTGGCTTAATGATAATGTCTTTCACTATGTTTCTACTGAAATTTCTGTATATTTTCTTTAAAAAAAGTTGGAAAGTCTCTATGAAAGAAAAACAGCTAGTAACAAAGCTTTTTTGATTAGAAAACTTGTGAACATAAAATATAGAGAATGTGCTTCTATTGCTGAACATTTGAATGAAATGCAAAGTATTACTAACCAGTTATCCTCTATGAAAATGTCCCTTGATGATGAGTTGCAGGCATTGTTACTTCTCAGTTCATTACTAAAAAGTTGGGAGACACTAGTGGTTTCCCTCAATAATTCTGCACCAGATGGTGTTGTCACTATGAGTCAAGTAACAAGCACTTTGTTGAATGAGGAGTTAAGAAGAAAGAGTTCGACAACATCTCAAAATGATTCACAGGCACTTATCTCAAAGAACAAAGGAAGGTCAAAGTCTAGAAGTAGTTCACGCATGGGTAGAAGTAAGTCAAGATCAAGAAAAGATATTGTTTGCTATAATTATGGTGAGAAAGGACATTACAAGAACCAATGTAAGCAACCTAAGAAGAGTAAGAAAAAGAGAAAAGAAGTAGAGTATATAAAGTTAAAAGATAATATCACAACTACAATGTAGGGTGGTGATTATTTGATTTTGTCTCCTTCTGATGATATTTTTTCTTGTGTGTGTCAGGATCTTGAGTGGGTGATTGACACAGGTGCTTCTTATCATGCTACACCACGGAGGGAGTTTTTTGCTATATACAGGTCTGAAAATTTTGGTGTTGTCAAGATGGGCAACTATGGCACAATAGACATCATAGGCATGGGTGATATCCATTTAAAGAACAACCTTGGCTGTAAATTGGTACTTAAGGATGTGAGGTATATGGTTGACTTGAGGCTGAATTTAATTTCAGTTAGAAGGCTAGATGATGAAGACTATGATAGCAGATTTCACAAATGGCAATGGAAGCTCAATAAGGGTTCTCTTGTTATAGCTAATGGAAAGAAATGTCATACTTTGTACATGTTGCAGGCTAAAGCTTATGGTGAGCAGTTAAATGCTATAGAAAAAGACTTCAGCATGGAGTTGTGGCATAGGTGATTGGGACACATGAGCGAGAAGGGGCTTCAAGCTCTTTCCAAGAGAGAGGTATTACCAAACCTCAAAGGTATACATTTGAACCCTTGTATTGATTGTTTGGCAGGTAAACAACATAGAGTTTCATTTGCTAGTCTTGCTTTATCTAGAAAAATTCATGCCTTAGACCGTGTTTATACAGATATATGTGGTCCTTTGAGGACAAAAACTCATGGTGGATCTATTGATGTTCTTGGTATAAGTGGTGCACTTTATTGTCACTTTTATAAAGGATTTTTCTAAGAAAGATTGGGCCTATACTTTGAAGACTAAAGATCAAGTGATTAATGTCTTCAAAGAGTTTCATGCCAGGGTTGAAAGAGAGACAAAAAGAAAATTGAAATGCATAAGATCAGATAATGGTGGTAAGTATACAAGATTGTTTAATGACTATTGCAGGTCACATAGGTTCCAACATGAGATGACAGTTCCTGGTACAGCTCAGCATAATGCAATTGCAGAGAGAATGAATTACACCATCATGGAAAAGATCAGATGTATGCTTTCATAGGCCAAGCTACCCAAAAGGTTTTGGGATGAGGCTTTGAGGACTGCAGTTGATGTGATCAACTTATCACCATGTACAACCCTAGATGGTGATGTTGTATAGCATGTATGGCCAGGGAAAGATATTTCCTACAAGCATTTGAGAGTGTTTGGTTGTCGTGCATTTGCACATATTCCAGATAATGAGAGGTCTAAGTTGGATGGTAAGGCTAAAGAATGTATTTTTCTTGATTACTCATATGATCATTTTGGTTACAGGCTTTGGGATCCAGAAAAGCAGAATGTGTTTAGAAGCAGAGATGTAGTCTTCTTTGAGGATCAAACCTTTGAGGATTTGAAAAAGAAGGCACCAGCCAAGACTTCTGCAGAAGGATTAGCAGATTGTGACCCAGTTATTCCTCAAGTATATCAGGGTGATGGGGGAGATGTGCAGGAAGATGGTGTAGAGCTTGATGTTGATCTACCTGCAGGATATGTTGAGTAAGAAGAAGTAGGAGTGCAAGTTCCAGTAGAACCTCAGTTGAGAAGATCTTCTAGACAACGTCAACCTTCCAGAAGATACTCTACATATGAGTATGTGATGCTTACTGATGCAGGTGAACCAGAGAGTTACCAGGAAGTAGTTGAAAGTGAGCAGAAAAAGAAGTGGTTAGTTGCTATGCAGGAAGAGATGAATGCTCTTTAGAAGAACCACACTTATGATTTGATGCTACTATCAAATGGAATGAAGGCCTTGAAGAACAAGTGTGTTTTCAGGTTGAAGACTTAAGAATATTGTTCTCAACCAAAGTACAAAGCTAGATTGATTGTGAAAGGCTTTAGTCAAAAGAAAGGTATTGACTTTGAAGAGATTTTTTCTCCTATTGTTAAAATGTCTTCTATTCGTGTTGCTCTTGGTATTGCTGCTAGCCAGGACTTGGAGGTTGAGTAGTTAGATGTGAAGACAGCTTTCCTTCATGGGGATTTGGAGGAGGAAATTTATATGGAGCAACCAGAAGGCTTCAAAGTTAAAGGTAAAGAGAACTTTGTTTGCAAATTAAAGAAGAGCTTGTATGGGCTAAAGCAAGCTCCATGGCAGTGGTATAGAAAGTTTGATTCATTTATGATAGAAAATGAATACAAAAGAACGACTTCAGATCATTGTGTGTACATCAAATGGTTTGGTAAGAATTTTATTATTCTCTTACTTTATGTTGATGACATGCTTATTCTTGGAAAGATATGTCTAAAATTGACAGATTGAAGAAGGAGCTAAGTGAGTCTTTTGCAATGAAGGACATGGGGCCAGCAAAGCAAATACTAGGTATGCAGATTTTCCATGACAGGAAAAATAAGAAGATTTGATTGTCACCGGAGAAATACATCGAGAAGATATTGGAAAGATTCAGAATGAACAATGCAAAACCAGATGGTTCTCCTCTTGTAGGTCAGTTCAAGTTGTGCTCAGAACAGAGTCCGTCAAGTGATGAGGAGGAGAAAATGCAAAAGGTTCCTTATGCTTCAGCAGTTGGAAGTTTAATGTATACAATGATATGTATGAGGCCACACGTCGTATATACAATTGGTGTTACTAGCAGATTTCTTACAAATCCAAGCAAAGAGCATTGGACAGCAGTGAAGTGGATTTTTAGATATCTCAGAGGGAGCTCTAAGGTTTATTTAAGCTTTGGAGGTGGACCACATGTGTTGACAGGTTACACAGATGTAGATATGGCAAGAGATATAGATACGAGAGAGTATACTTTAGGTTATGTACTTACTTTTGCAGGGGGAGCTATGTCATGGCAATCCAGGTTGCAAAGGTGTATTGCTCTCTCCACCACAGAAGCAGAATATATTACTACTATAGATGTATGCAAAGAAATATTATGGATGAAAGAATTCTTACAAGAATTGGGCTGAAACAGAAAAATTATGTGGTGTATTATGACAGCCAAAGTGCCATCCATTTGTGTAAGAACCCAATATTTCATTCAAAGTCAAAGCATATAGATGTTAGATATCACTGGATTCGAAATGTATTTGAAGAGAAGCAGTTGCAGCTTCAGAAAATTCACACAGATGACAACGGAGCAAACATGTTGACAAAAACTTTACCAAAAGAAAGATAGGAGATATGCCGACAACTGGTCGACATAGCTTTACATTGAGGAGTCATAGGACAGCCTCCCTTATGGGCCGAAGGGGGAGGTTGTTGGGCTGGCAGCCCACAAATTCAACCCATAGTGGGCTTGGGTAGCCCATAACTCACCCCCTCTTAACCTAACCCTAATTAACATTAGGGGGGTGTGGTGGCTGCGTTTTGGAGGCAGAAAAAAGTATAAATAGGGCAGCAACGTGGGAGAAAAAAATAGCCATGGGATTCCAAAGAAATGGAGGAAAACAAGACAGAAAAGGAAGAGAAAGAAAGGGAAGAAGACAAAGACAACGCAGAGAGGGTGTTCTCAATCATCTAGTTGTGTTCTCATCTCAGGTTAGATCAAATCTATAGTAGACTCTTGCTGTGATTACTTGGGGAGGTTTTAGATATCGTGGACAGTGACGTAATCCTTATATCCTAGTTGTTCTCTTGCGATTGTTGCTAGGGTTTAGGGCAAGAGATTGAGATTTGTATATTCATTATTATCATAGTGGATTATCTTTAGTTTGCCCCGTGGTTTTTAGCCTTCACATTGAAGGGGTTTTTCACATATATCTTGGTGTTTTATTTTATTGTGGTTCCATTTAATTCCGGTGCGTATTATGGTCTTCTAGTATTTGTTCATATATAAAGGTTATTTATGTTTATATCCCCATCACCAACTTCTCGGTAACACTTCACCTAGTACTCTTTTCTTTCTCTCAAGTAGTAAAGTGAGAATGAAACTCCGCTATGAATATAACTACTTACTGAAACTATAGTTGTAGCTTGGCCTGGGTCTTACTCCATCCTTTATCAACCTTCTATGGAAAGATGGAATAATCCGAGGAAGCCCTTGACCGGGTGAGCGACACATAAGGAGACATTTGGGTACTATCTACAACATCACCGTTTTGTTGTAGACAAGCAACACACTACTTTAAATAAAGCGTGGTGAACGTCCTGACTTCCTGTATAAGTAAAACACTTTCCTTACAAAGGAAAGATCTTCGCACTTTGTCATGGGATGAGGGGAAACTATAATCCCCACGCTCCTCCTTTTCCTCACGAGGGAACTTCCGGCACGGGCTGTTGTCTCCTTTGGCAGCTACAGTGTAATTGCTTCATTTCAGCAAGCCATTAGGCCTTCCCATAATGTCAAATACGTGGTACCACTGGAAACACTTTTTCTTAAATAATATGAATGGGGGCCTACCTATCTGATGTTGTGTTGGGTCCAGCCCATATGTGGGCTTGAATAATTTGGGCCATAAGCCTAAATCAATAATTAAGAGAGGGAGGGCAAAAGGTGAGGGCACCAAATTAGAGAGAGCAGCGTGTGAGAATGCAGTGAACGGGTGCAGCGACGGCATGCAGAGAGAGAGAGAAAGTAAGGTTTTTAAGATTTTTGCTTGACGATCGGTGGCCAAACGTTGTCAGTTTTGGTCCAAATTTTATATGGAGAATCCTTGCAGTAAACTCTACAATCCTAATAACGTTGATCTACATTTTATCCTCTCTGAGATACTTTCCTGCTATATCCACTTTGTGAGACCTAGAATTCTCTTTTGATGAGATCCATCTATATGATGAAGATATGCTATTCTTGAGCCAAGATCTATGATCTTGATGTTATTGTGATCCTCTAGTTATGCTCCACCTCCTCGGCCCCTTTCACGACCAAGCGCTCTCCCTCCATTAGAGCAAGGGATCAATGACTTTCACGGAAATCCCGCCTTTGCGGTACCATGGCGCTGCCATGCCTATGACCCTACTATCCGTCGCCTCGCATCTACATTCCTTTTCTTCACGATCAGTAGATATGTCTCCGTGGCGCTCCTCTGAGTCCACCTATATTTTAACTTATGCTTGATTTTGGGTAGCTAAGTCCCTCTTGACTCGTCGTCGCTTCCTCGCCTCTTTCGACCCCCTACTTCAACACCTCTGTGTTCTCCAAGCAGCTCTCCTTTGGTCGATGGAAAGACAGACTTCAACTCCCATGCATGGCCTCTGCCATCACATTATAGGGTTTGCACTGATTCTGTTCTCCTTAGCTTCCTTGGTAGCAACATTCGCTTACTCGACCTTGTCCTCTGACTTGTCGGACTCCCTTAAGCGAATATGAGCTTTGGAGCAGTCCAACTCTCTAGCTGCTTCGATCATACCTCTGCATGATCAAGTCCCTCCCATGGAACTTACTAGTACTTGCATTCGAACTTTTCCCTTAGTGGAACCCAGCCCCTATATGCTGATGACCACGGTTTTCATTCGATGCAAAATTCGATGCATGCACGGAAGACCCGCCTCTGCGGTACCATGGCCTTCACTCCTTGAATCCATAGCCCTTCTTTCCGTCGTGTTGTTCACCGAAGTGGAGCTTCCAATAGCTCCCGATCATACCTCCGTATGATCTAGTCCCTCACAAGACTATGTC
Source organism: Musa acuminata AAA Group (assembly GCF_036884655.1). Classification (NCBI taxonomy): domain Eukaryota; kingdom Viridiplantae; phylum Streptophyta; class Magnoliopsida; order Zingiberales; family Musaceae; genus Musa; species Musa acuminata. Next base: position 19,870,003 of record NC_088355.1, on the reverse strand, counting down.
GTGTGTATCGCATTGCCACAAACTATTCCACCATGATCCGCTGCACCATGTCGCCTCCTGGTGACATCTCCATTGCATTCTGATCCTTGTGGAATAAACTTGAATTGTGAACCCTCCATGTGTGGCCTCTGCCAATACATCACAGGGTCTCTTCCACCTTCGATTTTGTTTGCTCCTTTGACAATCGACCTTCATCCACCCACTCTTGGGTCACACCTAGATGAAGCACTGCTCTAGGATAGTCCGTCGCCTAGTAGCTCCCAAAGTCCCCCGACTTCGCTGCAATTAATGCACCATTGTCTGGATCCTGGGCCTCTACCCCTACCAGCATAATCTTCGCTATGCACCGCTTCCTTTATAGCAACTTGAATGGCAACACTGTGGCATATTCTTCAAGAGTACCCACCTCTGAGTCCTCTTGCCCCGTGCTAAGGCCTTCTGAACCCAATTTCGCCTTCACAAATTGAGTCACTTTAGTTCCTCCATCAAATTCTTCTCCGAGATAAGGTGCATGTGCCCAGAAGCTCCCTTTGTCTTCGGCACCATGCAAGATGAGTCTGCTCCGTTAGAATGAAGGACCCATGGAACAACATGATCCTACTCCTGCCTCTACAAGAGTTCATGTCCTTGACCTCTATCTAAGGAAAGCACTATGCCTCTACTCCATGTTCCAACTTCTATGCTGGCTCCCTTCATGTGGCTTGGGTACTTCGCCAAGTTACACCCAAGTTGCTCCACTTCTCGTTTTTGCATTGAGTCGATGGTGGCCCTCGCGCCCACCATTCCACGGGTCAGCCCTCCCTTGAGTCCGATCTCCATATCGACTCCAAGTGTGCTTTCATTTGGGTTGCTCTGGGTCGCTCCCCCACTTGTTCTCGCAATGCATTCTCTCGAGTGAGATCATGCGACAACTCCTCGTCGCTTGCTCAGTCCATTGAGCTTCGTGGAGTTGTTGTTTGTCGAGGTACTCCTCCTCAACATGTGAGGTTCGTCCCACATGATTCTCCTCTGGAGAGCCAAGACTTATCCCTCCTGGATAACTATCCCATTGGAGCAACATCTCTCTTCGTTTCGGAGACCACCATCCCCTTGGACTACTCTGATCTGCTGAACAAACTGTGCATTGTTCTGCCTCCTGCAAACGCACTTGCTGGATTGCGACTCCACGTCAATACATCCCCCGCTGCACCACTCAAGGCCTAGCAACATGCTGAACTCGTTGCACACTTCAGCCTCCCTACGGACGTATCCTTCACATGCCGAAGAGAAAGTTTCAATACTCTATGGCGCCGAGTTTCGGTCGCCTTGGGATGGCCACGAACATTCCATCGTCCGCATATAAGCCCATGCATGAGTACCAAATTCTTCGAGTTAGCAATTCCCCTCACCTCTGTGAGCTTTACATAATTCTTTTGGTCGTTGAGCAACTCATTCCACCTTGCATGGTCTCATCCTTTACCAAGCGCCTCGCTTGTCTTGAGCACCATCAAGTATGGTTGTCAACGTTGAGCCATAGCTCAAACTCAGCCATCCCAACCTTTGTACACTCCGCATTCTTCCAAGCTTGTCTATTCTTGTGGTGCCTCTTGCGCGAAGGGTTGGCCATTTCTCTGAATGCTAATGTCAGATGCCTGCTCCTCCGAGCGACTCCTTTTCCCTATATCTCCATGCCTGTTTTCCCCAAACGGTCGCGTGTGTGCTGACTGCCCTCAATGCAGCCCCACTAGGTCCCCCACATTTGCATGCTAAGTGTTTCTATGAGTGCTTGTCCCGCTCTGATACCATCTTTCACGGACTTAGCTAGTTTTGCCTAAGTCGTGTGGCACCCTTGCGTGTTCGTCCGCAAAGGTCAGCCTCCCCGAAGCCTCCCATGTCCCTTAGGACCCACAAAAGAGAGAGAACGGGTTAGGGAAAACACCTCATTCGGGATCCACAAGCAAACATCTCCAAAAATACTTCATAGATAATGCAAATTACAAACAAACTTTACAAGCTCTGAATAGTTGCACAACAAAGGGTAAAATGGTCCATTATAGATCGAAAATCTCTCATACGTGTCTATATGACACAACCTTTATTTACAAGCCTAAAGAGGCCACCAACTTAACTAAAATGGGACTATTACGCCTTCGGCCGTCCCTCTACATGCTGTACAAGGCATGAACATACCAAAAGACACGGACATATATAACCATTACATCAAACATCATATTTAGAAGTTTGTCCGTGACAGATCGGTGGCCAAACGTTATCAGTTTTGGTCCAAATTTTATACGGAGAATCCTTGCAGTAAACTCTACAATCCTAATAGCATTGATCTACATTTTACCTTCTATGAGATACTTTCCTGCTATATCCACTTTATGAGACCTAGAATTCTCTTTTGATGAGATCCATCTATACGATGAAGATATGCTATTCTTGAGCCAAGATCTATGATCTTGATGTTATTGTGACCCTCTAGTTATTCTAGAGAAGACTTACTATAAACCTGTTATCATTACTATTGATAGTAGAAGTTTGAGGTGGACTACGGTCCCGTGGTTTTTCCCACATTGGGTTTTCCACGTTAAAAGATTTGGTCTCACTATGTGATTGATTAATTGCTCTATTATTTATGATATGCTGGTTGATATTTTCATTTGGATATCAAGTTGGTATTTTGATGAGGAACCCATTTTGATACAAAAAGAGGGAAAAGAATATTCCGCTTTAACAGGTTTTTCCCAACAAGTGGTATTAGAGCAACAAGTTGTTTGGTGCTAGTTTTTCTTGTGTGATTGAAATGGAGCAGTCAGATGATATGATTAAATTGAACTTATCAAATTATTACACTTGGAGGCATTTGATGGAAGATTTGCTCTATTACAAATATTTGTATAAGCCTATCAAGGTTAAAGATAAACCTTCTACTATGGTCGATGAAGAATGGGAAGTTCAACATATAAAAACCATTGCCTATATTAGAAGATGGATGGATATAAACTTGCATGAGCATATTTCAGATGAAACTAGAGCTGATGTTGTTTGGCAAATGTTAGAAAATCTCTTTGCGAAAAAGACAGTAGGAAATAGAATTTCTCTCCTCAGAAGACTTATAAATTTGAAGTACAAAGATGGTAGTAATATTATTGAGCACATAAGCCTATTTCAGAGTCTTGCAAACAAGTTGGTTGCTATGAAAATGAATATAGATGATGAGATGCAAGGATTATTACTTCTCAGCTCTTTACCAAAAAGTTGGGAAATGTATGTGGTGACAATTTGTAACTCTACGCTAGAGGGGACTCTAACTATAGATATGGTTAAAGACAGTTTGCTAAATGAAGATGCTAGAAGGAAAGAACATGGTGAATCTTCTTTTAGTGCATTTGTTACTGAAAAACAAGAAAGACGTGGAAGAAGTCATAGTAGAAATCCACATGGTTATAGAGGAAGATCCAAGTCTTGAAGAGATATCAAGTGTTTTCACTGCAACAGACCAGGTCATATGAAGAAAGAGTGTAGGTTTTGGAAGCGAGAATAGAATGAAATGAAGAAAAATGAGAAAGAGACCAATACAGTTGTTGTTGAAGGTAATATCACTATTGTTTGTGATGACGATTGTGTCAGTCTTGTAGCTCAGGACAATAACTGGGTAATTGACTCTGGTGCTTCATTTCATGTCACTTCTCAAGGTGATTTCTATAGATCTTACACCGCTGGTGATTTTGGTAATGTTAGAATGGGAAACAGTAGTACATCTAAGATTGTGGGTATTGGAGATTTTTGCTTGGAGACCAATATTGGGAGCAAATTAATACTCAAAGATATTAGGTATGTTCCAGATATTCATCTTAACTTGATATCTACAAGCAAACTTGATGATGAGGGCTTTGCACATTATTTTGGTGAAAGCAAATAGAAACTCACTAAAGGTTCTCTAATTGTGGCAAGAGGAAAGAAGCTTAACTCTTTTTATGTCATGGAAGCTAAGCTATATAAATGAGAGATTAATGCACTTCAGAAAGATGAAAGTATATATCTTTGGCATAAGAGGCTTAGTCATATCGACGAGAAGAGACTTCAAACCCTTGCTAGAAAGCAGTTCTTACCAAAGTTGCAAGGTACATCTCTTAAATCTTGTGATCATTACTTAGTTGGAAAAACACATAGAGTTATTTGTACTGATATTTGTACTATGCAAACTAGAACTCTTGGAGGTGCTCTCTATTTTGTTACTTTTATTAATGACCATTCTAGAAAAGTATGGGCTTTTGTTTTGAAATCTAAAGACCAAGAACTCGATGTTTTCAAGGAGTTTTATGTCAGTGTTGAAAGAGAAACTGACAGAAAGCTAAAGTGTGTTCGATCAGATAATGATGGTGAGTACAGGGGTCATTTTAAGAATTAATGCAAGTTCCATGGTATTAGGCTTGAGAAAACAGTTCCTAAAACTCCTCAGTAGAACAGTGTGGTAGAAAGGATGAACAGAACCATTAAAGAAAGGATTAGGTGTATGCTTTCCCATGCTAAGTTACCGAAGTCATTTTGGGGGGAGGCTATGATAACTACAATTGACTTGATAAATCTTTTTCCATCAGTTCCTTTGAAAGATGATGTTCCAAAGAGAGTATGGAGAGGAAAAGATATATCTTATAATCATTTGAGAGTCTTTAGGTGTAAAGCATTTGTTCATATTCCCAAATATAAGAGGTCCAACTTGATAGTAAAGCAAAAACATATGTCTTCTTGGGATATGGTCATGAAGAGTTTGGGTACAGATTATGCAATCTAGTGAACAAGAAGATTATTAGAAGTAGAGATGTTGTGTTTCTTGAAGACCAATTGTTTGATGATGGTGATAATATTGAGAAGTTAGAAACCTCTGTTTATATTCCTTAGAGTTTGGGTCCAGTACCTTCACCTGTAGTTCATGATGATCATGGGGGAGATGAACAAGAAGATTTTGGTGAGAATACTAGTGATGATACACCTACAGTTGATGATGCTAAACCAACTGAACAAGCACCTCCACCAACAGTTGGAATTCCATTAAGAAGATCCACTAGAGAGCGACAACCATCTACTAGATATCTGTTAGGATCAAGAGCACTAAGAGGGGGGGAGGGGGGGGGGGGGGGGGTGGGGTGAATTAGTGCCGCGAAAAACTTTCGATGATTTAAAACAACGTTCGTATGATAAAAACGATTTCGGTAAGAAAGCCGATTCAAAATTCACTTTAACTTGTGATTAAGCAAGATGTAGTTAAAGTAAAGATATAGAGGCAGTTTGAAATTAAGATAGAGAACATAATGTAATTGCAAACCAAAATACGACGTTCGTACGATAAAAGCGATTTCGGTATGAAAGCCGATTTGGAAGTTGCTTTAACTTAGATTAGGCAAAGTGCAGTTAAAGTAAAGCTATGGAGGTAGTTTGCAGTTAAGATAGAGAGCATAAAGTAAATGTAAACCGAGATTTAGAGTGGTTCGGTCAATCTTGACCTACATCCACTTTTGGCTTCCTCCTCCAATGAGGTCACCGACATCCACTAGAGGCCTTCCTTCAATAGGTGAAGGCCAACCACCCTTTTATAGTTTCACTCCTTTTGACTGGCTTAGGAGACAACCCTTATAGAATTTTCTCTCCTCTCTCGAAAGATCAAAACTTGGAAGAAAAGAGGGAGGAGAACTTCTAGCCTTTACAAAACTTTTGAGCTCTAAAAATCACAGAGTAAGATTGGATTTTCGGTGCCCTTTCATGCAGGAAAGGGTGGGGTATATATAGGACCCAAACTGGTTTGAATTTGGAGCTCAAAAATGTCTTTTCCCAGATTTTCGAGATTCTAGCGGACTACCTCCTGACTAGGGCGGTACAACCGCTTGATCGAGCTCGGAGACCGAGCTCGAGCAGTGCCACCGCCTGACCTGGGCGGTTGCACCACCCAGATTTCCTGAAAGACTAAGCTCCTGGGCAGTGCTACCGCTGGCCAAGAAATCTGGGTCCGAATGGGTTGATCCATTCGGCCCAATTTGGGTCTGTCAAGGGCCCAATTGCCCTCTGATTAAGTTAATGGGATCACCTCCCATTCCTAGCTTAATCTACATACTAACTACAATATTTCTTAAGATATTTACTGCAACATACTCCGGTGCGTCATTCGCTTCTTCCGACGAACATCCGATGTACCTTCAGTGATGCTCCGTCGGACTTCCGGCCAACTCCTGGACTTGTGACGATCCACTTGGCAAGTTCCGACGAGCTTATTTGACAAGCTCCTGGACTTCTCGGATTTGTTCCCGCATAACCTCCGACGACCGTCCGGACTTCCGTCGAACTCTCGAACCCCCAACATGATCATGGTCTTGACTCCAGCGTAACTCCTGCTGCATGTCTTACTTCCATCGTAGTTAATCCTGCGCAATTATCTCAACATATGGATTAGATAACAAATGACAATTGACTTCATCATCAAAATTCGAGATTCAACAATCTCTCCCTTTTTGATGATGACAATCAATTGATAACGGAGTTAACCTTAACTCCCCCTATCTATATGCCATACTTGAGATAAGTCATTCTTGAATTCAAAGCCTTTGAATTCAAGAGACATTAAGATCATTTAACCTCATCAATACTCCCATCATGATTCCTATCATGATGTATTTATTTGAAAATGATGTCAAGGCTTGACATCCATTTTCAGGTTTTACATTTTAAATGTGAAAGATAGCAATCGTAGCAATTCATTATATGGTAAGATATCAACATGTAAAACTGCGGTATAAGTTCTTGATATCTTAACATAATACAAACCTTTCAAGTGTTTAGCAATCATAACATTTCATCACATGACAAGATATCAATTTGTAGAATTGCGATGTATGCTCTAGATATCTTAACATAGTGCAAATATGGCAATCATAGCAATTCTATCACCAATTTATCATATATTTTGATGCAAGGTTTTGATACCTTAACATAATTCAAATTCAAATATGACACTCTTAGCATCAATTTATATAACATTAAATTCAAATATGTCACTCATAGCATCAATTCATATATTTCTCATTCAAATATGGCACTCATAGTATCAATTCATATATTTCTCCCCCTTTGTCATCGACAAAAAAGAGAATGATATTAGCAAATTTTAACTAGGTTTATGTCATTTTTCAATAATGAGTGATAGGATACCAATTATACAAACATCTCAAGGAAAACATGACATGGAGATGACTTTCATTACTTCTTCCTCTTTATTTGTTATTATCTTTTTGCATGAAGGAGGAAAGCCATTTGTGAGCTTACTCAAATGAAGTTAAAATTGATAAGATATTAAAGCATGCTTTATTTTTATAAGAATCAAGATATGTGTGTGAATCAAATCCTTACATGTAAAACTATTTCTCAAAAGATATAAGAAGGAATCGTCAAATCCATTTCTCGAAAGATATTTTTCACATGATAAGTCTGTGAGAGATGCATTTGCTAGTTGATTCCATATGTCAAAAATCAATAATGTGAATCCAAAACTCGATTTGACATATGTTTAGTAAGTTCGAAAGAGAATAATGTATCGAGAAAATCCGATTGTTAGGATCAAGAAGATCCAAAAATGAAATTTAACACTTTCATGCATTCAGACAAGGTTTTGCTATAGATTTTCAAATTCAAAAAAGATAAAACATGCTTATTATCATGAAAATTTTTATATCCAAAACACATAATTTCCAATATATAATTAAGGCATGTAATTGTGTAAAATCATCATGGCAATTAAGTGATTTGATCATTAAATAAAAAAAGTCCAAAATAATCTTAACATGTTTATGCATTCGGACATATTAACATTCCTAATTCTCTTCTAGTGAAATCAAATTGTTCTTCACTTAGAGGTTTTGTAAAAATATCAGCTAGTTGATCCTTAGTATCAATGAACTCTATGATTACATCATGATTAGTGACATGATCTCGTATAAAGTGATGTTTAATATCAATATGTTTTGTTCTTGAGTGTTGAATGAGATTCTTTATTAAATATAGTGCACTTGTGTTATCACATTTAATGAGAATGATTTTAAGATGAACTTTATAATCTTCATGGTGTTTTTCATCCACACAACTTATGCACAGCATGCACTAGCTGCAATATACTCAGCTTCGGTTGATGACTAGGAAACAAGGGAATGTCCCAAAAATTGATATGTTCCTGATGTGCTTTTTCTATCTAGTCTATACCTAATAAAATCTGCATCAGCATAAGCAATTAACTCAAAATTTTTAGATTTTGGATACCATAATCCTAGATTTGTGGTACCTTTATAATATCAAAGTATTCTTTTAACCGCTTTGAGATGAGATATCGTAGGGTTCGATTGAAACCTAACACAAAGTCCTACACTGAACATGATATCTGGTCTAGTTGTAGTGAGGTAAAGTAAACTTCCTATTATACCCCTATAAGTTTTTTGATTGAAGCTTTCTCCACTATCATCAACTTTTAACTTAGTGGAGGTGCTCATAGGAGTGTTAATAGCTTTTGAGCTATTCATATTAAATCTTTTTAACAGATCTAAAGCATATTTAGTTTGACTAATAAAGATGTCATTGCTTAGTTGCTTAATTTGTAATTCTAAGAAAAAGGTTAATTCTTCTATCAAACTCATTTCAAATTCGAGACTCATAGTTTTAACAAAATATTCACAAAGAGAATCATTCATAGAACCAAAGATAATATCATCAACATAAATCTGAACAATGAGAAAATTATTTTCAAAATTCTTGATAAACAATGTATTATCGACCTTGCCTTTTGTGAAATTATTTTCAATAAGAAAAGAACTAAGTCTCTCATACCAAGCCCTAGGGCTTATTTTAAACCATAGAGAGCTTTAGTTAATTTAAACACATGATTAGGGAGGCTATTATTTTCAAATCCAGGAGGTTGTTCAACATAAACTTTTTCAGAAATAAAGCCGTTAAGAAAAGCGCTTTTAACATCCATTTGAAATAACTTAAAATTATTACTACTAGCATAGGCAAGGAGCATTCTTATGGCTTCTAATCGAGCCACAGGAGCGAAGGTTTCTTCGTAATCGATACCTTCTTCTTGGTTGAAACCTTTGGCCACTAATCTAGCCTTGTTTCTAACCACGATACCATATTCATCTTGCTTGTTTCTAAAGACCCATTTAGTACCAATAACTAAATTGTCATTTGGCCTAGGAACAAGCTTCCACACCTCATTTCTCTCAAATTGATTTAACTCATCTTGAATTACGATAATCCATGAATCATCTTTCATAGTTTTGTCAATGCATTTAGGTTCAATTTGGGAGAGAAAAGCGACGTTGACACAAAAATTTTTAAGAGAAAAACATATTTGAACCCCCTTAGATGTGTCTCCTAGGATTAGCTCCTTAGGATGAGCATCTACATACTTCCAATCCTTGGGTAAGGATGTTTCGGAAGTGGATGCATCTAAGTTGCTAGTTGGAGAAAAGGTTTCATTTAAATTCAAAGAATCAAAATTAACATCATCATCAAAATCATTTTTCTTGATTTCGAAAATATCATTGAAAACAACATGAATGGATTCTTCTATAATTAAAGTTCTTTTATTGAAGATACGAAAAGCTTTAGAAATCGAAGAATAACCTAGAAAAATTCCTTCATCGGATTTAGCATTAAATTTTCCTAAGGCATCCTTTTCAATCAAGATAAAACACTTACACCCAAAAACTTTAAATATGAAACATTAGGTTTTTTATTGTTCCACAACTCATAGAGAGTTTTGGTGAGTAAGGGTCTTACTAGAACTCTATTCAAAATATAGCATGCAATGTTTACGGCTTCGGCCCAAAAATATTTGGGTAGGCTATGTTCATTCAACATGGTTCTTACCATTTCATGTAAATTTCTATTCTTTTTTTCTACTACTCCATTTTGTTGAGGATTTCTTGGAGTAGAAAAGTTGTGGTTATATCCATTAGATTCACAAAATTCTTAGAAATCATGGTTTTGAAATTCACCACCGTGATCACTTCGAATTAGTGAAATCATAAAACCCTTTTCATTTTGAACAAGTTTACAAAACTTGGTGAAATATCTAAAGCATTCATTTTTGTGTTTTAAGAAATAAGTCCATATGTATCTACTATAGTCATCTACAATGACGAAGGCGTATTTGCTACTTCCTAGGCTTGATGTAGAGATTGGTTCGAACAAGTCCATATGGATCAATTGTAAGGGCTTAGAGGTGCTTATTTGATTCTTAGATTTGAAACTACCCTTAATTTATTTTCCTAATTGACAAGCATCACACACATTATCTTTGATGAACTTGATATGAGGAATTCCTCGTACAAGTTCTTTGGATGATATTTGAGTAATTAGTTTCATGCTAGCATGACCTAATCTCCTATGCCAAAGCCAAGCATCCTCATTCAAAACCGAGAAACACATTTCATTGCAAAGAACATTGATGTCAATGGTGTATATGTTATTCTGTTTTAATGCAATCATAGATGTATTTTTGTGTGATTTTTCAATGATGCAAGCATTAGATTAGAATTTGACGATATATCCTTTATCGCATAATTGACTAATTATAACATCCCATTAGTCCCACATTGGAAGTGGGCAATATGTATGATTAGCTTATAAGGGCCTGATGAGTATACTACGTTAACTCCTGCTTAAGAATTTTGGTCCATGGTTGTAGGACCAAAATGGAGTTATTGGCTAGTTGGCTCATCAGACTCGGGTCGTGACACTAATGCTCAAGAGGTTATGTTTTAAACCTTGAGCATCCACTATCAAGATATCATCTCTTGCTCCTTTAGGAACCCAAATCAGTTTGTTCGGGCTAATTTTCTTGAATGGACAATGATACGTTTTATATCCATGTTTGTAACAAAAGTTGCATTTGCTTTGGTGCCAAATATGTAAGATAGGGCCTTTTGTGAAGGTGGTTGGATTGGTGAGGACTTCTCACAAATCCGATTCCACTTCTTTTGGGAACGTGACCCTTATTTGTAAGGATCATGTTCAAAGACTTGCTACCAACCTCGAATTTCTTCAAGGCATCCTTAAGTAGCAAGTTCTCCTTTTGGAGAGTTTCTAGATCATGTCATTTTTCACATTGAGCTAAACTATCATGATATTCAATTTTTAATTTACCAAAATTGCTAACAAGACTATCATGCTTATTTTTCAGCAATTTATATTTTCTACTAATTGTTTTACATTCATCAAATAAGTCATGGAAGGCATTCAATAATTCATCAAATGATAAATCTGTATCAATTAAATTTGTTACCTCATCTCCAATGGCCATTAAGGCGTAATGAACAACTTGCTCGGTGTTAGACTCCTCTTCTTTGGACGCGCTCGAGTCATCCCATGTTGCTTTGAGCGTCTTCTTCTTTAATATTCTCTTCTTGGCTTGGGGACAATCACTTTTGTAGTGTCCCGGCTTTTTGCACTCGTAGCAAATAACTTGGTCCTTTTTGGGTTCAAATTTATTTTTTGTGTCATTTTTAAACTTGTTTCTCTTAATGAATTTTTTGAATTTCCTTGTTAGAAGTGCCAAGTCATCGTCACAGTCCTCATCACTTGAGTTTTCTCTCAAGCGGTCATCTAAAGTTCTAAGTGTCATATCCTTCCTATTCTTTGGAAGGATGTCTTCTTGCTCTTCATGAGCCTTGCAAGTCATTTCATAGGTCATTAATGACCCGATTAGTTCTTCAAGAGAGAAGTTGTTTAAATCTTTAGCCCCTTGAATAGTAGTGACTTTAGGGTCCCAACTCTTAGGAAATGATCTTAGAATCTTATTTACGAGCTCAAAATCCGAAAAACTTTTGCCGAGTCCTTTTAGACCATTGACGACATCCGTGAAACGGGTGTACATATCGCCAATAGTCTCGCTCGGTTTCATTCAGAAAAGTTCAAAAGAATATATCAAAAGATTGATTTTTGACTTTTTCACTCTACTTGTGCCTTCGTGAGTCACTTTGAGTGTATAACAAATATCAAACGCGATTTCACAAATTGAAACACGATTGAACTCATTTTTATCAAGCGCACAAAATAAGGCATTTATAGCCTTTGCATTAAGATCGAAAGTCTTCTTCTCCAATTCATTCCAATTGATCATTGGAAGAGAAGACTTCAAAATTTCATTTTCGACAAGATTTCAAAGTTCAAATTCCATTGAAATAAGGAAGATCCTCATCCGAGTCTTCCAATAGGTGTAGTCCGTCCCATTGAACATAGGTGGATGTGTAATAGAGTGGCCCTCTTGGTTTCCGACGTATGCCATCTCTCTTGGGTTTTAATCCGTTTGAGAGCTAACCCCGCTCTGATACCAATTGTTAGGATCAAGAGCATTAAGGCGGGGGGGGGGGGGGGGGGGGGGTGAATTAGTGCAGCGGAAAAATTTCGACGATTTAAAACAACGTTCGTACGACAAAAATGATTTCGGTAAGAAAGCCGATTCGGAAATCACTTTAACTTGTGATCAAGCGAGATGCAGTCAAAGTAAAGATATAGAGGCAGTTTGCAGTTAAGATAGAGAACAGAATGCAATTGCAAACCGAAATACGACATTCGTGTGATAAAAGCGATTTCGGTATAAAAGTCGATTCAGAAGTTGCTTTAACTTAGATTAGGCGAAGTGCAGTTAAAGTAAAGCTATGGAGGCAGTTTGCAGTTAAGATAGAGAACATAAAGTAAATGCAAATTGAGATTTAGAGTGGTTCGGTCAATATTGACCTACATCCACTTTTGGCTTCCTCCTCCGATGAGGTCACCGATGTCAACTAGAGGCCTTCCTTCAATAGGCGAAGGCCAACCACCCTTTTACAGTTTCACTCCTTTTGACGGGCTTAGGAGACAACCCTTACAGAATTTTCTCTCCTCTCTTGGAAGATCAAAACTTGGAAGAAAAGAGGGAGGAGAACTTCTAGCCTTTACAACACTTTTGAGCTCTAAAAATCATAGAGTAAGATTGGATTTTCGGTGCCCTTTCATGTAGGAAAGGGTGGGGTATATATAGGCCCTAAACTGGTTTGAATTTGGAACTTAAAAATATCTTTTCCCAGATTTCCAGGGTCTTGGCCGTACTACCTCCTGATTGGGGCAGTACAACCGCTTGATAGAGCTCGGAGATCGAGCTCTAGCGGTGCCACCGCCTAACTGGGGCGGTTCCATCACCTAGTCTCGCTCGGAGACTGAGCCCTGGTGGTGCCACCGCTGACCTAAGCGGTGCCACTATCGGCCAGGAAATCTGGGTCTGAATGGGCTGATCCATTCGGCCCAATTTGGGTCTGTCAAGGGCCCAATTGCCCCCAGATTAAGTTAATGGGATCACCTCCCATTCCTAGATTAATCTACATGCAAACTATGATATTTCTTAAGATATTTACTGCAACTTACTCTAGTGCGTCAATCGCTTCTTCCATCAAGCTTCCGGCGAACATCCGACGAACCCTCGGTGATGCTCCGATGGACTTCTTGCCAACTCTTGGACTTGCGATGATCCACTTGGTGAGTTCCGATGAGCTTCTTTGGCAAGCTCCTGGACTTCTCGAATTTGTTCCCGCAGAACCTCCGACGACCATCCAGACTTCCGTCGAACTCTCGAATCCCCAACGTGATCATGATCTTGACTCCGGCGCAACTCCTACTGCATGTCTTACTTCCATCGTAGTTAATCCTGCACACTTATCTCAACATATGTATTAGATAAAAATGACAATTGACTTCATCATCAAAATCCGAGATTCAACAATATCCTCCACATGAGTATGTTATGCTTACTAACGGGGGAGAGCCAAAAACTTACCTTGAAGCTATTCTATATAAGAATAAGAATGAGTAGGTTAAAGCCATGCAAGAAGAGATGAGATCCTTGCTTGAGAACCACACCTATGACTTGGTAAAATTGCCTAAAGAGAAAAAAGCTCTCAAGAATAAGTGGGTTTATAAATTAAAGACTGAAAATAATAGCTCACAACAAAGATATAAGGCACGACTAGTTGTGAAAGGATTCAGTAAGAAGAAAGGTATTGACTTTGAAGAAATATTTTCTCAAGTTGTGAAAATGTCCTCTATCCGAGTTGTTCTTGGTTTAGCTGCCTGCTTGAATTTAGAAGTTGAGCAACTTGATATAAAAATAACATTTCTTCACGGTGACTTAGAAGAAGAAATTTACATGGAGCAACCAGAAGGTTTCAAAGTCAAGGGAAAAGAAAATCTGGTGTGTAAGCTTAAGAAAAGCTTATATGGACTCAAACAAGCACCTAGACATTGGTACAAGAAGTTTGATTCCTTTATGACGAGCCAAGGTTATAATAGAACCACATCTGATCATTTTTTGTTTATGAAGAAATTTTTAGATGATGATTTTATTATTTTACTGCTATATGTTGATGATATACTGATTGTTGGTCATGATGCTGGAAAAATTGAAAAGCTTAAAAGAGAGCTAAGTAAGTCTTTTGCCATGAAAGACTTAGGATCGGTGAAACAAATACTTGGCATGAAGATTCTTCGTGATTGGAAGAAAAGGAAGATTTGACTATCTCAGGAGACTTACACTGAAATGGTTCTTGAAAGATTTAACATGAGTAAAGCCAAAGCAGTTTGTTCTTCACTTACAGGTCATTTCAAGCTTAGTTCAAAACAATGTCCTACAAGTGAGAAAGAAAAAGAAGAAATGTCCAAAGTGCCTTACTCATCTGCAGTAGGCAGTTTGATGTATGCTATGGTTTGTACTAGGCCAAGTATAGCTTATGCAGTTGGAGTTATCAACTGATTTCTCTATAATCCTTGAAAGGAACATTGGACAGCAATGAAATGGATATTAAGATATCTAAGAGGTACTTCCAAGTTATGTTTATGTTTTGGTAATGATGAACCTGTGTTAGAAGGGTACACAGATATAGACATGGCAAGTGATACTGATTCCAAGAAGTCTACTTCGGGGTTCTTGATGATGTTTGTAGGGGGAGCGGTCTCTTGGCAATCAAAGTTACAGAATTGTGTTGCTCTATTAACCACAAAAGCAGAATACATAGCAATTACTGAAGCCTGGAAGGAAGCTTTATGGATGAAAAAGTTTCTATAGGAATTGGGCTTGAAACAGGAAGGATATACTGTTTACTGTGACAATCAGAGTGCCATTCACCTCTCCAAGAATTCAACATACCATTCTAGATCCAAGCATATTGATGTGAGATATCACTGGATTCATGATGTGCTTGAGATGAAAGAATTATAGTTGGAAATAGTGCATACTAATGAGAATGGATCAGATATGTTGATAAAGTCTTTGTCTAAGGAGAAGCTTGAAGCATGTAGGTGAAAAGCGGGCTTAGTACAGCCCACCATATGAGCCGGAGAGGGAGAATTGTTGGGTCCAACTCATATGTGGACTTGGACAATTTGGGCCATAAGCCCAAATCAATAATTAAGAGAGAGAGGGTAGAAGGTGAGGGCAGCAAATTACAGAGAGCAGTGAGAACGTAGTGAACGGGTGCAGCGACGGTGTGCAGAGAGAGAGAAAAAACAACAGAGAGAGAAAGTAAGGTTTTTGATATTTCTGATTTACGATCGATGGCCTAATGTTGTTAGTTTTGATCCAAATTTTATATAGAGAATCCTTACAGTAAGCTCTACAATCCTAATGTTGTTGATCTATATTTTACCCTCTCTAAGGTACTTTCCTGCTATACCCACTTTGTGAGACCTATAATTCTCTTTTTATGAGATCCATCCATACGATGAAGATATGCTATTCTTGAGCTAAGATCTATGATCTTGATGTTATTGTGATCCTCTAGTTATTCTAGAGAAGACTTACTGTAAACCTGTTATCATTACTATTGATAGTAGAAGTTTGAGGTGGACTACGGTCCCGTGATTTTTCCCACATTAGGTTTTTCACATTAAAAGATTTGGTCTCACTGTATGATTAATTAATTGCTCTATTATTTATGCTGTGCTGGTTGATATTTTCATTTGGATATCAAGTTGGTATTTTGATGAGGAACCCATTTTGATACACAAAGAGGAAAAAGAATATTTCGCTTTAATAGATTTTTCCCAACATGTTGCACGGTCGGATTGTGCCCTCTCTTTCATTTGGAATCCCGGGCCCAGCGTATACTAGTTTATCTCCTCTGAGTATGCCCTACCACACCCCTATTACTTTATACTTAACCTCAGTAGTTTCGAAATAGGATTAAGCTCATTGTCCCGAAAACTTTACTTGCCGTAGACTGTTATACATAATAGGAAGGAAGGAAATTCGACCAATAGTTTGAAAGCCTGTACTAGGATCAATAGTATTAAAGAAGGGTATAGCTTGGAAGCTAGTGTGAAGTGTATTAAAGAAGCACAGTGTATTGAAGTGAAGTATGAGGAAAGGGATTGGCAGTGGTAAGTCCGAAAACAGAGCAGTCGAAGGAAGACTCGAATGAAGTAGTGTAATTTGGAAAGCAAGGTTCTATATCAGCAGCTAAAGAGTTTCAATACGGAAGGGTAGCTTTGAGGTGGGTAGCTAAAGAAGGAGTTATCATATGAATATTTATAAGTAGTAGTTGGCTCCCAAGTCCCTAGTTATTGTATTAGAAGCACTAGTTGAAGCCCGGGCTCATCCCGTTGCTTGCCTTGCAGCTGTAGTGACTTTCCCTTATATACAAGCAGCTTGGTCGTATGCCACTACTTGTCCTGTTTTCGGGAGATAGAGAATCTTTCTTGGGTAGTCAATAATGAAACATATACTAGTGAAAAACATTCCTTTTGGCCTATCGTAGTTGCTAGTTTGGGGATGAAACAAGAATAGTTGCTTCAGATAAGTATTTTTATCTAGCCAGATCTTGCTCCTGATTCCTCACCTAATCTTGCTGCTCTATCTGTATCTTTCTATTTCAAGTAAAAAAGTAACCCCACAATTCCTTAAGATTCTGCATCTAGTGCACATTGCATCTAAGTCATTTTGTTGCTGCCCTCTCTCGCCTTTTGCGTCAATGATTTTGACGTCAAATGATTTTTCAAAACACAATATACATTAATCAATCTTTCGCATGAACAACCTAGCTCTAATACCACTATTGAGAAATCTATGGGCAACATCACATGTGCAGCAAAAGAACATAAAATAAAAAACCCAAATTTCCTAATACGTGTTTGTCATCGTGCGTAGATTAGTGCGTAAAATCAGCGAAACTTAAAACAGTGTAAATGAAAGATTTTGTTACCTAAAGAGATCATATATCCCTGAATCCCTGCAGATCTGTAGGAGTAGATGAAGGAGGTCATGCGTCCTCCTCTTTAGTGGTGATTCACACAATAGGGCTGTAACGACGCTCCTCCAATCTCCAAGCCTATTATTTGAGGAGAAGAAGGGGAGAGGAGAATAGGAGGTGGCTACTAAGAAGCCACAACCTATGGGTCTTTAATTCTCTCCAATTTATAGAGGCCCATAGTTAACCCTAATGGATCCTACTCTATTGAGTACTGAATCTCCATCCAATTACTCAAACCTTTTATATTTGTGGGTCTCTACCCAATAATCTCTAATTAGCTCTTATTGGATCTCATCCATAGGATCTAATAATTCAGGAGCTTACTAGATATCCAATAAGATAGGGGCTCCAACGGATATCTCATATCCGAAAATCTACTCGTCGCAACACCTACCATATGTGTGTGACCCTCTAGGCTCAATATCGAGCTAGCTGTGAGTCATACCTATCAGAATTTCTTGTGGCTTACTGAATTATTATCTACATAATAATTCACTCGACTAATCGATTACGGATGTACTAGGCCACTACACCGTAGTCCCAAATGATATAGGGGAATCCAAGCCTTTAGACCTATCTGTCCTCAATTACCGTCTACCTATAGTCCCTCATTCATCTAATATCACAGAGACCATATACCAGGTATGGTGTTGTTAGGCACATACGGTTTCTTCTTAAGTCTCGCTATAATCGGATTCTCCGGGAGAACTCTTTCTCTCTTAATCCGAATGACCTTGGCCAATGATTTGTTTAACTAAGAACACACAGGATATTCCTCTCATGATATTGAAGGTAGATGATCCTCTATCGACACTCAATAGCCCTCATAAGGTTGGCTACCACTCCCAATAACCGACCATACTAGATTTGAAACTTTCAAACCTATAAGTCCGATATCAAAGAGTGGAGTACTCATACAGGACATCCTTGGTGTCTCTAGTCTAAGGACTAGATACACCATTGGGACTACGAAATCATTGTTTGATAGTAAGACATCATCAACCATCTAGTATTCCATGAGTGGATCAATCAGTGAACTCATTCTCCAATGAGCACTTGTATTATATCCTTAGTGTCCCCACACAAGCCACTATGAGACCAACTACCTCTACCATATGGATGGGTATACAACACACTAGTCTATCCGATTATCTCGATGTCCCTCTCGAGTAACCTATGACCAAGATTAATTAGAATTTGTGTTTAAAGGTGAATCAGTCTAATTATCATGATCTCATCATGATTTAATTCCCTTTGCACAGATCCATGAACATTACAATATATATGCATATATGCAACAAGCAATATAAAGTGATAAAAATGCCAAAATATATATAATAAGCAAAAAGAATGTGTATCATATCACACGTGCCATCACTCACATGATTGACTTGCAGGGCACCTATGACTAGCAATATTCCTCTCATAACACCAAAAGTGGATGATCCTTTATCGACACTCAATAGTCCTCGTAAGGTTGGCTACCACTCCCGATGACTAGCTGTATTAGATCTGGAACCTCCAGATCTATAAGTATGATATAAAAAATGGAGTACTCATAAAAGATATCCTTGGTGTCTTAAGTCTAAGGACCAAATACACCACTAGGACTACGGAATCACTATCTAACAATAAGGCATCATCAACCATCCAGTATTCCGTAAGCGGATCAATCAATGAACTCATTCTCTAATGAGCACTTGTACTATATCTCTAGTGTCCCTATATGAGCAACTATGAGACTAGCTGCATGCATCATATGGACGGATATACAACACATCAGTCTATCTAGTTATTTCGATGTCCCTCTCAAATAACCTATGACCGGGATTTTTAGGATTTGTGTTTAAAGGCGAATCGATCTTATTATCGTGATCTTATCACGATCTGATTCCCATTGCACAGATCCATGGACATCACCATTTATTCAAGCAATAGTTAATATAAAGTGATAAAATACCAAAATATAATAAGTAAAAAGATTGCATGTCAAGTCACACGTGCCATCACTCACGTGATTGACTTATAGGGCACCTATGACTAGCAATACGTACCATCACTCATGTGATTGGCTTGTAGGGCACATATGACTAGCAATCTCCCTCTTAACATAAAGCCAATCACCTACGTGTCTGATCCCCATCAGACCCCTATGATGCTCAAAGATAATATGAGGCGAAGACTTTGTTAGTGGATGTGCAATGTTATCTTCAGATAGAACTCTTTCCACTACTATATCTCCTCGGGTCATGATCTCTCTAATAAGTTGTAACCTCCTCAGAACACTTTTGATGAGACCCGAGTTCTCTCATTTGAGCAATCATCCTGTAGTTGTCGTAATATAAGGGAATCAACTCCTCATTGCCTAGCATGACTCCCATATCTATAATGAATTTTTTTATCCAAACTCCCTCCCTTGCTGCCTCTACAGTAACAATATACTCCGCCTTTATGATCGAGTTAACAGTAGTACCTTGCTTGGAACTTTTTCAACATTTTGCTCTTCCATTCAGGGTGAACACATATTCTGAATTAGACTTGCTATTATCGACATTCGGTTGGAAAATCGAGTCCGTGTAGACCTCAAACCTATGATTACTACCTCCATATGCTAGTAAAAGATTATCAGCCATTCTCAAGTACATAATGATATATATATACTTTACTACTTTCCAGTGCTCCAAGCCTAGATCTTCTTGATATTTGCTCGTGACATTCAGAGCATATATTATATCAAGCTTAGTACATAGCATAGCATACATTATAGACCTTATCGCTAAGGTATAGTGTCTCTTATTCATGTTTGCCCTTTCTTTAGGAGTCTTTCGGGATATTCTTGATAGTTATAGGTGCCTAGCCTATGTGGCTAGATAGGAGCCAGCCCATGTGGTAAGGTTTGACCTAATCCATGTGGCCAAGTATGGCCCAACCCATGTGGCTGTTGAATCTCGGATTTTGAT
Source organism: Musa acuminata AAA Group (assembly GCF_036884655.1). NCBI lineage: Eukaryota > Viridiplantae > Streptophyta > Magnoliopsida > Zingiberales > Musaceae > Musa > Musa acuminata. The sequence goes on along the minus strand of NC_088355.1, from coordinate 19,849,743 downwards.
AATGAAATCAATTGATGGGTTAATTGATCTAATCTATATTATTGAGTTAAGTGTGTAGGATTAACTACGATAGCCTAAAAACATAAAGCAAATCTACCGGAGTCAAGTTCGATAGGTGTTCGAGAGTCCGAATATTTGTCGGAGATGTTGCCAGAACCAACTGAGAAGAAATTGGGGACTTGTCATAGTTTTCGGAAGTCCGCCGAAGAGATCATCGGAGGTTCGCGAAGATCACCAAGAAGGCTCGGCTACTCACTGAACTCGCCACAAGATCGGGAGCCTGTTAGGAGTCTGTCGGAAGAAATTCGAGGGTGTACCGGAAGTCCGCCGGAAGATCGCCGGAAGGAGACTCGACGTTTGGCGGTGAAAAACTTGCTTAGGACCATATTTTCAATTGCGTAGTTTACATGTAATTAGGGTTAAGATAAAGGGATAATCCTATATCCTGGTTAGGGGCCAACTAGGCCCGAATATGACCTGGTTTGAGCTAGATTTGAAGCCCAACCAGTAACCCAAAAGGTCGGGCGGTAGTACCGCCGGACTGGGCGGTGGCACCGCCTAGAACCCAAGAGGTCCAGTAGTGGCACCGTCGGGCTGGGTAGTGGCACCGCCCAGGACCCTAGCCACCACCGGATTGGGCGGTGGCACCACCAATACACTATCTGTGTCAGACACTAATAGGCGATGGCACCGCCAGCATCGGGAAACCCAAAGATAATTCAAATTTGGAGCCCAAATTTGAATCCTCTTGGGGCCTATAAATACCCCTCAATTCTCAGCAGAGAATATAACTTTTTGAAAAGTAATAGATTGAGATAAAAGCCTTAGAAAAGTCTTTAGCAAGCCTTGTTTTCAATTGCTTGAGTGTTCACCTCCTTCCTTTTCATTGAAAATTTGTAAGAGTGTGAACCACTTGTAAAAGGTTGCATGAGGGGTTTTTGTTAGAACCCTTACAGATTCTAAACTTGGGGTTGATCTCTTTAGGGGATCGGCCTCCTTGGAACTCTATAGGGGTTCCTCCCTCTAAGTTGCTGCTCAAAGGCTGCATAAAAGATTCATCTATTGCCTATGAAAAGAGAAGGAATACATGGCTATTTATAGGGCTTCTAAACCCTAACTCCTAATAGGACTCCTACTTAAGACTCTTACTTCTAACCAACTCCTAGTAGGACTCATAGTCAAGACTCCTATTCCCTTACAACTCCTAATTCTTCTCTAAGAAAACACCTCCTACTTGAATGCCCCTCTCAATTAGGACTCTCCTAGCTAGAGTCCTAATAGAATGTCCCTCTCAATTAGGACTCTCCTAGCTAGAGTCCTAACAGAATGTCCCTCTCAATTAGGACTTCCAAGCTAGAGTCCTAACAGACCTGCCCTCTTCAAATCAGCCTTGTCCTCGAGACTGATGATTCGTGAATTCTGGGAATTTGATCTTCAAGTCATCATAGTTCTCCCAAGTGGCATCTTCTATTGGTAGATTCGCCCACTTTATTAGCACTCCTTTAATGGGTCGTCGTCGTCGAGTCACGATCCGTCGATCAATAATGGCACTTGGCTGGGTCTGGAGTTCTCTTTGGGTAGTCGTATTTGGTGGGTGGCTTTGGGCTGTCTCCAAGCACCTATTTAAAACTTTCGTCTGGCTGTTGGTTTGTGGGTGATATGTCGTACTCCTTTTCAATTTAGTACCCTGCATATGGAATAACTTTGTCCAAAATCTGCTCTTGAAGATGCAAGTAGAATTTGTCACAAGCACAATGCGTCCCTTATAGCATAATTCTTTTGAGTCCCGATTGTAATGAGCCACTGAGCTTGGTGCTTCCTCTAATTTTTTTGGTATCTTACTGGTCTCCGAATCTTCCTGCCATTCCATCTTAATATCCTCAAGGAAGTCGCTGGTTGGAAGTAAAACGATCGAAAATTCAGCTTGCTCAAGTAGCTGCGAAAGCGCATCTGCAACAATATTCTCTTTCCACCTTTTGTAAGTTATTTCATAATCAAATCCAAGAAGTTTTGTTACCCATTTTTGCTGCTCAGGGGATGATATCTTTTGCTCCAAAAAGTACTTGAGGCTTTTATGGTCGGTTTTAATTTGAAATCGTCGACCAATCAAGTAGGGTCTCCACCGCGTTGCTGCGCGCACAATAGCGAGCATCTCCTTATCATATGTTGACTTATTTTGATAGGAGGGAGATAATGCCTTGCTAGTGTATGCGAGTGGTCGACCATCTTGCATGAGAAAGACTCCAATTCTGACTCCAGATGTGTCGGCCTCAATAATGAAGGGTCGGTTGAAATCTGGTAGTGTTAGCACCGGCGTCGTCGTCATGGCTGCCTTAAGTTTGTCGAAGGCAATGGAGGCTCTATCTGACCATTGGAAGATATCTTTTTTTAGTAAGGAAGTAAGTGGTGCACTAATGTCGCCATAGTTTTTCACGAACTTGCAGTAGTAGCCTATTAAACCTAGAAAGCCATGTAGCAATTTTACGTTCCTCGGGGTAGGCCAGTTTTGTATTGTTTCAATTTTGAAGGGGTCTTCTGCCACACCTTCCTCTGATATGATATGCCCAAGATATTCCACCTTCTTTTGAAGAAAGCAAAAATTCATAGTGGTTGTTGTGTGTTCAAAAGGTGGTTTTCGGTATGTCTTCTTCGCATACTTGTATTTGATGATACCCGGATCGAAGGTCCAGCTTTGTGAAGATTTGTGCTCCCTTTCATCAAGCAATTCATCTACTATTAGAATAGGGTATTTATTCGTGATGGTTATGCCATTGAGAGCTCGGTAGTCAACACATAATCGCCATGTTCCGTCCTTCTTTTGTATGGGGAGCACCGGTGAAGAGTAGGGGCTGCAACATGGTCGAATAACTCCTGTTTCGAGCATCTCTTTTACAATCCATTCTATTTCATCCTTTTGGAGATGTGGATACCAATATGGCTGAGTATTTGCTGGAGGTTTGCCTGGAAGAATCGTTATATAATAATCATGCTGGCGGGTAAGAGGTAGGTTGTGCGGTTCGTCAAATATATCTAAAAATTCAGCAAGCAAAGGAAGTAGATTTGGATCTTCAAATTCTGTTGACTCTCCCTTAGTTTGCTGCTCAAGTTGTACCAAAAAGCCACTGCATGCTTTATGCAAAACTTTCTTCATTTGTTGTGTGCAAATCATCGTTACGTCGCCCCCACGTTTCCCGTGCAGTATCACCTGTTTCTCCTTACTGTAAAATTTCATAATTAGTTTCATCAAATTCCAAGAAAAATCACCTAATGTTGTCAACCATTTAATTCTGAGCATGGCCTCATGATCATCAAGAGGAAGAAGGAAGAAATCTGTAATTATCTCTTGGTCCTGCAGCAATAGTTTCTCCTGCGGGCGCCTACGATCACACTTCAAAATCTGTCTGTCGGTGACCTTAATATCAAACCTGCAGCGATTCTCGATAGGTAATGCCATTCGGATAGCAACCTTACTGTTTAGGATATTATTAGTGCTGCCCGTGTCGATGAAACAGTGATCGGTTGTTGTTTGAGAAGGCCTCCAACTTTCATCGTTTGCGGGTTTGAGTAGCTGGCTAGTGCATGTACCGTAACTTCGGTCGGTTGTGGCTCTTCTTCTGCATCTTCTTCTTTATGTTCAATGCTCTCTTATGGATATTCAATGACCTTTTCTTCTACTGGTTCAATGATAAAAAGTCTCTCTTTACTACAGCGATGCTCATGGCTCCACGACTCGTCGCAATGCCAACATAACCCCTTCGCAGATCGCTCCTGAAGCTCTTCTCTTGTCAACCTTTTTGGGGCAGGGACTCGATCAATAGTAGGGGGGGCTAAGGGCTTCAATATTACTGGTTGAGGAGTGACCCTAGACCTTCGAGTTTCATGGTTCAATTGCTCCTCTTGATGTCGTGCGAAAGAGATGGCTGCCATAAGCGTGTACGGTTGTCGCGCTTTAACTTCTCCTCGGATCTCCGGCTTCAAGCCCTCAATAAAGGTCCTCAATAGCTATTTTTGAGATAAATCAAGAGTTTGATTAGATAACCTTTCAAACCTGGTTTGGTACTCCTGAATGGTGGAGGTTTGTCGGATCTTTGCTAGTTGTCCGTCAATATTCTCGTAATCGGTTGGTTTGAAGCGGATCAACAGTCCTTCTTTGAATTGTTGCCATGAAAGGACTCCATAAGTATGTTCAAACCAGTCAAACCACTGTATAGCATCCCCTTCAAGATGTATAGCTGCAATTTTCACCATAGATGCATCCGCGGTTTTGTGGTACCGAAAATATCGCTCCGCGTGCAAGATCCAACCAATCGGGTCTCCTTCTTCCCATCTAGGGAAGTCCACCCTTATGCGTGGATAGTTGGGATCGATCATAGAGCCTCCCCTCCCTTGGAACTCATCTCTTCGGGCCTGGTGCGATTGGGCAAAGCTCTCTCCGTGATATGATTTTTTCGGGCTTAGTAGTCGGCCCAATCTGAGTTCGGTAAAGAGCGTCCGAATCTTATCCTCCATTTGCGCCTCCAAGGCTTCGAATTTAGCATCGATTGCCTCCTTAGATGCCATAGTATATGCCTCCAAATCTATGATGTTAAGATCTCTCTTTTGTTGTCAGGTTAAAGGCATGTATAGGTTGAGAGAAGTGATGGTCGAAAGGGTTGGTGGATCAGTGGATGTAGGCTACGATTTAAGCTTGTTTTGTGGCTGTTTTGGGTGTAGTTTGAGGGTGTGGTTTGGTGGAGTTTTAGGGCTGTGGATGAAAGTTTTGGATCTGTGGTAGATGGCAGCAAAGGTTTGAGAGAAATCAGTGGAAGTTGCATCAAGTATGTGCTGTCTTGTAAGAGCAGAATTGTCGTCGAAGAAACAGTGGTTTCTCGACGTAATTTCAACCAAAACCTTGAGAGAATTGAGGAGGGAATTGATAGCAAAATCATAGTTTATATGACAGCAACGATGACTAATTTAATCAAGAAAATTTCGGCAGTATAACAGCAAGGAAATTGGTGCAAGTTGTGATAGCAGAATTCTCGTCGAAAAATTTCAGCAGTTTATGATGAAAATTTATAGCAACACAAAAATCAGTTTTAGAGATGAATTCCTCAATAGATCAATCTTAGATGGAAGCCAAGATGATCTATAAAGTGTATAAGAAATTTCATTCAAAAAAGATTGCAAATAGATGGGTTAAGGCAACAATATGCGGCTGAAATTTTCTGCAGCATAGATTTTTAAGTATAGCAGATTGGACGTGAAAGATCAGAAGTTTATATTGATAATTTTTTGATGAAACCAAAGGGAAATCCACTATTAGGAAGTGTCAAAGCTATCATAAAAATTTCGTAGAGATTTGGATAGAAATAACATAGTATCAAGATCAAAAAATCAGTGCTATGCGATTGAAATTTTACGGTGCAGATTTTCAAGTATAGCAGATTAGATGTAAAATATCAATGGTTTATATTGAGAATTTTTTGACAAAACCAAAGGGAAATCTGCTATTAGGAAGTGTCAAAGATGTCATAAAATTTCGTAGAGATTTGGATAGAAAAAACATAGTAGCAAGATCAAACAGACAGTGCTATACGGTTGGAATTCTGCAATATATCTTTCGTCGTAGAGATGAAAACTTTATGACGAAAAGTTTATGCAGCATTATAGGAATAATTTTTTTGGGATTTTCAAATAAAGATAACTAAATTGCAGCAGCAGTAAGGTAGAAAACCAGAACCTGTTGCAATTCACGGGGAGATCAAAGGATGATCCGTGGTGGTGGAGATGATGGCGGAATTCGGCGATGATCTTTTAAGCAATTGTGGGAATTGCTTTGGACGATTGTGGAGAGTTGATGGATGGCTGTGGAAGGGCAGCGAGATGCCAAGAACGCTGCTCTGATACCAGGTGTTAGAACCCTTACAGATTCTAAACTTGGGGTTGATCTCTTTAGGGGATCGGCCTCCTTGGAACTCTATAGGGGTTCCTCCCTCTAAGTTGCTGCTCAAAGGCTGCATAAAAGATTCATCTATTGCCTATGAAAAGAGAAGGAATACATGGCTATTTATAGGGCTTCTCAACCCTAACTCCTAATAGGACTCCTACTTAAGACTCTTACTTCTAACCAACTCCTAGTAGGACTCATAGTCAAGACTCCTATTCCCTTACTACTCATAATTCTTCTCTAAGAAAACACCTCATACTTGAATGTCCCTCTCAATTAGGACTCTCCTAGCTAGAGTCCTAACAGAATATCCCTCTCAATTAGGACTCTCCTAGCTAGAGTCCTAACAGAATGTCCCTCTCAATTAGGACTCTCCAAGCTAGAGTCCTAACATATTTATCCTTCCCCTTCAAAGTGATTTACTAGTGGAAGTTGGGAGCCTTATCGAAGAAGGCTTCGCAAGTGGATGTAGGTCATTTGACCGAACCACTTTAAATTGGTGTGTTCCTTGAATGTGTGAGTACTTACTTTTCTGAAATTGTTACTTACACTGCAGCAAGCTTTCATTTTCATCTTCTCACTTTACTCAAGTTACCGTCGAATCGAAATCTCCTCGCATTTATGAATTCATTTTCAAACTTACAAGTTTTAATCTGCTGCACTAATTCACCCCCCCCCCCCCCCCCCCTCTCTCAGTGCCGCTCCGATCCTAACAATTGGTATCAGAGCTAGACTCGCTCTTATATTTTGTTTAATACCCAAGAGAGATAGCTTACTCCGGCATGGATGAGGGTCATTCTATTATACATCCACCTTTGTTTAATGGGTCGGATTACACGTATTGGAAAACTCGTATGAGGATCTTTCTCATTTCCATGGATTTCGAGCTTTGGACTATTGTCGAAAATGAATTTCAAAAATCTTCTCTTTCGATGAGTGAATGGGATGAATCAGAGAAGAAGGTTTTTGCTTTAAATGCAAAGGCTATGAATGCCCTGTTTTGTGCATTAGACAAAAATAAATTCAATCGCATTTCAATTTGTGATTCGGCTTTTGATATTTGAAGAACTCTTGAGGTCACTCATGAAGGCACTAGTCGAGTGAAAGAATCCAAAATCAACATTCTTGTGCACTCTTATGAACTTTTTCGAATGAAACCAAGTGAGTCCATCGGAGACATGTACACCCATTTCATGGATGTCATCAATGAACTTAAAGCTCTTGTTAAAGATTTTTCTAACTTTGAACTTGTAACTAAAATCTTAAAATTTCTTCCTAAAAGTTGGGATCCAAAAGTTACGGCCATTCAAGAGGCTAAGGACCTTAAAACATTTCCTCTTAAAGAACTTATTGGGTCTCTAATGATCTACGAAATGACGTGTTATGCTCATGAAGAGCTCGAGAACCCCCTTCCAAAGAACAAGAAGGATATAGTGCTCACATCACAAAAAGACCACTTGAAAGGAACATCAAGTGATGAGGACAATGACAATGAAATTGCACTTTTAACTCAAAAATTTAAAAAATTTATAAGAAATAATAAATTTAAAAATAACACTAAAAACAGATTTGAACATAAAAAGGATCAAGTGATATGTTACGAATGCAAGAAGCCGGGGCACTTCAAAAATGAATACCCACAAGCCAAGAAGAAGCAACCAAAGAAGAAGAAAGCTCTAAAAGTGACTTGGGACGATTCAAGTGATTCCAAAAGTGAAGAAGCTAGCAACAAAGAGGAGGCAAACTTCGCGCTAATGACTTTAGGAGAAGAGGTATGTGATTTAATTAATGAAGATTTATCTTTCGATGAACTTTCTATCACTTTTCACGAATTATTTGATGAGTGTAGAACTATTAGTAAAAAGTTTAATATCTTAAAGAAAGAGCATGTTTTACTAGAAAATAAGCTTGATAGTCTTCAAACTCCTCCATGCTCTAAGTGTGAATATTTAGAAGTAATAAAAAATAAAAATTTACTACTTAAAGAGACCTTAAATAAGTTTAAGGTCGGTACCAAGGGATTGGACGTGATCCTTGCAAATAAGGGTCACGTCGCAAATAGAAGTGGAATTAGTTTTGTGAGAGGATCTCACCAAAATCCTACCACTTTCATTAAAGGACCCACATTACATGTTTCACATTGTTTGAAATGCAACTTTTGTTATAAATCCAGACATGTTGCTTACAAATGTCCATTTGGGAAAATTAGCCTACATAAATTAATATGGGTTCCTCCTAAAGGAACTATAAATAGTTCAATAATGAATAACCAAATTGGTAGATCAATTCTTGAGGCACCTAAAATCAAATGGGTACCTAAAAACCATCCTCTTTTGTAGACAAACCCACAAGCTAGGAGCAAGAGATGGTATTTCGATAGTGGATGCTCAAGACACATGACTAGAGATCCATCTCATTTTTCTATGCTCACTAGCAAAGAAGAAGGGTACGTCACCTTCGGAGATAACAACAAAGGCAAAATCATTGGCAAGGGAACCATAGGTAACAAATAAAGTTTTTCTATTGATGATGTATTACTAGTTGATGGATTAAAACATAATCTTTTAAGTATTAGTCAATTATGTGATAAAGCTTATATCATTAGATTTGAATCTAATATTGTGCATTATTAAAAAACCAAACAATAACATGTCAATGATTTCTTTGAAACAAAATAATATCTACACCATCAATCTTGATGAACTAAGTAATGAAATGTGCCTCTCCGCTTTAAATGATGATGCTTGGCTTTGGCATAGGAGATTAGGCTATGCAAGTATGAAACTAATATCTAAGATCTCATCTAGAGAATTAGTACGAGGGATTCCTAATATGAAGTTTGTTAAGGACAAAGTATGCGATGTGTGTCAACTAGGTAAACAAATAAAAACTAGTTTCAAACCAAAAAATCAAATTAGCACCGCAAGACCATTACAATTAATCTACTTAGACTTATTTGGACCAATTGATATGACAAGTCCAGGAGGAAGCAAATATGTCTTTGTAATTGTAGATGACTATACTAGATATACTTGGACCTATTTCTTGGCTCACAAAAGTGATTGTTTCATATGTTTCTCTAAATTTTATAAACTCACTCAAAACGAAAAAGGCTTCATGATTTCTTCAATTCGGAGTGATCGCGGTGGCGAATTTCAAAACCGTGACTTCCAAAGTTTTTGTGAATCTAATGGATATAACCACAACTTCTTTGTTAGGATCGGAGGGGCACTAAGAGGGGGGGGTGAATTAGTGCAGCGGATTAAAACGTCGGTTTTGACAAATCTTTCATACGATAAAAATCGAACTCGGAAGTGCTTCACTTGAAGGCGTATTCGCAAAGTTGTGCAGCAAAGGTAATGAGAAAATAAAGCAAGTAAGAAGGTTTGCAGTAATGTAAATAGCAGTAATGAAATGCAAACCAGAGATTACACCGATTTTAAAGTGGTTTGGTCAAATGACCTACATCCACTTGTGAGGCCCCTCTTCGATGAGGCTCCCACCTTCCACTAGCAAATCTCTTGAAGGGGAAGGGTAAATACCCCTCTTACAACTTTTTACAAGTGGTTCACTCTCTTACAGATTTTCAGCAAGAAAGAAGAAGGTGAACACTAGCTAATTGAAAACAAGACTAGCTAAGACGTTTCTAAGACCTTTCTCTCAATCAATTATTTCTCAAAAAGTTGTGATCTTAGTTGAGATTTGAGGGGTATTTATAGGCCTTAAGAGGATTCAAATTTGGGCTCCAAAATTTGAATTCTCTTTGGTTTCCGATGCTGGCGGTACCACCGCCTGTTAGTGTCTAACACTGACAGTGGACTGGCGGTGCCACCGCCAGACTCTCCGGTTCATTGGTTGGGCTTTAAATTTAGTCCAAACCAAGTCTAATTTTAGGCCCAATTGGCCCCTAACCAGGATATAGGATTATCTCTTAATCCTAATCCTAATTACATGTGAACTACATAACAAAAAACATCATAAGCAAGTTTTCAACCGCGAACATCGAGTCTTGTTCTGGCGAGCTTTCCGACGAACTTCTTCCGATGGACTCCCAACAAGCTCCCGATCTTATGATGACTTTAACGAGTAGCCGAGCCTTCTCGGTGATCTCCATGAACCTTTGACAATCTCTTCGGCAAACTTCCAAAAATTCTGACAGGTTCCTGATTTCTTCTTGGTTGGTTCTGACATAATCTCCGACGATTCTTCGGTCTCTTAAATGTCCATCGAACTTGACTCTGGTATTCTTGCTTTGTGTTTTCTGGTTATCGTAGTTAATCCTGCACACTTAACTCAATAATATGAATTAGATCAATTAACCCATCAATTGATTTTATCATCAAAATCCGAGATTCAACAATCTCCCCCTTTTTGATGATGACAATCAATTGATGATGGAGTTAAACATAACTCCCCCTATCTATTTGCCATATTATGAGAAGATGAAAACACTTGAATTCCATCCATTGAATTCAAGTATAAACCGATAAGTTCTAACCATAGAACTTATCGTTATTCTCAATAAGCAATAGTAAATATGAAACTTCGATGAAAATCATTTTCAAGTCGAATGATAAGAGACAATTTTTACTACGACAGGAGATAAAGATTTTCAACATGAATTTCATGATATAAATGTAAGGCATGCTTTCAATATGATCAATCAGTCTTGTGATATTCTCAAAGATTTTGCAAGGCATATAAGACATTCATATCACACAAGCTTTTGTAATTCATATTAGTCATGTTATCGATGCACATAAGACATTTTCATTAAGTCATGCTATCGAAATGGTATAAGTCATCACTTAGTCATTACTTCTCCCCCTTTGTCATCAACAAAAAGGGAATGAGACTTGAAGCACATAATAACATCAGGAATTCAGCATTGATCATACAAAAATTCATCATTCAAAATTAAGTGTGCTAAAATATCTACGCAGAGTTCATCTTAAAGGAAAATTCAGCATTCATTTATTTTATTAAATCTCTTCTTTCTATAAATAATAAAAATTGTAGGTGTACAAAGAAGAGATGGTGATTAAAAAATTTCAAGTAGTAACTCCAATAAGTCAAGATCATAAATCGAATACAAACTCATTCAAATTCAAATCGTCAACTTGAAACTCATAATCAAGCTATCAAAATCAATTTCGAGATTCACAAAATGTCATAAAATCATTCTTGATTAGATGGGAGCGGTGTTTGACTCAAGATAGGATAAGGTAATTTAACGTTTCATTTAGAATCGAAAGAGAAGGATCAAATTCACCGAGGAATGGAGAGAGGATGAAAAACTTTACGGAAAATCCATTCAAACAAGTTTATTCTTAGGGACAATTTAACATACCTAATTCCCTTCTAATGAATTCAAATTGGTCTTCATTCAAAGCTTTTGTAAATATATCTGCTAATTGATGCTTTGTGTCAATGAATTCTAGAACAACATTATTGTTAAGGACATGATCGCGTATGAAATGATGCCTAACGTCGATGTGCTTAGTTCTATAGTGCTGAATTAGATTTTTGGTGAGGCATATGACACTAGTATTATCACATTTTATGGGAACATTTTTTTAAGTGAATTCCATAGTCTTCTAATATATTTTTCATCCAAACAACTTATGCACAGCATGCACTTGCAGCAATGTATTCGGCTTCCGCCGTAGATAGTGCAACTGAATTTTATTTCTTGGAAGTCCAAGAAATAAGTGCATGTCCTAAAAATTGGCATGTTCTGGATGTACTTTTTCTATCTATCCTGCATCCGCCAAAATCGGCATCTGCATAAGCTATTAAATCAAATTTTTCAGATTTTGGATACTACAATCCTAAATTTAGAGTTCCTTTAAGATACCTAAATATTATTTTAATACACTTAAGATGAGATAATTTAGGATTAGATTGAAACCTAGTGCAAAGTCCTACACTAAACATAATATCTGGTCTAGTCACAGTGAGGTAGAGTAGACTACCTATCATTCCCCTATATGTTTTTTTATCTAAATTTTCACTATTTTCATCCATATCTAACTTAGTTGAAGTACTCATAGGGGTGCTTATTGCTTTTGAATTATCCATGTTAAATCATTTTAACAATTCTAATGTATATTTAGATTGGTTAAGAAATATGCCATCACCAAGTTGTTTGATTTGTAATCCTAAAAAGAAAGTTAATTCACCCATTAAACTCATTTCAAATTCATGACTCATCCATTTGGCAAATGATTTATATAGCGATTCATCCGAGGAGCCAAAAATAATATCGTCAACATGAATTTACATAATAAGAAAATTATTTTTAAAATATTTAATAAATAATGTAGTATCAACTTTGCCTTTGGTAAAATTATTTAAAATAAGAAAGGAACTAAGCCTTTCATACCAAGCTCTAGGAGCTTGTTTCAAGCCATAGAGAGCCTTAGTCAATTTGAATACATGATTAGGAAGAAGAGAATTTTTAAATCCAGGAGGTTGTTCAACATATACTTCTTCGGAAATAAAACCATTCAAGAAAGCACTTTTGACATCCATTTGAAACATTTTAAATTATTACTACTAGCATAGGCAAGGGGCATCATTGTGGCTTCTAATCGAGCCATGGGAGTGAAGGTTTCTTCGTAATCGATACATTCTTCTTGGTTGAAACCTTTGGCCACTAATCTAGCCTTGTTTCTAACCATGATACCATTTTCGTCTTGCTTGTTTCTAAAGACCGATTTAGTACCAATGACTAAATGGTCACTAGGTCTAGGAACAAGCTTCCATACCTTATTCCTCTCAAATTGATTCAATTCCTCTTGCATTGCAATAACCCAAAAATAATCTTTTATGGCCTCGTCAATGCATTTAGGTTTGATTTGAGAAAGGAAGGCGGCATTAGCACAAAAATTCTTGAAAGAGGAACGAGTTTGAACCCCTTTTGATGTATCTCCTATAATTAGCTCCTTTGGATGAGCATCTATATACTTCCATTCCTTAGGTAAGGAAATTTTGGAAGAAGGTGCATCCAAATTGCTATTTTGAGGAGGGGGTTCATTTAAATTCAAATTATCAAAACCAAGATCATCATCAACATCATTTTTCTTTAAATTAGAAATTTCATTAAAAACTACATGAATAGACTCTTCTATTACTAAGGTTCTTTTGTTAAAAACCCGAAAAGCCTTAGAAACGGAAGAGTAACCAAGAAAGATGCCTTCATCGGATTTAACATCAAATTTTCCTAAGGCATCCCTTTCATTCAAAATAAAGCATTTACAACTGAAAATTTTAAAATAGGAAATATTTGATTTTTTGTTATTCCATAATTCATAGGGAGTTTTTGATAGGGATGGTCTTATTAGGACCCTATTCATGATGTAGCAAGCCGTATTTACGGCTTCAGCCCAAAAATACTTGGGTAGACTATGTTCATTTAACATCGTTCTTACCATTTCTTATAGGTTTCTATTTTTTCTTTCAACTACTCCATTTTGTTGGGGATTCCTCGGAGTGGAGAAGTTGTGATTATATCCATTAACTTCACAAAAATTTTGAAAGTCATGGTTTTGAAATTCGCCACTGTGATCACTCCGAATTGATGAAATCATGAAACCTTTTTCGTTTTGAGTGAGTTTACAAAATTTAGAGAAACACTTGAAACAATCACTTTTGTGAGCTAAGAAATAGGTCCAAGTGTATCTAGTATAGTCATCCACAATTACAAATGCATATTTGCTTCCTTCTAGACTTGTCGTGTCAATTGGTCCAAATAAGTCCAAATGAATCAATTGTAATGGTCTAGTGGTGCTAATTTGAGTTTTTGGTTTGAAACTAGTTTTTATTTGTTTACCTAGTTGACATGCATCACATACTTTGTCCTTAATAAACTTTATATTTGGAATTCCTTGCACTAATTCTCTAGATGAGATCTTAGATATTAGTTTCATGCTTGCATGGCCTAGTCTCCTATGCCAAAGCCAAGCATCATCATTTAAAGCGGAGAAGCACATTTCATTACTTAGTTCATCAAGGTTGATGGTGTAGATATTATTTTGTTTTAATACAATCATAGTTATGTTGTGGTTTGGTTTTTCAATAATACATACATTTGATTCAAATCTAACAATATAACATTTATCGCATAATTAACTAACACTCAAGAGATTATGTTTCAATCCATCAACTAGTAAGACATCATCAATAGAAAATTTTAATTTGTTACCTATGGTTCCCTTGCCAATGATTTTGCCTTGGTTGTTGTCTCCGAAGGTGACGTACCCTTCTTCTTTGCTAGTGAGCATAGAGAAATGAGATGGATCTCCAGTCATATGTCTTAAGCATCCACTATCTAGATACCATCTCTTGCTCCTAACTTGTGATGGTGTATGTTTCTACAAGAAGGGATTATTTTTAGGTACCCATTTTCTTTTGGGTGCCTTAAAAACTGATTTAACTTGTTCATCATATTGCATAGAATTGATCATGGTTCCTTTAGGAATCCAAATTAGTTTGTTCGGACTAATTTTCTTGAATGGACATTTATAAGTTTTATGTCCATATTTGCAACAAAAGTTGCAATTGCTTTGGTGCCGAACATGTAAGATAGGGCCTTTAATGAAGGTGGTTGGATTTTGGTAAGGACTTCTCACAAATCCGATTCCACTTCTTTTAGGAACGTAACCCTTATTTGTAAGGATCATGTTCAAAGATTTGCTACTAACCTCGAATTTCTTCAAGGTGTCCTTAAGTAGCAAGTTCTCCTTTTGGAGAGATTCTAGATCATGGCATTTTATATATGGAGCTAAACTATCATGATATTCACTTTTTAATTTATCGATATCACAAGTGAGACTATCATGCTCCTTTTTTAGCAATTTGTATTTTCTACTAATTGTCTTACATTCATCAAATAACTCATGGAAAGCATTTAATAATTCATGATAAGGTAAATTTGTATCAATTAAATCTGTTACCTCTTCTCCGATGGCCATTAGGGCGTAATGAGCAACTTGCTCGGTGTTGGACTCCTCTTCTTTGGACACGCTTGAATCATCCCACGTTACCTTGAATGCCTTCTTCTTTGATGTTCTCTTTTTGGCTTGAGGACAATTGTTCTTGTAGTGTCCCAGTTTTTTGCACTTATAGCAAATTACTTGGTCCTTCTTATGTTTGAATTTATTTTGTATTATTTTTAAATTTATTCTTTCTTAAATATTTTTTAAATTTTTGAGTCAAAAGTGCAATGTCATTGTCACTGTTCTCATCACTTGATGTTCTTTTCAAGTGGTCTTCTTGTGATGTGAGTGCCATATACTTCCTGTTCTTTGGAAGGAGGTTTTCAAGCTCGTCATGAGCTTGACATGTCATTTCGTAGGTCATTAGAGACCCAATGAGTTCTTCAAATATCAAAAGTTGAATCACAAATTGAAACACGATTAAATTCATTTTTGTCTAGTGCACAAAACAAGGCATTCATAGCCTTTGCGTTTAAAGCAAAAACCTTCTGCTCCGATTCATTCCATTCGCTCATCGGAAGAGAAGATTTTTGAAATCCGTTTTCAACAATAGTCCAAAGCTCGAAATCCATGGAAATGAGGAAGATCCTCATACGAGTCTTCCAATAAGTATAATCCGACCCATTAAACAAGGGTGGACATGTGCTAGAATGACCCTCATGTATGCCGGAGTAAGCCATCTCTCTTGGGTATCAAACCAAATATGAGAGTGAGCCTAGCTCTGATACCAATTGTTAGGATCGGAGCGGCACTAAGACGGGGGGGTGAATTAGTGCAGCGGATTAAAACGTCGGTTTTGACAAATCTTTCGTACGATAAAAATCGAACTCGGAAGTGCTTAACTTGAAGGCGTATTCGCAAAGTTGTGCAGCAAAGGTAATGAGGAAATAAAGCAAGTATGAAGGTTTCAAGTAATGTAAATAGTAGTAATGAAATGCAAACCAGAGATTACGTCGATTTTAAAGTGGTTCGGTCAAATGACCTATATCCACTTGCGAGGCTCCTCTTCGATGAGGCTCCCACCTTCCACTAGCAAATCTCTTGAAGGGGAAGGGTAAATACCCCTCTTACAACTTTTTACAAGCGGTTCACTCTCTTACAGATTTTCAGCAAGAAAGAAGGAGGTGAACACTAGCAAATTGAAAACAAGACTAGCTAAGACTTTTCTAAGACCTTTCTCTCAATCAACTGCTTCTCAAAAAGTTGTGATCTCAGTTGAGATTTGAGGTTTATAGGCCTCAAGAGGATTCAAATTTGGGCTCCAAAATTTGAATTCTCTTTGGTTTCCGATGCTGGCGGTGCCACTGCTTGTCAGTGTCTGACACTGACAGTGGACTGGCGGTGCCACTGCCCAGTTTGGCGGTGCCACCGCCAGACTCTCCGGTTCATTGGTTGGGCTTTAAATTTAGTCCAAACCAAGTCTAATTTTGGGCCCAGTTGGCCCCTAACCAGGATATAAGATTATCTCTTAATCCTAATCCTAATTACATGTGAACTACATAACAAAAAACATCCTAAGCAAGTTTTCAACCGCGAATGTTGAGTCTTGTTCTAGCGAGCTTTTCGACGAACTTCTTCCGACAGACTCCCAGCAAGCTCCCGATCTTGTGATGACTTTAACGAGTAGCCGAGCTTTCTCGGTGATCTCCATGAACCTCCGACGATCTCTTCGGCGAACTTTCGAAAATTCCGACAGGTTCCCGATTTCTTCTCGGTTGGTTCCGGCAGCATCTCCGACGATTCTTCGGTCTCTTAAACGTCCATTGAACTTGACTCCGGTATTCTTGCTTTGTATTTTCTGGTTATCGTAGTTAATCCTGCACACTTAACTCAATAATATAGATTAGATCAATTAACCCATCAATTGATTTTATCATCAAAATCCAAGATTCAACATTCTCCACTCCAAGAAATCCTTAACAAAATGGAGTAGTTGAAAGAAAAAACAGAAACCTATAAGAAATAGCAAGAACTATGTTGAATGAATATAGTCTACCCAAGTATTTTTGGGCCGAAGCCATTAATATGTTTTGCTACATCATGAATAGGGTTCTAATAAGATCGTCTCTATCAAAAACTCCCTATGAATTATGAAATAACAAAAAACCAAATGTTTCTTATTTTAAAAATTTCGGTTGCAAATGCTTTATTTTGAATGAAAAGGATGCTTTAGGAAAATTTGATGCCAAATCCGATGAAGGCACCTTTCTTGGTTACTCTTCCGTTTCTAAGGCTTTTCGTGTTTTTAACAAAAGAACCTTAGTTATAGAAGAGTCTATTCATGTAGTTTTCAATGAAATTTCTGAGTTAAATAAAAATGATTTTGATGATGATCTTGGTTTTGAAAATTTGAATTTAAATGAATCCCCTCTTCAAAATAGCAACTTGGATGCATCTTCTTCCTTACCTAAGGAATGTAAGTATGTGGATGCTCATCTAAAGGAGCTAATTCTAGGAGATACATCAAAAGGGGTTCAAACTCGTTCTTCCTTCAAGAATTTTTGTGCTAACACCGCCTTCCTTTCTCAAATTGAACCTAAATGCATTGACGAAGCCTTGAAAGATGATTCATGGGTTATTGCAATGCAAGAGGAATTGAACCAATTTGAGAGGAATGAGGTATGAAAGCTTGTTCCTAGATCTAGTGACCATTTAATCATTGGTACTAAATAGGTCTTTAGAAACAAGCAAGACGATTGCAGCATCGTGGTTAGAAACAAGGCTAGACTAGTGGCCAAAGGTTTCAACTAAGAAGAAAGTATTTACTACGAAAAGACCTTCGCTCTTGTGGCAAGATTAGAAGCCATTAGGATGCTCCTTGCCTATGCTAGTAGTAATAATTTTAAACTATTTCAAATGGATGTCAAAAGTGCTTTCTTAAATGGTTTTATTTTCGAAGAAGTATATGTTGAACAACCTCCCGGATTTAAAAATTCTCTTATACTTAATCATGTATTTAAATTGACTAAGGCTCTCTATGGCTTAAAACAAGCTCCTAGAGCTTGGTATAAAAGGCTTAGTTCCTTTCTTATTTTAAATAATTTTATAAAAGGCAAGGTTGATACTACATTGTTTATCAAACATTTTAAAAATAATTTTCTTATTGTTCAAATTTATGTTGACGATATCATTTTTGGCTCTTTGGATGAATCACTATGTGAATCATTTGCTAAATGTATGAGTCATGAATTTGAAATGAGTCTAATAGGTGAATTAACATTCTTTTTAGGATTATAAATTAAACAACTTGTTAGGATCAAGAGCACTAAGAGGGGGGTGGGGTGAATTAGTGCAGCGGAAAACCTTCTACGATTAAAAAAAAAAACTACGTTCGTTCGATAAATGTGATTTCAGTAAAAAGCCGATTCGTAAATCACTTTAACTTTTGATTAAGCGAGATGCAGCAAAGATATAAATGAAGTTTGCAGTTATGGTTCAAATCAGATAGTAGGCGCAAACTGAAATATGATATTAGTACGAAAAAATTGATTTACATGTAAATATTGATTCGTAAATCACTTGATTAAGTGAGATGCATTTAAAGCAAGGATATAAAGGCAATTTGTAGTTATGATAGAAATCAAAACGTAAACGCAAACTGAAATATGATGATCGTACGATAAAACTGATTTACGTCTAAACGCCGATTCGGAAAGTGCAAAGCTTGAAAACCAATCGTATATGCGCATAAGGCAGTAAGCTTTTTAGGAGGTTTGCAGTAAAGATAAGATGCTCAAAGTAAATGCAAACCGAGATTTAGAGTGGTTCGATCAATCTTGACCTACTCCACTTTTGGCTTCCTCCACCGACGAGGTCACCGACGTCAACTAGAGGCCTTCCTTCAATAGGCGAAGGCCAACCACCCTTTTACAGAATTTCCTTTCCTCTCTTAACAGATTAGGACTTGGAAGAAAAGAGGAAGAGGAACTTTCAACTCATACAACACTTTTGAGCTCTAGAAATCACAAAGTAAAATCAGAATTTCGGTGGTTTCTAGGTGCCCTTTCAGTGCTGAAAGGGTGGGGTATTTATAGGCCCCAACCTAGTTTGAATTTGGAGCTCAAAACTGTCAATTCTCGGAATTCCGGGATCTGGCGATTGCACCACCTGACTGAGGCGGTTGCACCGCCTGGCAGAGCTCGAAGACTGAGCCTCTAGGTGGTGCCACCTCCTGTTAGGGGCGGTTGCACCTCCTGCCAGAGCTCGAAGACCGAGCTCAGGCGGTGCCACCGCCTGACTGAGGCGGTTGCACCACTCAGCCATAGCTTGGAGACCGAGCCCAAGCGGTGCCACCTCCTATCAAGGGCGGTTGCACCGCCCAATCTCGCTCGGAGACTGAGCCCAGGCGGTGCCACCGCTTGAACCGCCTGGCAGAATCAGGGTCTGAATGGGTTGATCCATTCGGCCCAATTTGGGTTTTTTATGGGCTCAATTGCCCCAAGATTAAGTTAATGGGATCACCTCCAATTTCCAACTTAATCATTGTGCTAACTACGATATTTCCTAGGACATTTACTGCAACTTGCTCCGGTGCGTCAATCGCTTCTTCCGTCGAGCTTCCAGCGAACTTCCGTCGATCATCCGATGAACCCTCGGTGATCCTCCTGCGGACTTCCGGCAAACTCCTGGACTTGCGACGATCCACTTGGCGATTTCTGACGAGCTTCTTTGGCAAGCTCATGGACTTCTCGGATTTGTTCCCGTAGAACCTCCGACGATTGTCCGAACTTCCGTCGAACTCTCGAACTCCCAACGTGATCATTGTCTTGACTCCGGCGTAACTCCTACTGCATATCTTACTTTCATCGTAGTTAATTCTGTACACTTATCTCAATATATAGATTAGATAACAAATAACAATTGACTTCATCATCAAAATCCGAGATTCAACAATCTCCCTCTTTTTGATGATGACAATCAATTGATAATGGAGTTAACCTTAACTCCCCCTATCTATATGCCATACTTGAGATAAGTCATTCTTGAATTCAAAACCTTTGAATTCAAGAGACATATTGATAAGTTAAAATCATTTAAACTTATCAATACTCCCATCAAGATTCCCATCATGATGTATCTCTCTGAAGATGATGTCAAGGCTTGACATTCATTTTCAAATTTTACATAAAAAGTTTGAATGATGGTAATAGTAAGATTTTTTTGTTTAATATCTTGACATGATACAAATAAGGCATAATGCAAATTATAGCAATCATAGCAATTCATATATCTCTTGGTGATGCAAGCATGACATTAATACTCATATATTTCTCCCCCTTTGTCATCAACAAAAAGCATGGTAATTGTGATACCAAGAGAACAATATAAGCGAATTTTGAGCATAAGTGTGATGCCTTTACTAGGTTCATGTCATTTTCAATAGTGAGTCAATTATGCAACCATGACATGGAGATATCAATTCTGTTTTTACCCCGCATCTCCACCATCTATCTGTGAGTTTACTTTAAATGAAGTTAAAATTGATGAGAGATTAAATCTAGCTTCATTTTCACAAGGATCAAGATATGTATGTGAAACAAATCTTTGCAAGTAAAAACACTATCATCCATATTTCAAAATGGAATTTATAAGCAGGAATCATTTCATCAAATCCATTTCAGAAAAATATTTTTCATATGAGTATGAGAAAATCCAATTGTTAAGCGAATCCGAAAATGAAATTAACACTTTCATGCATTCGGACAAGACTATGCTATAGATTTTCAAATACAATCATGTAGACAAAACATTCTTATCATCATGGAAATTTTTATATTCATACACTCAATTTCTAACATGTAATTGTGTAAAATCATCATAGCAATTAAGTGAAATTGATCAAGCAATCAATAAAGTCAGAAAAATAATTTCAATAAGTTTATGTATTTAGACACATCAACATTCCTAATTCTCTTCTTATGAAATCAAATTGTTCTTCACTTAGAGGTTTTGTAAAAATATAAGCTAGTTGATGTTTAGTGTTATGGCAATAATAATATCATGACAATGTCATGACTCATCAACTGCATTTGTATATCATTTACTCAAATCATATTTATCATGGAAACCAAGGAACAAAGTTTTCAAAGTAGTTATAAAAACATTTAGTTTCAATGTAAAATCCGACAATGAATAACGAAATTAAACAATGAGAGATGTTTGTAACTTTGCATATGCTCACAAATAAATAAATCAGGTAACTATATCAAGGATTAAGGCAAAGGGCATCATGGTAAGTAACATAAAGAGTTTACAATAACAATAGGTGATTGTGTTTACATACAAGCTCATTCAGGGGGTAGAAAATTAAAGTGCCTAAATAAAGAGTCAAATTGTCGATGAATTTGCTGCAGCTCAGATAGGATTTGATCTTGTCGATGTTCAAGCCGTTCTTGTCTTTGTTCAAATCAGTCCTTCCGAATCCCAATATCTTCGACAGATGATGTAGTAGTTTGCTCAAATGAATGTGTTTCCTCAAAGGGACAGATCGGAGGAGATTGAGTACCCCTAAAGACTGGTGTTTCTGGTTCTGGTTTAGGTTGAGGGGGATCGGTTCTTCTAGGCATTCTAACCCAGTTACCGTTTCTATAAACACATCTTAATCGGTGAAGTAGATTTTTATTTATTATGCTAAACCTATCTACTTTTATTACTTCTTCTTCCGGGGGTATTGGAATATCATAGGCTTTCAGTATTCTAGTGATTATACCACCATATGGAAGCATCATGTCTTTCTTATATAGTTCTAACATGTTTTGCTGGATAAGATAACCAAGACAGATGTCATGTCCTTTCATAATCCAATACATAGTTCCTAATTCTAATTGGCTTAATTCATCATGATGGTATTGTTTAGGGAGAATGATGCTAGTTAGGATATGATGAAGTACCTTAGTGTTTAGTGGTAGTAGATGTTCACAACTTTTAGGAACAAATGCTAAGTTGGGATTGGCGAAAATTATTCCTAAGGCTTCAACATATGTTGTCCCAACAGTTTCATCATCCCATGATCCTCTAAAGTAAAGTTCTCTATTTTTTAGGGGAATGCCTATCATGTTGCAAATGAATTTATCCGTAATGGAGATGTGTTGTCCTAAGAGATAGGTAGACATTCTTTCTTCTTCATCTACTTGTATATTGTTGTAAAACAATCTAACAAGTCTTGGATATATAGGTTCACTAATTTGTAAAATAGGGAGTAGATCTAAGTTTGCAAACCATTGGATTGTCTCTAAGTCTCTTAGTTCATTTAAATCTACATGTTTTCCCTTATTGACACTCCTAAGTTCGAAAGAGAAAAACTTTTCAGCATGATATTTTGAATCGAAAATGGTAAGATCAAAATCTTCCACTAATCTCCTCTTCCCTTTGTCCCTTGAGGATCTTCTAGACCCCATAACTACTTAGTGAGATCTTCAATAAAAGGAGAGATTGTTGATCTTTTGCTTCAAAATGAGGAGTATTTGGGATGCTATGAGGGGTGAAATGGAGGTGGCGAAGCTTTGGAAGAGTAAAGAGGGGAAGGGAGTGAGTTGGGGTCGGTTCCACCGCCGGCCCTAGCTCGGGTTAAAAGGAGGCAGAATTGCGGGCGGTTGCACCGTTGGCTGGGGCAGTGCAACCGCTTGCAACACGTGACAGCAGGAGGTGCTACCTCCAGCGGGGGCGGTGCCACCGCCTACAGGCAGTGAGCACTTGTTCTAACTACAGTGTGATCTGATTTGAATGTTTTTGACTTATGAAGAATTTTCATTTAGAGTAATCAACTTTACTTACGTAATTACGTAAGAATTTTCATTATAAGATAAGAAATTTTGTAGGATCAAGATAGATCTTGTGACGTGCATACTCTAAATGTCGTGCACATGTTTGTGACAGATTGTTCAAGTCGGTAAGCCTTGCAAGTTAATGACAAACTTAGTAAGTTCATGATATAGTTGGATTCAAACGGATGACATCAATGGGTTCGAAAATCCAGAGGATATGTGAAGTGAGAATCATGGGTTTCCAATAGGATTGTATCTATATCACATTTGTGTCATTCTTAAACTTGTTTCTTTTAATAAATTTTTTAAATTTTCTTGTTAGAAGTACCACGTCATCGTCATAGTCCTCATCACTTGAGTTTTCTCTCAAGTGGTCTTCTGAAGTTCTAAGTGCCATATCCTTCCTATTCTTTGGAAGGATGTCTTCTTGCTCTTCATGAGCTTTAAAAGTCATCTCGTAGGTCATTAATGACCTGATTAGTTCTTCAAGAGGGAAGTTGTTTAGATCTTTTGCCTCTTGAATAATAGTGACTTTAGGATCCCAACTTTTAGGAAGGGATCTTAGAATCTTATTTACGAGCTAAAAATCCGAAAAACTTTTTCCGAGTCCTTTTAGACCGTTGACGACATCCGTGAAACGGGTAAACATGCCGCCAATAGTCTCACTCGGTTTCATCCGAAAAGTTCGAAAGAATGTAACAAAAAGATTGATTTTTGACTCTTTCACTCTACTTGTGCCTTTGTGAGTCACTTCGAGTGTGTGCCAAATATCAAATGCGGTTTCACAAACCGAAACATGGTTGAACTCATTTTTATCAAGTGCACAAAATAAGGCATTCATAGCCTTTGCATTAAGAGCGAAAGCTTTCTTCTCCAATTCATTCCAATTGATCATTGGAAGAGAAGACATCGAAAATCCATTTTCGACAAGATTCCAAAGTTTAAAATCCATAGAACTAAGAAAGATCCTCATTCGGGTCTTCCAATAGGTGTAGTCCATCCCATTGAACATGGGTGGACGTGTAATAGAATAACCCTCTTGGTTTCCGGCGTATGCCATCTCTCTTGGGTTTAATCCGTTTGAGAGTTAACCCCGCTCTGATACCAATTGTTAGGATCAAGAGCACTAAGAGGGGGGGGGGGGGGTGTGAATTAGTGCAGCGGAAAACCTTCTATGATTTAAAAAAAACTACGTTTGTTCGATAAAAGTGATTTCAGTAAGAAAGCCGATTCATAAATCACTTTAACTTTTGATTAAGCGAGATGCAGCAAAGATATAAATGCAGTTTGTAGTTATGGTTCAAATCAGATAGTAGGCGCAAACTGAAATATGATATTCGTACGGAAAAACTGATTTACGTCTAAATGATGATTCGTAAATCACTTAATTAAGCGAGATGCAATTAAAGCAAGGATATAAAGGCAGTTTGCAGTTATAATAGAAATCAAAACGTAAATGCAAACTGAAATATGATGATCGTACGATAAAATTGATTTACATCTAAATGCCGATTTGGAAAGTGCAAAGCTTGAAAACGAATCGTATATGCACATAAGGCTGTAAGCTTTTAAGGAGGTTTGTAGCAAAGATAAGATGCTCAAAGTAAATACAACCGAGATTTAGAGTGGTTCGGTCAATCTTGACCTACTCCACTTTTGGCTTCCTCCACCGACGAGGTCACCGACGTCAACTAGAGGCCTTCCTTCAATAGGCGAAGGCCAACCACCCTTTTACAGTTTCACTCCTTTTGAT
Organism: Musa acuminata AAA Group; assembly: GCF_036884655.1. Classification (NCBI taxonomy): domain Eukaryota; kingdom Viridiplantae; phylum Streptophyta; class Magnoliopsida; order Zingiberales; family Musaceae; genus Musa; species Musa acuminata. The sequence continues at coordinate 19,825,299 of NC_088355.1, read as the reverse complement.
GGGCTTAGGAGACAACCCTTACAGAATTTCCTTTCCTCTCTTAACATATTAGGACTTGGAAGAAAAGAGGAAGAAGAACTTTCAACTCATACAACACTTTTGAGCTATAAAAATCACAAAGTAAAATCAGAATTTTGGTGGTTTCTAGGTGCCCTTTCATTGCTGAAAGGGTGGGGTATTTATAGGTCCCAACCTAGTTTGAATTTGGAGCTCAAAACTGTCAATTCCCGGAATTTCGGGATTTGGCGGTTGCACCGCCTAACTGAGGTGGTTGCACTGCCTGGTAGAGCTCGAAGACTGAGCCTCTAGGTGGTGCCACCTCCTGTCAGGGGCGGTTGCACCTCCTGCCAGAGCACAAAGACCGAGCTCAAGCGGTGCCATCGCCTGACTGAGGCGGTTGCACCGCTTAGCCAGAGCTCGGAGACCGAGCCCAAGCGGTGCCACCTCCTTTCAGGGGTGGTTGCACCGCCCAGTCTCACTCGGAGACTGAGCCCAGGCGGTGCCACCACCTGGCTTGGGCGGTTCAACCTCCTAGCAGAAATCAGGGTCCGAATGGGTTGATCCATTCGGCCCAATTTGGGTTTTTCAGGGGCCCAATTGCCCCAAGATTAAGTTAATGGGATCACCTCCCATTTCCAACTTAATCATTGTGCTAACTACGATATTTCCTAAGACATTTACTACAACTTGCTCCGGTGCGTCAATCGCTTCTTTCGGTGAGCTTCCGACGAACTTCCGTCGATCATCCGATGAACCCTCGGTGATGCTCCTGCGGACTTCCGACAAACTCCTGGACTTGCGACGATCCACTTGGCGAGTTCCAATGAGCTTCTTTGGCAAGCTCATGGACTTCTCGGATTTGTTCCCGCAGAACCTCCGACGACTGTCCGAACTTCCGTCGAACTCTCAAACTCCCAACGTGATCATTGTCTTGACTCCAGCGTAACTCCTGCTGCATATCTTACTTTCATCGTAGTTAATCCTGCACACTTATCTCAACATATAGATTAGATAACAAATGACAATTGACTTCATCATCAAAATCTGAGATTCAACACAACTTAGGGATGGTATATTCCTTAATCAATCTAAATATATATTAGAATTGCTAAAACGTTTTAACATGGATGGTTCAAAAGCGATAAATACTCCTATGAGTACCTCCACTAAATTAGATATGGATGAAAATGGTGAAAACTTTGATAAAAAAATGTATAGGGGAATGATATATAGTCTACTTTACCTCACCGCGACTAGACCGGATATTATGTTTAGTGTAGGACTTTGCACTAGGTTTTAATCCAATCCAAAATTATCTCATCTTAAAAGTGTTAAAAGAATTTTTAGATATCTTAAAAGAACTCTCGATTTAGGATTGTGGTATCCGAAATATGATAAATTCGATTTAATAGCTTATGCAGATGTCGATTTTAACGGATGCAGGATAGATAGAAAAAGCACATTCGGAACATGCTAATTTTTAGGACATGCACTTGTTTCTTGGACTTCCAAGAAACAAAATTCAGTTGCACGATATACGGCAGAAGCCGAATACATTACTGCACATGCATGCAATGCACAAGTTGTTTGGATGAAGAATACATTGGAAGACTATGTAATTTACTTGAAAAACATACCCATAAAATGTGATAATATAAGTGCCATTTGTCTTACCAAAAATCCAATTCAATACTCTAGAACTAAGCATATCAACGTTAGGCATCATTTCATATGCGATCATATCTTTAACAATAATGTCATTCTAGAGTTTATTGACACAAAGCATCAATTAGCAGATATTTTTATAAAAGCCTTAGATGAAGACCAATTTGACTTCATTAGAAGGGAACTAGGCATGTTAAATTGTCCCTGAGAATAAGCTTGATTGAATGTATTTTCCGAAGAGTTTTTCATCCTCTTTCTATTTTTTTGTGGATTTGATTTCTTCATTCTCTTTCGATTCTAAATGACATCTTAAAGCACAATCCAAGATCCTATCCTATCTTGAACCAAATACCTTTGAAAAACAAAAAGGGGGAGGAAAGAAATTTTTTCTTTTTCCTTTGGGACGCTAATGGTGGCACCGCTAGAACCAGCGGTAGCACCGCCTGAGCGTTCGGTCGTTAGGTGGTGGCACCGCTCGGATTAGCGGTGGCACCACCCGAGAACTCCCTTATAAGAGAAGGAGTTAGGGCCGACGGTGGAACCGCCCCCAACCCGTGAGAACTCTCCCAAGAACTCCCATAATACTCTCTAAACCTCTCTAACCCTCATTCTAACCTTTAGAAGCCTAAGAGAGGGATTTTTGTTGGTTCAAGCTCTCTATCTTCTAAGGAATTCTCCATAAGGTAAAATCTGAAATCTTTCCTTCCTCTTCTCATTATTTTGCCTACTCTTCAAAGTTTTATATTCTTGATCTATCATCTTGTTTAGATAATGGCACCTAAGAGATCAACAAGAACAAAAGGGAAGAGGGTAGAAGGAGATTCATATGACTAAAACCTTTTTAGATCTAACGAAGTAGCTCTTAGATTTCCAAATTTCGAAACAAGAACTATATATAAGGGCAAACATGTTGATCTAAATGAACTTAGAAACTTAGAACCCATTAGATGGTTTGCACATTTAGATGCCTTACCTCTTCTACAAATCAATGAACTAATTTCTCCTAGATTAGTTAGGCTATTTTATGCAAACTTATGTGTGGACAACGATAGCCTAAGTACCTACCTTTTAGGAACATAAATTTAAATATTTGATAGTACTATTTGTGAACTAATTGGAATTACTGAAAAGGATAGGGGATGTTACTTTAGAAATAAATGGGATGTCAATGTAATCGGAGCAACTTACTCCGAAGTCTTAGATACTATTTTTGAAAATCCGAACCTAGGCATGATACCCAAAAGTTGCGAGCACTTACTACTCTTTTAACTCTAAAATTCTTCATCACATTATGACTAGCATACTACTTCCCAAGCAATTTCATCTTGATGAAATAAGTCAAATAGAGCTAAGCACCATGTATTGGATTATAACCAGACAATATAATTATTTTGGATACTTAATCCGACAACACATGCAGGATATAATAGCTAAAGACACTATGTTACCATATGGGGGGTTAATCACTCAATTAATACTTGCCCATGATATTTGTGTCTCGCCTGATGAAGAAATAATTCAAGTTGATCGATATAACACCATTAATAGAAATCTACTGAAAAGACTAAGGTGCATATTTAGCAATGGTATATGGGTTAGGCAACCTAGAAGGACTGATCCAATTCCCCCATCAGTAGAACACCCCGAAACACTAATTTTTAGGGGAAATGAATCTCCTCCTCCTAGTCCCTTTGGTGCAGCACCTTCAGCTCCTGCTTCATCTTCTGAAGAACTCATTGTGGCAGAATTACATCAGATCAAATCACAACAAGAACAACTCAAATCATAGCAAGAGCAAATTCAAATTCAGTAAATAGAAATTTTGAAGGAACTACAACAAATGAATCAAAAAATAGATGTCATGTATAAGAACTATAGATTTCCTTCTAAGGATTAATCGATATGCCTTCTTATTCTGTTACCTTGACATGCGATCCCTGTATGATTACTCTTAATGCCAAGTTAAAGTTTTGCCATCTTCTTTCTTTTGTATGAAAGCCATGCTATTTTAAATTAATGCTGAATTTTTCAAATATGATGAATTTTGAATGAATGCTGATTTCTTTCTATTAAGATGAATTTTGGATTCTGTTTAATAAGCTGAATTTTGTATAATATTATGAATGCTGAATGATCAATCTTCCTGGTGAATTTTCAGTCACAAATTGTATACTTAAAAATCTCATCTCCTTTTTGTTGATGACAAAGGGGGAGAAGAATGAGTAAAAGATTGATGAATTATATGCCAATGTGATAGCATGACTTATATGACTTACAAAAGCTTGTGTTAATGCAAATGTCTTATATGCATCGATAGCATGACTTATATCAATTGCAAGAAACTGTATTAATGTGAGAAGAATGAGTAAAAGATTGATGAATTGTATGCTAATGTGAAAGCATGACTTATATAAATTGCAAAAGCTTGAGTATTGCAAAGGTCTTATATGAATTATATGCATCGATAGTATGACTTATCTGAATTGCAAGAGCCTGTGTAAATGTCCTAAATACATCACAAAACTCGAGAATATTGCAAGTTTTTAAATTGCTTGATCATGCCTTACATTTATATCATGAGATTCATATTGAAAGTTCATATCTCTTATTGCAATGATAATTGTCTTTTATCATTCGACTTGAAAATAATCTGCATAACTTGAAATTATGAGAAATACAAAGTTTCGTATTTGCTCATGCTTATTGAGAATAACGATAAGTTCAATGGATAGAACTTATCGGCTTAGGCTTGAATTCAAAAAGATTAAATTCAAGTGTTTTTATCTTCTTATAATATGGCATATAGATAGGGGGAGTTATGTTTAACTCCGTCATCAATTGATTATCATCATAAAAAAGGGGGAGATTGTTGAATATCAGATTTTGATGATGAAATCAATTGATGGGTTAATTGATCTAATCCATATTATTGAGTTAAGTATACAGGATTAACTATGATAGCCTAAAAACATAAAGCAAGTCTACCGAAGTCAAGTTCGATGGGTGTTCTGGAGTTCGAAGATTCATCAGAGATGCTGCCGGAACCAACCAAGAAGAAATCGGGGACTTGTCATAGTTTTCGGAAGTCCGCCGAAGAGTTCACCGGAGGTTCGCAGAGATCACCGAGAAGGCTCGGCTACTTGCTGAACTCGCCACAAGATCGGGAGCCTACTGGGAGTCCGTCGGAAGAAATCCGAGGGTGTATCGGAAGTCCGTCAGAAGATCGCCGGAAAGCTCACCGGAAGGAGACTCGACATTTGCCGGCTAAAAACTTGCTTAGGACTATGTTTTCAGTTGTGTAGTTTGTATGTAATTAGGGTTAGGATTAAGAGATAATTCTATATCCTGGTTAGGGCCAGAACCCGAGAGGTCCGATGGTGACACCGCCAGTACACTGTCTGTGTCAGACATTGACAAGCGGTGGCATCGCCACTAACAGGCGGTGGCATCGCCAGCATCGGGAAACCCAAAGGTAATTCAAATTTGGAGCCCAAATTTGAATCCTCTTAGGGCCTAAAAATACCCCTCAATTCTTAGTAGAGAATACAACTTTTTGAGAAGTAATAGATTGAGATTAAATCCTTAGCAAAGTCTTTAGCAAGCCTTGTTTTCAATTGCTTGAGTTTTCACCTACTTCCTTTTTGTTGAAAATTTATAAGAGTGTGAACCACTTGGAAAAGATTGTAAGAGGGGTATTTGTCCTTCTCCTTCAAAGTGATTTGCTAGTGGAAGTTGGGAGCCTTATTGAAGAAGGCTTCACAAGTGGATGTAGGTCATTTGACCGAACCACTTTAAATTGGTGTGTTCCTTGAATGTGTGAGTACTTACCTTTCTGAAATTGTTACTTACACTGCAGCAAGCTTTCGTTTTCATCTTCTCATTTTACTCAAGTTACCATCAAATCGAAATCTCCTTGCATTTATTTTCAAACTTATAAGTTTTAATCCGCTGCACTAATTCACCCCCCCCCCCTCCCCCCCTCTTAGTGCCGCTCCGATTCTAACAGTGGCTATGTTCGATTCAATCTATATAGCCATGTATGACCTAGCCTCTGTGGTAAGCTATAACCCAAAAGTTGCATCAATGCATGGTAATCATTCAAAAGTTCACAACAATAAAGAGAATCTGACATTACATCATTGCTTGGTAACATTCAAAAGTTCACAACATTAAAGAGATCACAACATTAAAAGTTCACAACATTAAAGAGGATCCGTCAACTTCTCTCCCTTTGTCATCAACAAAAAGGCATACATTAGCTATTCAGGTGGTGAAAAATCAAAATGTCTAAATAGCATATTAAGTTGTCGATGAATTTGCTACAACTCAATTAAGATTTGATCTTGACGTAGTTCAAATTGATCCAATCGAGTCCCCATGGCATTGGTAGATGAGGAGGGTGCTTGCTCTATTAGAGGTGTTGCCTCAAAGGGACCAGTAGGAGGAGATTGATTTTCCCTCAATATTAGTATTTCATGTTTTAGATCAGATGAGTGGGGATCAATCCTTCTAAGTAATCTAGTCCAAGTCCCATTTTTGACTATACATCTTAATCTTCTTAGCAAGTTTCTATTTATGATTTCTTCATCAAGTGGAATGACTATGTCATGTGCATAGATTAGTCTAGTGATCAAGCAAACACATGGAAGCATCATATCTTTTTTCGATAGTTCAATATTGTTTCGTTGTATCAGGTAACCAAAATAGTTGTCACGTCCTTTTATAATCCAATACATCGTTCCTAATTTTATTTGGCTAACTTCATCATGATGGTATTGTTTTGGAAGTATAATACTTATCAAGATGTGATGAAGCAATTTGGTGTTGAAAGTTAGTAAATATACATAACTTTTTGGAATGATAGATAAGTTTAGATTATCAAAATTGGTACCTAAAGCTTCAAAATAAGTGGTCTCAACTGATTCTTTATCCCATTATCCTCTAAAGTAACAACCTCTCCTTTTCTCAGCAATTCCTATGAGGTTGCAAATTACAGTATCCGTAATGGGTATGTGATGTCCTAAGAGATAAGTGGATACTTTTGAATCTCAAATTTTGATGATGAAACCAATTGATAGTGTTTATGATTTAATCTGAATTTTGAGTGACGTAGGGTGCTTCGATCTGGGAAAGTCAACTAAAGCAGGAAGAATAATGTCGGACCAGAGAAACATGTCAGAAGATTGGATGTCAGGCCGAAGGATCGGTCGATGTATCGACAGAAGGCTTCAGGCCATGGATTCGGGCATCGGGCCAAGAAGAGCGGATATTGCACGAAGGATATCGGAGTTGCGGAGGTGAACTGGCCAATTAGGCAATAGGCCATAAGAGAGGACGATGCGCCAAAGAATCAGACGAAGCGTCGATGGACCAATGACATGCCGGACGACATGATTCATGCTTAGTAATAATTGTATAGATCAAAGTATATTTTTATGTGTACAAGATTAACTACGATAATAAGGCATAAAGCAAAATAAAGTCCTAGAGTCAAGAACGTGATTTCGTTGGGAGTTCAAGAGTTCGTCGGAAGTCCAAACATTCGTCAGAAGTTCTACCAAAATTGACCGAAAACTCCTGGACCTTGCTAAAGAAGCTCGTCGGAACTCATCAAGAAGATCGTTGTGAAGTCCAGGAGCATGCCGGGAGTCTGCCAGAACATTACCGAGAGATCCTCGGAAGTTCGTTGGAAAATCGCCAGAAGCTCTCCGGAAGAATCCAGACTTATCTTACTTAGATTATGTCTTAGGAATCGTAGTTAGCATATAATCAGAGTTGTGATTGGGAGATAATCCCATCAACTCTATTAGGGTCCAACTAGGCCCAAAGGTGGGCTGGTTTGGGCCGGATTCAAGGCCTAACCAGGGTGCTGAAACACTAGCCGGTAGTGGCACCGCTTAGGGAACATCACCCTAGGAAATCTGGGTGATGGTACCATCGGTAGCAATGCTACCAGTGGTGGTACCGCCCCTGTTTGGCAGTGGTACTACCCAGTAGCAGATCTTATAGAGGTAGTACCACCCAAGAACGGCGGTGGTACCGCTAGTACCCAAGAAACCTGGGATGAGACCTTTTTAGGCTCCATGTTTGAATCAACTTGAAGCCTATAAATACCCCTCTCATCCCTGGTTAAAAAATACAAGCACAAAGAGTTTTAAAGTGAGAAAACACTGTAGAAATCACTTGAGAAATCCCTCTTCTAGATCTAACTTTAGAATTCTATTTAGAGAGGATTGTGTGTGCCTGTAAGAGTTGTCTCCTAAACCTGGTAAAAGAAGAAGAGGGGTGTAAGAAGGAGGTTGATCTTCGCCTATTAAAGGAAGATCGATAGTTGATGCTAGTGGCCTCGACAGAAGAGGAATCGGAGGAGTGGATATAGGACACGACGATCGAACCACTATAAAACGATTTACAATTCTTTTTTTCCGTTTATCTTAACTGCAAATTGCCTTCCTTGCTTTACATCATCTACACTTTCGTATGCTTTCAATCTAAAGATCTTTCCGAAATGGTTTTCAATGAAATCATATTTTATCGTATGAAGGTTTTTTTAACTGACGTAATTTTTATCGCTGCATTAATTCACCCCCCCCCCCTATTAGTGCCAACTTGTTCCTAACAATTGATATCAGAGCCTTGTTTTCTCATTTGGTTTAACACCCAAAGAGAAATGTCTCTTTTCGGCTTTCAAGAGGGTCACTCTCTCATTCGTCCTCCCTTTTTCAATGGGACGGACTACACTTATTGGAAAACTCGAATGAGAGTTTTCTTGCTTTCATTGAATCTTGATTTATGGCACATAATTGAATTTGGTTTTCAAATGTCTTCTCTTTTAATGAACCATCGGAATGATTTGGAGAAGAAAACTTTTTCTCCAAATGCAAAGGCTATTAATGCCTTATTTTGCGCCTTAGATAAAACTAAGTTTAATCGGGTTTCTATGTGCGAAATGGCTTTTGACATATGGTGCACTCTCGAAATCACACACGAAGGCACTAGCAAAGTTAAAAATTCGAAAATTAACTTTTTAATGCATGATTTTAAACTTTTTCGAATGAAGCCAAGCGAATCCATTCTTGACATGTACACTTGTTTTACGGATGTTGTCAATAGTTTAAAAGCTTTTGGTAAAAGTTTTTTGAATCTTGAACTTGTGAATAAAATTTTACGCTCACTCTCTAAAACTTGGTATTCGAAAATAACTACTATACAAGAATAAAAAATTTTGAATACTTTTTTAATCGAAGAACTCTTCGGGTCTCTAATGATCTATGAAATGATGTGCAATGCACGTGAAGAACTCAAGAACAACCTTTCAAAGAACAGGAAGGATTTGGGACTTAGAACATATGAAGACCACTCAAGCATAAGCTCAAGTGATGGTGAACTTGAACTACTCATGAAATTTATAAAGTTAATGAAACAAAAATTAAAAAACAAAAAGAACGCAACTACTTGCTTTGAATGCAAGAAGAGGAAAGAACTTTGGGATGAATCGAGCTCCTCCGAAGATGAGGAGAAAATTAATAAAGGCGAGGTGGCAAACTACGCCTTACGGTTTTCTACAATGAGATAAACAACTCAAACAAAACTCCTTTAATTTATTTCAAAATTTCATGATTCTTTTAATGAGTTATTTTTAATTTAATTTAATTATTTTTCTTGAAATTTGTATGTTTAATGATGTAATGAAAAATGCAAAAATAAAATAGGATCATGCTTATCATGCTAGTAATTTAAAAAATGATAATAAAAATCACATGTTTTATATTAAAGGAATAAAATGTTAGATTTAAATCTAATGATAATCCTATATATGTTTTTCAAGAAGAAATAATATATATCTTGATGATTTTCGTATTGATTTTTTATTTTGTTTGAAAATGCTTTATGCTCATTGAAACCATGATCGATGAATATGCTTTATGTTTTCTTTGGCTTGTATGCCTTATCATGATGAATGTTTTGAAAATAAATATTTGCATCATGTTTGATGATTTTTATGCATGAGGACTTGAAATAATGATTTGAAATCATATGTTTTGGAATTATGTGTTATACTTTTTGATCTTTATGATTTTTTATCTTTCCGTTTTAAACGTTGATGTATGGTTTTCATACAAAAAACTTGAGTAAACTTATATGAAATCAATCACTTAAAATGAAACACATAAAAAGGAAAATATATTGTCATTGGAATTAAAATGATAAATCAAATCTCTTGTTTAAAGAAGCCTTATGTTCAATATGTTATACTTTTTTGGTCTCGATGGTTTTTATGACGAAATTTACTTTTCGATCATAAAGGTTGATGCATGTTTTTATTTAGCAAAATTGAAAAAGGCATGCATCTATAAAATCAATCTTATGAATTGAATCACTAAAAAGAAGAAAGCTTTCTCCTTAAAAAATTTCTCTATTTTATCGATTTTTCAAAAAGGAGAAAGTAATGAACCTATCTTTATTCTTAGAATATCTTGAAAATGATTTTAATTTGACGATTTAAATTTGAATGAGCTTTATCTTGATTTTTTGAGATTTATAACTTGAGATTTCTTATGCATGAATCAAGATATTGTATCATTTGATCTCCTATTTTTCCTTTTGCTATTTATAAAAAGAAGAGATTTGATGAAATAAATCATATCTTGTGGCATTCATGATTTGATATTATTATCTTCTATGACATGATGTGCAAGATCTAATATGTATTTGTATTCTTCCACTCTACCTCTTTCTTGTCTAAAATAACAAAGGGGAGAAAGAAAATTGCTAGCTTAAATGAGAAACTTAGACATGTTAGATCTTCTAAATACATAAATTCTTCTTATACATTTTCCAGATTATAATCTTGATCTCTTGAATTTTAGACTTGATCTTTCATTTTTGATGATTGAAATAATGATTGAAACATTGATGATATGAATGCATGAAATACTCATGATATTGTTTTGATGATTTAAAATGATATAAATTTGCTAGCTTATGAGTATCATGTATGATATGATGATTGATTCATTTTTAGTATCATGCATAGAGTAAGGATGATATGTAAAGTTTTAAAATTGTGCATGTTGTAAATTGAAACTATAATGATGCACAAATATATTGAAATAATGATTGAAACATTAATGTAATTATGAATGATGATTTGATATTATGTATGCAACACTTCAACTTATAAAAATGATGCATGCAATGATAAAATATTCATGATAAAAAATTGTTTTGACATTCATAACTTGATTTTTTGATTATTCATCCTTTGTCATGATTTGAAAAATATTATAAAAGGAAAAAGAGATACAAAACTGTATTCTTCTCTTCTTTTTTATAATGACAAAGGGGGAGAAAAATTGCTAGCTCAAGATGCAAAATTTGGAAACTTGCACATTGCAAAAGAAGCAAACTTGTTAGCTTGCTCATCTCAAAAGAGAAGCAATAAGTGCTATCTTGCAAATCTGAAGACGCACAAATGCAAACTTGTAAAATTTGTAATTTTGCACATCATTAAAATTTATGATGATTTGATGATTATGCATATTCTAAATGTTGTAAGATTCACTAGCTTGTATGATGTAGAACATGTTATCTTACTAGCTTGCATATCTACAACTTGATAGCTTGAATGTTATAAATATGATGTAACACTTTCTAAATTTTCTAGCTTATAAATTGCATGATGATAAAACTTGATATTATTTTTTTATGCAATGATTTGAAATTGTATGTCTAAACATTTGATAAGTGGACTTCTCCTTTTTGTTGATGACAAGGGGGAGAAGTATAATGATGTTATGCATAAGTTTAAGATAAAATGTTGCTTGAATTTTTAAATCCTAGGGTTCTATCAATATAACATATTGATAGGGGGAGTTTGGTTAAACTTTGGGAGTTAAGGTTAACTTTGTCATCAATTAGTTGTCATCATAAAAAAGGGGGAGATTATTGAATCTCAAATTTAGATGATGAAACTAATTGATAGTGTTTATGATTTAATCTATGTTTTGAGTGACGTAGTGTCACAGACTTAGCTGGTTTTGCCTAAGTCATGCGGCACCCTTGCGTGTCCGTCTGCAAAGGTCAGCCTCCTCGAAGCCTCTCATTGTCCCTTAGGACCAACAAAAGAGAGAACGGGTTAGAGAGAACGCCTCAATCGGGATCCACAAGCAAACATCTCCGAAAAATACTTCATAGACAATGCAAATTACAAACAGACTTTACAAGCTCTGAACAGTTGCACAACAAAGGGTAAAATGGTCCATTACAGACCGAGAATCTCTCGCACGTGTCCACATGACACAACCTTTATTTACAAGCCTAAAGAGGCCACCAACCCAACTAAAATGGGATTATTAAGCCTTCGGCCGCCCCTCTACATGCTGTACAAGGCATGAACATGCCAAAAGACATGGACATACATAAGCATTACATCAAACATCTTGTTTAGAAGTTTGTCCGTGACATTCTCCCCCACTTATTCCTTCGACATCCTCGTTGAAGCCTTTGTCGACACTACAACTCCTCGCCTTTGCTGAGTCTTCAATCTTCTACTCTAGCTACAATGCGCCTCTTGGCTCCTAGCTGCTCTCCGCTGTTGTTTTTGAGTAGTCGAACCTTTGATCCACCATGCTGCTTCAACTCACCAGTGACTTTGACTCTGGTGTGGGGTTGGCTGAGTTGTGTTGATCCTTGTTGATTCCTGCGGATCCCCCAGATGAAGGAAAAGTCCATCCTTACTACGCTAGTCTCTCAAATGCCTCATGCTGTTGAATTGGGTGGATGCTTGTTGGAGCTTTAACGAGCATCGTCTCGCAAACTTCTGAAGTCTTGGGTCCTTCCTCCACAAAATTTGCTCATTGACTCTTCTTTCACTTAGTTATCACATCCAAGTAGGTTCGCATCACTTCCACTTTCGATTGGCATTTCGTGGGGAAATGAGGCGGACAATCTACTCTCAGTGGGACTGATCACCGTTGGTGAGGATTGGACAACTATTGTCTTCCATTGTCTTCGAAGGGTCTTTGAACTTGTGCAAAGCTCCTCTGCTGGATAGACAAGAGAATTGGGGTACTCGGTTTCACCCATTCTCTTAAGGGTTGAGAAGGCAAAGGTTACTGGACTTCGCCCGCCTCCTCCAGGTTGTACTCCATTCATCGAGCTGGTTACTAGCCTTCGCTTGCTCTTTGCTCACACTTCTGAAGCACTTGAAGTGTTTGCACTCCTTGCATTGAGTTAGTTACTGTGATTCACCTTCTCAATGCCATCGAACTTCTGGAATGAAGGAAGTTTTCACCCCAACTTGGAGTAATTCTCTCAAAGGTTTGGTTGCCTTTGGGATTGAACCGTCTTCTCCATCAACCCTGCCGCCTACTCCACTGAGTAGCAAAGGTACAGCACCACATACTGTCTGCTTCGTTACTTGGTTATGCACTCTTGTATGACCCGAAGTCCTTCACTTTCGGCTATCTTGATGAGAAGCTCATTAACACCGGTCTTACGAAGTTCCTCGGCCTCTGCCCTTCAACCTTGTCTTGGTACTTGGAGATTACCTCTGCATGCTCCACCTCCTCGGCCCCTTTCACGACCAAGCACTCTCCCTCCATGAGAGCAAGGGATCAATGACTTTCACGGAAGTCCCGCCTTTGCGGTACCATGGCGCTGCCATGCCCATGGCACTACCATGCCCATGGCACTACTATCCGTCACCTCGCATCTGCATCCATTTTCTTCACGATCAGTAAATATGCCTTCGTAGCACTCCTCTAAGTCCACCTCCATTCTAACTGATGCTTGATTTTGGGTAGCTAAGTCCCTCTAGACTCGTTGTCGCTTCCTCGCCCCTTTCGACCCCCTTCTTCAACACCTTTGTGTTCTCCAAGCAGTCTGTTTGATCGATGGAAAGACAGACTGCAACTCTCATGCATGGCCTCTACCATCACGTTGTAGGGTTTGCAACGATTATATTCTCCTTAGCTTCCTTGCTAGCAACGTTCGCTTACTCGGCCTTGTCCTCTAACTTGCCGGGCTCCCTTAAACGAATATGAGCTCTGGAGCAGTCCAACTCTCCAGCTGCTTCGATCATACCTCTGCATGATCAAGTCCCTCCCATGGGACTCACTAGTACTTACATTCGAACTTTTCCCTTGGTGGAACCCAGCTCCCATACGCTGATGACCAAGGTTTTCATCTGATGTAAAATTCGATGCACACACGGAAGACACGCCTCTACGGTACCATGGCCTTCACTCCTTGAATCCATAGCCCTTCTTGCCGTCGTGTTGTTCACCGAAGTGGAGCTTCCAGTAGCTCCCGATCATACCTCCATATGATCTAGTCCCTCATGGGACTATGTCGTGTGTATCGCATTGCCACGAACTGTTCCACCACGATCCGCTGCACCATGTCGCCTCTTGGTGACATCTCCATTGCATTCTGATCCTTGTGGGTTGAACTCGAATTGTGAACCCTCCATGTGTGGCCTTTGCCAATACATCGTAGGGTCTCTTCCACCTTAGAGTTTGTTCACTCATTTGGCAATCGACCTTCATCCACCCACTCTTGGGTCACACTTAGATGAAGCACCGCTCTAGGATAGTCCGTCGCCTAGTAGCTCCCGAAGTCCACCGACTTCACTGTAATTTGTGCACCATTGTCTGGATCCTTGGCCTCTGCCCCTACCAGCACAATCTCCGCTGTTCACTACTTCCTTCATGGCAACTTGAATGGCAACACTATGGCATATTCTTCAAGAGTACCCGCCTCTGCGTCCTCTTGCCCTGTTCTAAGGCCTTCTGAACCCAACTTCGCCTTCACAAATTGAGTCACCTTAGTTCCTCCATCAAATGCTCCTCCAAGATAAGGTGCATGTGCCCATAAGCTCCCTTCATCTTTGGCACCATGCAAGATGAGTCCTCTCTGATAGAATGAATGACCCATGGAACAACATGATTCTACTCTTGCCTCTGCAAGAGTTCATGTCCTTGACCTCTATCTAAGGAAAGCACTATGCCTCTGCTCCATGTTCCAACTTCTATGCTGGCTCTCTTCATGCGGCTTGGGTACTTCGCCAAGTTACACCCAAGTTGCTCCGCTCCTCGTTTTTGCATTGAGCCAATAGTGGCCCTCGTGCCCACCATTCCACGGGTCAGCCCTCCCTTGAGTCCGATCTCCACATCGACTCCAAGTATGCCTTCATTTAAGTTGCTTTGGGTCACTCCCCCACTTGATCTCGCAATGCATCCACCAATGCATTCTCTCAAGCGAGATCATGCGACGACTGCTCGCCGCTTGCTCAGTCCATTGAGCTTCGTGGAGTCATTGTTTATTGAAGTACTCCTCCTCAACATGTGAGGTCCGTCTCACATGATTCTCCCTCTGGAGAGCCGGGACTTATCCCTCCTGGATAACTGTCCCATTGGAGCAACATCTCTCTTTGTTTCGGAGACCACCATCCCCTTGGACTACTCCGATCTGCTGAACAAACTGTACATTGATCTGCCTCCTCAAACGCACTTGCTAGATTGCGACTCCATGTCAATATAGCCCCCTCTGCACCACTCAAGGCCTAGCAACATGCTGAACTCATTGCACACTTTAGCCTCCTACGGACGTATCCTTCATATGCTGAAGAGAAAGTTTCAATGCTTCATGGCATCGAGTTTTAGTCGCCTTAGGATGGCCACGAATATTCCATCATCCGCATACAAGCCCATGAATGAGTACCAAATTCTTCGAGTTAGCAATTCCCCTCACCTCTGTGAGCTTTGCATAACTCTTTTTGTCGTTGAGCAACTCATTCCACCTTGCATGGTCTCATCCTTTACCAAGCGCCTCGCTTGCCTTGAGCACCATCAAGTATAGTTGTCAACGTTGAGCCGTTGCTCAAACTCAGCCATCCCAATATTTGTGCGCTCCGCATTCTTCCAAGCTTGCTTGTTCTCGTGGTGCCTCTTACGCGAAGGGTTGGCCATTCCTCTGAATGCCAATGTTAGATGCCCGCTCCTCCGAGCGACTCCTTTTCCCTAAATCTCCATGCCCGTTTTCCCCTAAATGGTCGTGCGTGTGCTGATTGCCCTCAATGCAGCCCCGCTAGGTCCCCCACGTTTGCATGCTAAGTGTTTCTATGAGTGCTTGTCCCGCTCTGATACCATCTGTCATGGACTTAGCTGGTTTTGCCTAAGTCGTGCGGCACCCTTGCGTGTCCGTCCGCAAAGGTCAACCTCCCCGAAGCCTCTCATTGTCCCTTAGGACCAACAAAAGAGAGAACGGGTCAGAGAGAACACCTCAATCGGGATCCACAAGCAAACATCTCCGAAAAACACTTCATAGACAATGCAAATTACAAACAAACTTTACAAGCTCTGAACAGTTGCACAACAAAGGGTAAAATGGTCCATTATAGACCGAGAATCTCTCGCACGTGTCCACATGACACAACCTTTATTTACAAGCCTAAAGAGGCCACCAACCCACCTAAAATGAGACTATTAAGCCTTCGGCCACCCCTCTACATGCTGTACAAGGCATGAACATGCCAAAAGACACGGACATACATAAGCATTACATCAAACATCTTGTTTAGAAGTTTGTCCGTGATAGTAGGGTGCTTCGATCAGGGAGAGTCAACTAAAGCAGGAAGAATAATGTTGGGCCAGAGAAACATATCAAAAGATTGGACGTCGGGCCGAAGGATCGGTCGACGTATCGACAGAAGGCTTCAGGCCATGGATTCGGGCATTAGGCTAAGAAGAGTGGAGATTGTGCCAAGGATATCAGAGTTGCGGAGGTCAATTGGCCGATTGGGCAATAGGCCGCAGGAGCGGACGATGCGTCGAAGAATCAGATGAAGCGTCGATGGGCCAATGACAAGTCGAATGACATGATTCATGCTTAGTAATAATTGTCTAGATTGAAGTGTATTTTTATGTGTGCATGATTAACTATGATAGCAAGACATAAAGCAAAATGATGTCCCAGAGTCAAGAACACGATTTTGTTGGGAGTTCGAGAGTTCATCGGAACTCCGGACGTTTGTTAGAAGTTCTGCCAGAATTGACTGAGAAGTCCTAGAGTTTGCTAAAGAAGCTTATCGGAACTTGCCAAGAAGATCATCATGAAGTTCAGGAGCTTACCGGGAGTCCTACGGAATATTGCTGAGAGATCATCGGAAGTTCGCCGGAAGATCGCCGGAAGAAACCTGACTTATCTTAGATTATGTCTTAGGAATCGTAATTAGTACATAATTAGAATTATGATTGGGAGGTAATCCCATCAACTCTGTTAGGGCCAACTAGGCCCAAAGGTGGGTTGGTTTGGGCCGAATTCAAGGTGCAACCAGGGTGCTGAAGCCTTGGTCGGCGGTGGCACCGCCTAGGGAACATCACCCCAGGAAATCTGGGCGGTGGTACCGCCCAGGCTAGGTGGTGGTATTGCTGGCAACAATGCTGCCAGCGATGGTACCGCCCTTGTTTGGTGGTGGTACCGCCCGGTAGCAGATCTTGCGACGGTAATACCGCTCAGGAACGATAGTGGTACCGCAAGTACCAAGGAAACTTGGGATGAGACCTTTTTAGGCTCCATGTTTGAATCAACTTGAAGCCTATAAATACCCCTCTCATCCCTGGTTTAAAAAGACAAGCACAGAGAGTTTTAAAGTGAGAAAACGCTGTAGAAATCACTTAAGAAATCCCTCCTCTAGAAATAACTTTAGAATTTTGTTTAGAGAGGAGTGTGTGTGCTTTTAAGGGTTGTCTCCTAAACCCGATAAAACGAGATGAGGGGTGTAAGAAGGAGGTTGATCTTTGCCTATTAAAGGAAGATCGATAGTGGATGCCGGTGGCCTCGACGGAAGAGGAATCAGAAGAGTGGATGTAGGTCACGACGACCAAACCACTATAAATCAGTTTGTATTTTTGTTTTGCCATTTATCTTAACTACAAACTGCCTTCCTTGCTTTACATCAACTATAATTTCATATGCTTTCAATCTAAAGATTTTTTTGAAACAGTTTTCATTGAAATCAGATTTTATCATACGAAGGATTTTCTAACCGACGTAATTTTTACCGTTGCACTAATTCACACCCCCCACCCCCCCCCCCCCCCTCTATTAGTGCCGACTTGTTCCTAACATATATCCTATCATGTTTATCCACATGCAAGTTGTTGTAAAACAACCTAACAGGTCTAGGATAAATAAGTTTACTTATTTGAAGAATTGGGAGGATATATAAGTTAACAGAGTAGGAAATCATAGGTTTTCATCTAATCTCCTCTTACGTTTGTCCCTTGAGGATCTTCTAGAAGTCATAGAGACTATATTTATCAAGAACAAATAAAAGAGGCAAGAATAAGTAATGCAATGAGAGAAGCAATTTGGTTTAGGGATTACCTTAGTAGTTTAACCTTCTTGTGATCACCAAAGGGGGTTTGAGATTGATCCTTGGTTTTATAAAGGATGATGGTTCTCTTGAGATACTAGAGGGAGAGTAAAAGGTGTTGAATCTCATATTTTGATGATGAAATCAATTAATGTGTTAGTCATCTAATGTGCGTTTAAGTGACACAAGACTAGCTTCGATCAAGGAGAGACAAATTGATTAAAGCAAGAGGAATCAGACAATGGGCCAGAGTGAACATGTTAGAAGATTGGACATTGAGTCGGAGGATCAATCGACGTGTCGGCAGAAGGCTCGTGCCGTGAATTTTGACATCGGGCCGAAGGATCAGATACTGCGCCAAGGAGATCGGAAGTTGCGGGAGTCAATATGCCGATTAGGCAATACTCTAAAGGAGAGGATGATGCGCCGAAGGATCAGACGAGTGCTAGATGAACCAATGACATGTAAGACAAAGGATTCATGCTTTATAATTATTTGTCTAAGATCGAAGTAGTTTAGGGGGCTACTTGAGTTAGCTTTTGGTGTAATCATGCTAACTCAATTAGGGGCCAATTGGGCCTTAATTTGATTTGGGCTCATTAGGAGGCCCATTCAATGACCCAAAAGTTGGGTCAGGTGGTGGCACCGCCAGAACAGGCGGCGGAACCGCTTATGAGTTGGAAAACTAAAAAAACTCGATCTATGAGACTGTCAAGCTATGGTACAACCAAACTGGGCAGTGGTACCTGTTAGGATCGAGAGCACTAAGAGGGGGGGTGTGAATTAGTGTAAATGAAAACTTTCTGCGATTAAAACGAAACTGCGTTCGAATGATAAAAACAATTTCTGTGTAAAATCCGATTCTAAGCAAGATGATATTAAAGTTAATCTATGCAGGCAGGTTGCAGCTATGATGAAAACCAGAATATAGGCGCAAATTGAAATCTGACGTTTGTACGAAGATGCTGATTTACGTTTAAATGCTGATTCCTAAATCACTTGATTAGGTAAGATGCAGTTTAAGCAAGAGTATGAAGGTAGTTTGCAGTTATGGTAAAGCTCAAAATGTAAACGTAATCTAAAATATGATGATCGTATGAAAAAGCAGATTTACGTCTAAACGCTGATTCAGAAAGTAAAAGGATTGAAACCCGATCATAAAACCGCAGAAGGCAGTAAGCTTCAGAGGAGGTTTGCAGTAAAGATAATATGCTCAAAGTCAATGCAAACTGAGATTTAGAGTGGTTCGGTCAATCTTGACTTACTCCACTTTTGGCTTCCTCCACCAACGAGGTCACCGACGTCAACTAGAGGCCTTCCTTCAATAGGCGAAGGCCAACCATCCTTTTACAGTTTCACTCCTTTTGACGGGCTTAGGAGACAAACCTTACAGAAATTTTCTCTCCTCTCTTTACAACTTTGAACTTGGTAGAACAAAGGGAGAAGAACTTTGGGCTTTACAACAATTTTGAGCTCTAAGAATCACAGAAAAGGATCAAGATTTCGGTGTTGAATTGCTACCTTTCAGTGCTGAATGGGTGGGGTATTTATAAGCCCCAACCCAGTTCAAATTTGGAGCTCAAAACGGTCAATTCCCGGATTTCCGGGATCAGGCGGTTGCACCTCCTGACTGGAGCGGTTGCACCGCTTGGCAGAGCTCAAAGACTGAGCCTTTGGGTGGTGCCACCTCTTGTCAGGGGCGGTTGCACCTTCTGCCAGAGCTCGAAGACTAAGCTCAGGCGGTTGCACCTCCTGACTGAGGCGGTTGCACCGCTTGGCAAAGCTCGATGACTGAGCTCAGGCGGTGCCACCTCCTGTCAAGGGAGGTTGCACCGCCCAGTCTCCCTCGGAGACTGAGCCCCAGGCGGTGCCATCGCCTGGCTGGGGCGATTGCACCTCCCAATCTTGCTCGGAGACTGAGCCTAAGCGGTGCAACCTCCTGCCTTGGGCGGTTCAATCGGCCCGATTTGGGTTTTTCAGGGGCCTAATTGCGCCAAGATTAAGTTAATGGGATCACCTCCCATTTCCAACTTAATCAATGTGCTATCTATGATTATTCCTTAGACATTTACTGTAGCTTGCTCCGGTGCATTAATCACTTCTTCCGGCGAGCTTCCGGCGAACTTCCGTCGATCATCCGATGAACCCTCGGTGATGCTCCTGCGGACTTCCGGCAAACTCCTGGACTTGCGACGATAAACTTGGCTAGTTCTGACGAGCTTCTTTGGTAAGCTTATGGATGTCTCGGATTTGTTCCCGCAGAACCTCCGACGACTGTCCGAATTTCCGTCGAGCTCTCGAACTCCCAACGTGATCATTGTCATGACTCTGGCGCAACTCCTGTTGCATGTCTTACTTTCATCGTAGTTAATCCTGCACACTTATCTCAACATATAGGTTAGACAACAAATGACAATTGACTTCATCATCAAAATCCGAGATTCAACAATCTCCCCCTTTTTGACGATGACAATCAATTGATAATGGAGTTAACCTTAACTCCCCTTGTCTACATGCCATACTTGAGATAAGTCATTCTTGAATTCAAGACCTAAGAATTCAAGTGACATCTCTGAAGATGATGTCAAGGCTTGACATTCATTTTCAAATCTTACATAACAATTTTGAATGATGGTAATTGAAGCAATTCATCATATTGTAAGATATCAACATGTAAAGCTGTGAAGTAAGATTTTGATATTATTATATGATGTACACATTTCAAATATTTTAACAAGTGTTGCATTTATGTTCATATATGGCATCTGTTCATATATCTCTTGATGATGCAAGCATGACATAATCATAGCATCAGTGTTTATAGCATCAATTCATATATTTCTCCCCCTTTGCCATCAACAAAAAGCATGGTAGATGTGATACCAGGAGAACAATATAAGCAAATTTTGAGCATAAGTGCGATGATTGTTTCATGCCTTTACTTGATTCATGTTATTTCCAATAGTAAATGATAGGAAATTAAGCATATAAAGGAAAGCATGATTCGTAGATTGCTTTGAATACTTCTTCCTTTGTTATAATCTTTTTGCATGAAGGAGGAAAGCCATTTGTGATACCAGCGATTTGCGAGTTTACTTTGAGTCAAGATATGTGTGTGAAACAGCTTTTTGCAAGTAAAAATACTATCATCCATGGAATTCATAAGCAGGAATCATTTCATCAAATCCATTTCAGAAAAAGTTAAAATCTGATTTTTAGCATTCCAATTGTTAAGCGAATCCGAAAATGAAATGAACTCTTTTATGCATTCGGACAAGACTATGCTATAGTTTTTCAAATACAATCATGAAGACAAAACATTTCAACACATGTTATCAAGTGATTTGATCATTCAATAAAGCCCAAAAAATAATTTTAACTAATTTATGTATTCGGACATATCAACATTCCTAATTCTCTTCTTATGAAATCAAATTGTTCTTCTCTTAGAGATTTTGTAAAAATATCGGCTAGTTTAGTATCATGGCAATGTCATGACTTATCAACTACATTGGTGTATCACTTTCTCAAATTATATTTATCATGGAAATCAAGGCACAAGGTTTTCAAAATATTTAGTTTCAATGTAAAATCCGAGATAAACAATGAGAGATGTTTGTAACTCTACATATGCTCACAAGAAAAATATATCAGGTAACCATATCAAGGATCAAGGCAACGCCCATCATAGTGAGTAATATAAGGAGTTTACAATAACAACAGATGATTGTGTTCATACAAGCTCATTCATGAGGTGGAAAATTAAAGTGCCTAAATAAGGAGTCAAATTGACGATGAATTTGCTGTAGCTCAGATAGGATTTGATCTTGTCGTTGTTCAAGCCGTTCTTGTCTTTGTTCGAATAGGTCCATCCGAATCCCAATATCTTCGACAGATGATGTATGAGTTTGCTCAAATGGATGTGTTTCCTCAAAGGGACAGATCGGAGGAGATTGGTACCCCTAAATACTGGTGTTTCCGGTTCTGGTTCAGGTTGAGGGGGATCAGTTCTTCTTGGCATTCTAACCCAGTTACCGTTTCTATAAAAACATCTTAATCGGTGAAGTAGATTTTTATTTATTATGCTAAATCTATCTACTTTTATTACTTCTTCTTCCGGTGGTATTAGAATATCGTAGGCTTTCATTATTCTAGTGATTATACCACCATATGGGAGCATCATGTCTTTCTTAGATAGTTCTAACATGTTTTGTTGGATAAGATAACCAAGACAGATGTTATGTCCTTTCATGATCAAATACATAGTTCCTAATTCTAATTAGCTTACTTCATCATGATGGTATTGTTTAGGGAGAATGATGCTAGTTAGGATATGATGAAGTACCTTAGTGTTTAGAGGCAGTAGATGTTCACAACTTTTAGGAACAAATGCTAAGTTGGGATTGGCAAAAATTGTTCCTAAGGCTTCAACATATATTGTTCCAACAGTTTCATCATCCCATGATCCTCTAAAGTAAAGTCCTCTACTTTTCATGGGAATGCCTATCATGTCGCAAATGAA
The DNA here is from genome assembly GCF_036884655.1 of Musa acuminata AAA Group. Taxonomy (NCBI): domain Eukaryota; kingdom Viridiplantae; phylum Streptophyta; class Magnoliopsida; order Zingiberales; family Musaceae; genus Musa; species Musa acuminata. The sequence goes on along the minus strand of NC_088355.1, from coordinate 19,802,731 downwards.
CCTATCCGTAATTGAGATGTGTTGTTCTAAAAGATAGGTGGACATTCTTTCTTCTTCATCTATTTGTATGTTGTTGTAAAACAATCTAACAAGTCTTGGATAGATGGGTTCGTTAATTTGCAAAATTGGAAGTAGATCTAAGTTTGCAAACCATTGGATTGTCTCTAAGTCTCTTAGTTCATTTAAATCTACATATTTTCCCTTATTGACACTCCTAAGTTCGAAAGAGGAAAATTTTTCAGCATGGTATTTTGAATCGAAAAGGGTGAGATCAAAATCTTCTACTAATCTCCTCTTTCCTTTGTCCCTTGAGGATCTTCTAGATCCCATAACTACTACTGTTTAGAAGAATAGTGATGAGCAAGAGTAAATGAATAAAAAAAAAACAAAGTTTAAGGGCTTCTTAGAGAGTACCTTAGTGAGATCTTCAAGAGAGGGAAGGATTGTTGATGTTTTACTTCGAAATGAGGGGTATTTGGGATGCTAAGAGGGGAGAAATGGCGATGGAGGAGGCTTGGAAGAGTAGAGGAGGGAAGGGAGTGAGTTGGGGTCGGTTTCACCGCCGGCCCTAGCTTAGGTTAAAAAGGGCAGAGTTGTTGGCGGTTGCACCTCTGGCTGGAGCGGTGCGACCGCTTGCAACACGTGACAGTTGGAGGTGTTACCTCCAGTTGGGGCGGTGCCATCGCTTGCAGGCGGTGAGCACTTGTTCTGATTAGTGTGATCTGATCTGAGAGTTTTTTGTCTTGAGAAGATTTTTCATTCAGAGCAATCAACTTTACTTACGTAATTACGTAAGAGTTTTCATTTTAAGGCAAGGACTTTTGCATGATAGAGATAGATCTTTTAACGTGCATACTCTCAATGTCGTACACATGTTTGTGATAGTTTGTTCAAGTTGGTAAGCCTTGCAAGTTCATGACAGACTTAGTCACTTCATAATACAGAGTTGGATTCGAAGGTTATGAATGGATGAAATTGATGGGTTCGAAAATCCAAAGGATATGTGAATTTGGGAATCATACGTTTCTAATTCTGAAAAGTCAAATAAGGTTATATCTAAATCGCATTTGTGATTTTAAATTTATAATCTCCATCTGTTATTTAGGCTAGAGAGCATTGCGAGTTCCTTTTTGGATCTTGGGTCATGAATATCGAGAATCAAGGAGTAGAATATTATTTCTTGCTCCAGCCTAAAATTTTTATGTTTTTAATGTTTTTACAGGAAGGGATGATTTTTAGATACCCATTTTCTTTTGAGTGCCTCACAAATAGATCTACATTGTCTATCATGTTGCATAGAATTTATCATGGTTCCTTTAGGAACCCAAATCAATTTGTTTGGACTAATTTTCTTGAATGGACAATAATGTGTCTTGTGTCCAAATTTGCAACAAAAGTTGCATTTGTTTTGGTGTCGAACATGTAAGATGGTGCCTTTTATGAAGGTGGTTGGATTTTGGTGAGAACTTCTCACAAATCCAATTCCACTTCTTTTGGGAACGTGACCCTTGTTTGCAAGGATCATGTTTAATGACTTGCTACCAACCTCGAATTTCTTCAAGGTATCCTTAAGTAGCAAGTTTTCTTTTTGGAGAGTTTCTAGATCATGGCATTTGATGCGTGAATTTAAACTATCATGATATTTAATTTTTAACTTATCAAAATTACAAGTAAGACTATCATGCTCCTTTTTTAGCAATTTGTATTTTCTATTGATAATCTTGCATTCATCAAATAAGTCATGGAAGGCATTTAATAATTCATCAAATGATAAATCTGGATCTATTAAATTTGTTACCTCATCTCTGATAGCCATTAAGGCATAATGAGAAACTTGCTCGGTGTTGGACTCCTCTTCTTCGGATGCGCTCGAGTCATCCCATGTTGCTTTGAGCGCCTTCTTCTTTGATGTTCTCTTTTTGACTTGGGAACAATAATTCTTGTAGTGTCCCGGATTTTTGCATTCATAGCAAATAACTTGGTCCTTTTTGGGTTCAAGTTTATTTTTTGCGTCATTCTTAAACTTGTTTCTTTTAAAGAATTTTTTAAATTTTCGTGTTAGAAGTGCCAAGTCATCATCACAGTCCTCATCACTTGAGTTTTCTCTCAAGTGGCCTTCTGAAGTTTTAAGTGCCATATCCTTCCTGTTCTTTGGAAGGATGTCTTCTTGCTCTTCATGAGTCTTGCATGTCATTTCATAGGTCATTAATGACCCGATTAGTTCTTCAAGAGGGAAGTTGTTTAAATCTTTAGCCTCTTGAATAGTAGTGACTTTAGGGTCCCAACTCTTGGGAAGGGATCTTAGAATCTTATTTACGAGCTCAAAATCCGAAAAACTTTTGCGGAGTCCTTTTAGACCATTGACAATATCCGTGAAACGGGTGTACATGTCGGCAATAGTCTCGCTCGGTTTCATTCGGAAAAGTTCGAAAGAGTGTATCAAAAGTCATCTTGTAGGTCATTATGACCCGATTAGTTCTTCAAGAGGAAAGTTGTGCAGATCTTTTGCCTCTTGAATAGCAGTGACTTTAGGATCCCAACTTTTACGAAGGGATCTTAGAATCTTATTTACGAGCTCAAAATCCGAAAAACTTTTTCCGAGTCCTTTTAGACCGTTGACGACATCCGTGAAACGGGTAAACATGTCGCCAATGGTTTCACTCGGTTTCATCCGGAAAAGTTCGAAAGAATGTAACAAAATGATTTTTGACTCTTTCACTCTACTTGTGCCTTCGTGAGTCACTTCGAGTGTGTGCCAAATATCAAATGCGGTTTCACAAGTTGAAACACGGTTAAACTCGTTTTTATCAAGTGCACAAAATAAGGCATTCATAGCCTTTGCATTAAGAGCGAAAGCCTTCTTCTCCAATTCATTATAATCGATCATTGGAAGAGAAGACTTCGAAAATCCATTTTCAACAAGATTCCAAAGTTCAAAATCCATAGAAATAAGAAAGATCCTCATTCGGGTCTTCCAATAGGTGTAGTCCGTCCCATTGAACATGGGTGGACGTGTAATAGAATGGCCCTCTTGGTTTTCGACGTATGCCATCTCTCTTGGGTTTTAATTCGTTAGAGAGTTAACCCCGCTCTGATACCAATTGTTAGGATTGAGAGCACTAAGAGGGGGGGGGTGAATTAGTGCAGCGGAAAACTTTCTGCAATTAAAACGAAACTGCGTTCGAATGATAAAAATAATTTCTGTGTAAAATCTGATTCCAAGGAAGATGATATTAAAGTTAATCTATGCAGGCAGGTTGCAGCTATGATGAAAACCAAAATATAGGCGCAAACTGAAATCTGACGTTCGTACGAAGATGCTGATTTACGTTTAAATGCTGATTCCTAAATCACTTGATTAGGCAAGATGCAGTTTAAGCAAGAGTATGAAGGCAGTTTGCAGTTATGGTAAAGCTCAAAATGTAAACGCAATATGAAATATGATGATCGTACGAAAAAGCAGATTTACGTCTAAATCCTGATTCGGAAAGTAAAAGGATTGAAACCCGATCGTAAAAGCGCAGAAGGCAGTAAGCTTCAGAGGGGGTTTGCAGTAAAGATAATATGCTCAAAGTAAATGCAAACCGAGATTTAGAGTGGTTCGGTCAATCTTGACCTACTCCACTTTTGGCTTCCTCCACCGACGAGGTCACCGACTTCAACTAGTGGCCTTCCTTCAATAGGCGAAGGCCAACCACCCTTTTACAGTTTCACTCCTTTTGACAGGCTTAGGAGACAACCCTTACATAAATTTTATCTCCTCTCTTTACAACTTTGAACTTGGAAGAACAGAGGGAGAAGAACTTTGGGCTTTACAATAATTTTGAGCTCTAAAAATCACAGAAAATGATCAAGATTTCGGTGTTGAATTGCTACCTTTCAGTGCTGAATGGGTGGGGTATTTATAAGCCCCAACCCAGTTCAAATTTGGAGCTCAAAACTATTAATTCTCAGAATTCCGGGATCAGGTGGTTGCACCTCTTGACTGGAGCGGTTGCACCGCCTAGTAGAGCTCGAAGATTGAGCCTCTGGGCGGTGCCACCTCTTGTCAGGGGCGGTTGCACCTCCTGCTAGAGCTCGAAGACTGAGCTCAGGCGGTTGCACCTCCTGACTAAGGCGGTTGCACCGCCTGGCAGAGCTTGAAGACTGAGCTCAGGCGGTGCCACCTCCTGTCAGGGGTGGTTGCACCGCTCAGTCACGCTCGGAGACTGAGCCCTAGGTAGTGCCACCGCCTGGCTAGGGCGATTGCACCTCCTAGTCTCGCTTGGAGACTGAGCCCAAGCGGTGCAACCTCCTGCCTTGGGCGGTTCAACCGCCTGGAATAAATCAGGGTCCGAATGGGTTGATCCATTCGACCCGATTTGGGTTTTTCAGGGGTCCAATTGCCCCAAGATTAAGTTAATGGGATCACCTCCCATTTCTAACTTAATCAATGTGCTAACTACGATTATTCCTTAGACATTTACTATAGCTTGCTCCGGTGCGTCAATCGCTTCTTCCGGCGAGCTTCCGGCGAACTTCCGTCGATCATCCGATGAACCCTCGGTGATGCTCCTACGGACTTCCGGCAAACTCCTGGACTTGCGACGATACACTTGGCGAGTTCCGACAAGCTTCTTTGGCAAGCTTATGGACTTCTCGGATTTGTTCCTATAGAACCTCCGACGACTGTCCGAACTTCCGTCGAGCTCTCGAACTCCCAACGTGATCATTGTCATGACTCCGGCGCAACTCCTACTGCATGTCTTACTTTTATCGTAGTTAATCATGCACACTTATCTCAACATATAGGTTAGACAACAAATGACAATTGACTTCATCATCAAAATCCGAGATTCAACAGTACCACCCAGTGATAGTGTGTCAGGCGATGGTACCACCAAACTAGGTGGTGGTACCGCCCAATGTCAGGTTGCAAGCGGTGGTACTGCCCAGTGTTGGCTGTGGTACCACCCGTACCCTAATATCTCAAGGATTTGAATTTTGGGCTCCAAATTTGAATTTATTTGAGGCATATAAATACCCCACACTTTCCTACTTAGTATAGCAAGAAAGTGAGTTAAAAAAGTGAAAAGAATCCTTGAGTAAAAATTGTAATCTCTCTTGAAGAGTAAAGTCCCTTCTTCTTAGTATTTATAAAGTTCTTCAAAAGGGAGAAGAAAGGTCTAGCTCTAAAAGAGAGGTGTAAAGGTTCTCTCCTGAACCTATCAAAAGGACAATCAGGTGTAAAAGGGTAGTTGATTTTCGCTCATTGAAAGAAGATCGGTAGTGGAAGCCGGTGGCCTTGAGTGAATAGGAATCAGGAGTGGATGTAAGTCATGACGACTGAACCACTATAAATCGGTGTGTATTTCTATTATTGTCATTTACTTATTTTACAATTGCTTCCTCCTTATTTTGCTTTCACTACGCTTATGAACAAGCATTCAATTTCAAATCTGGGAGGTTGTTTAACAGAAACTTCTTCAGAAATAAAGCCATTAAGAAAAGTACTTTTGACATCCATTTGAAATAACTTAAAATTATTACTACTAGATAGGCAAGGAGCATCCTAATAGCTTCTAATCTTGCCACAGGAGCAAAGGTTTCTTCATAATCGATACATTCTTCTTGGTTGAAACCCTTAGCCACTATCTAGCCTTGTTTCTAACCATGATACCAAATTCATCTTGCTTATTTCTAAAGACCCATTTAGTACCGATAACTAAATAGACACTAGGTCTCGGAACAAGCTCCTATACCTCATTTCTCTCAAATTGGTTCAACTCTTCTTGCATTGCAATAACCCATGAATCATCTTTCAAGGCATCATCAATGCATTTAGGTTCAATTTGAGAAAGAAAAGTGGAGTTGGCACAAAAATTTTGAAGAGAAGAACGAGTTTGAACCCCTTTCGATGTGTCTTCTATGATTAGCTCTATAGGATAAGCATCTACATACTTCCATTCCTTGGGTAAGGAGGTTTTGGAAGATGTATCCAAGTTGCTAGTTGGAGGAGAGAGTTCATTTAAATTTAAAGTATCAAAATTAAGATCATCATCAAACTCATTTTTCTTAAATTCAGATACTACATTAAAGACAACATGAATAGATTCTTCTATGTCCAAGGTTCTTTTATTAAAGATACGAAAGGCTTTTGAAATAGAAGAAAAACCAAGAAAAATGCCTTCATCGGATTTTCCATCAAACTTTCATAAGGCATCTTTTTTATTCAAGATAAAACATTTATAACTAAAAAGTATGAAACATTGGATTTTTTGTCATTCCATAATTTATAAGGATTTTTGGAAAGCAATGGTCATACTAGAATCCTATTCATGATATAGCATGTCGTTTTAACAGCTTCGGCCCAAAAATATTTGGGTAGGCTATGTTTGTTCAACATTGTTCTTGCTATTTCTTATAAATTTCTATTTTTTCTTTCTACTACTCTGTTTTGTTAAGAATATCTTGGAGTAGAGAAATTTTGGTTGTATCTATTAGATTTACAAAAATTTTGGAAATCAAGGTTTTGAAATTCACCACCATGATCACTCCGAATTGATGAAATCATAAAGTCTTTTTCATTTTGAACAAGTTTACAAAACTTAGAAAAATACCTAAAGTAATCATTTTTGTGTACTAAGAACTATGTCCAAGTGTATCTACTATAATCTCCATAATTACAAAGGCATATTTGCTATCTCGTAGGCTTGATGTATCAATTGGTCCAAACAAATCCATATGGATCACTTGCAATAGTCTAGAGGTGCTTATTTGATTCTTTGGTTTGAAACTACCTTTTATTTGTTTTTCTAGTTGACATGCATCACACACATTATCTTTAATAAACTTAATATTAGGAATACCTGTTACAAGTTCTTTGGATGAGATTTGAGAGATGAGTTTCATGCTAGCATGACTTAATCTCCTTTGCCAAAGCCAAGCATCATCATTCAAAACCGAAAAACACATTTCATTACAAAGACCATCAATGTCAATTGTGTATACATTATTTTGTTTTAAGGCAACCAGAGAGGTGTTTTTGTGTGGTTGTTCAATAATATAAGCATTGGATTCAAATATATTCATATATCCTTTATCACATAATTGACTAATGCTCAAAAGATTATGCTTTAAGCCATCAACCAACAACACATTTTTAATTAAAAAGTTGGATTTGTTACCTATAATTTCTTTGCCAATGATTTTACCCCTGTTATTGTCTTCGAAGGTGACATACCCTTTGTCTAAGCTAGTGAGCTTAGAGAATTAAGATGGATCTCTGGTCATCCTCTATCAAGGTACCATCTCTTGCTCCTAGCTTGTGATGGTAAACATTTCCACAAAAAAGGATGATTTTTAGGTACCCATTTGACCTTGGGTGCCTAAAAAATCGAATAACTCAACTTATCATTTTGCATGGAGTTATTTATGGTTTCTTTAGGAACCTAAATCAATTTGGGTGGACTATATCTCTTAAACGAACATTTATAAGCAACATGCCCAAATTTACAACAAAAGTTGCATTTGTTTCGAGGTGAAACATGCAAAGTTGGGCCTTTAACAAAGATAGTTAGATTTTTATGAGTGTTACTCACAAAGCCGATTTCATCTCTTCTATGAACATGATTCTTACTTGCAAGGATCCTGTTTAAGAATTTGCTACCTATTTCAAATTTTTCTAAGGTTTCATGTAGTTGCAAATTCTCCTTTTTAAGTGTTTCTAATTCATCATATTTTGTGTATGGAGCTAAACTATCATCATGCTCAATTTTTAATCTATCAAAATCACTAACAAGAGAAGCATGCTCCTTTTTCAATAGTTTATACTTTTTACTAACTAATTTACATTCATCAAATTGTTAGGATCAAGAGCGGGGTCGGCACTAAGAGGGGGGGGTGAATTAGTGTAGCGGTAAAATAACATCGGTTTAAAAATCGTTTCGTTTCGATAAAACTGTTTACGTTGAAAACTGATTTCGGAAACTTAACTTCGAAAGAGCATGGAAGAGCATAGTGGATGTAAAGCATGTTAAGAGGTTTGTAGTAAAGATAAATTGCTCAAAGAAATGAAAATCAGATTTTAGAGTGGTTCGGTCATTGTGACCTACATCCACTTCGCTGATTCCTCTTCCCTCGAGGCAACAGGCATCCACTAACGATCTTCCTTTAATAGGCGAAGATCAACCTCCTTCTTACACCCCTCTTCTCCTTTTATTGGGTTTCGGAGACAACCCTTACAAGCACTCACACTCCTCCTAAATAGAATTCCAAAGTTAGATCTAGAGGAGGGATTTCTCAAGTAATTGTAACAGCGTTTCTTCACTTTTAAACTATCTATGCTTATGTATCTTAACAAGGGATGAGAGGGCTATTTATAAGCTTCTAGTTGATTCAAACTTGGAGCCTAAAAATATCTTATCCCAGGTTTCCTTGGTTTGGGCGGTACCACCACCTGTGTTGTTGGGTGGTACCACCGCCTGTGTTGTTGGGTGGTACCACCGCCAGTGTTAGTTTGTCACTAACACTGCACTAGGCGGTACCACCGCTTGACACTGGGCGGTATCACCGCCCAAACTAGTGGTACCATTGCCTGCAGCCTCTTGAAGGCTGTGTTTGGGCAGTACCATTGCCCAAACTAGCGGTACCACCGCCTAACATACTCTCGTAGACTGTGCCACAATGGTGTCATCTCTTTGGGCACTATTTGAGTCTTTTCATTGGGCCCAACACAGTTCTTACATGGGCCCAACTGGCCCATAATTGGGTTGGCTCAAATACAATCCCAATTACGTGCTAACTACGAAATCTAAGGCATACTTAAGCTTAACAAGTCCCTAGGTCTTGGTTTCTTTCGACGAGCTTTCGGTGATCTTTCGGCAAACTTCCGACGATCTCCCAGCAATGTTCCAATGGACTTCCGGCAAGCTCCTAGACTTCACGATGATCTTCTTGTCAAGTTTTGACAAGCTTATCTGGCAAGCTTCGAGACTTCTCGGCTGGTTCCGACAGAACTTCTGACGAACATCTGGATTTCCAACGAACTCTCGAACTCCCAACAAAATCGCATCCTTGACTCCGGGACTTCATTTTGCTTCATGCCTTGCTATCATAGTTAATCCTACATATGGAAAACATACTTCAATCTAGAAAATTAATACTAAGCATTAATCATGTTGTCCAGCATGTCATTGGTCCCTCGACGCTTCGTCTGATTCTTCATTGCATCGTCCTCTCTTGCAGCCTATTGCCCAATTGGCCAATTGACTCTGCAACTCCGATATCCTTAGCATAATATCCTCTCTTCTTGGCCCAATCCCCGAATCCATGGCCCGAAGCCTTCTATCGATATGTCGATCGATCCTCCGGCCCGACGTCCAATCTTCTAACATATTTTCCCCCGGCCCAATATGATTCTTCTTGCTTTAATTGTCTCATCTTGATCGAAGCATCCTGCGTCAATCAAAACATCGATTAAATCATAAACACTTATTAATTGGTTTTATCATCAAAATACGAGATTCAACAATCTCCCCCTTTTTGATGATGACAACCAATTGATGACGGAGTTAACCTTAACTCCCAGAGTTTAAACAAACTCCCCCTATCAATATGTCATAATGATAGAACCTTGAATTCAAGATGAATTCAAGTCATTGTAAATTTCATTATGAATATTTGCAACATGTCATCATGCATAACATGAGCATACTTATCCTCCTTTGTCATTAAGAAAAGAAAAAAAAGTTCCAACTATCAAGTGTTTGGACATAGAAGTTCAAATCATTGCGTAATTAACATAATCTCCGGTTTTATCATCATGCAATTTTGCTATCATCATAGATATGCAAGGTAGTAAGATAGCAAGTTCTACAACATACAAGCTAGCAAATTTTACAACATTTTAGGACATGCAAGCTAGTAGTTTTGAGGTTTTCAAGAAAGCAACTCTTGCTTCTTGAAATATGCAAATTTGTCAATTTTGTTAGATGTGCAAGTTAGCATGTTTTGCCTCTTGAGATAGGCAAGATAGCACTTCTTTCTCCATGCAATTCGCAAGCTAGCAAATTTTTGCTTCTTCTTGACTTGTGCAAGTTAGGTAGCAAGCTAGCTATCTCCCCCTTTGTCATTGTCAAAAAGAAGGGAAGAATACAATTTTGTATCTCTTTTTCCCTTTACAACAATTTCCAAATTATGACAAAGGTAAACAACAAAGATGAAAAATGAATGTCAAAGGACATATATCATTTTTGACAAGTTTCTTCTTTTGTAAATAGAAAGCATGATAAGAAAAGAAGACTCAAGTTATAATTCTAAGAATTCACAAGAAAAATCATGTTTCATTTGACAAAAGGATTGTCGATTCATTTGAATAAATTTTTTAAATCATCACTTCAACTCATTCAATTTGTCAAATCAAAATCATTCTCATGAGATTCACAAAAGTGATACAAATAGATTTATTAATCTCCTTTTTGGAAAACTCGATAAAGTAGGGAAAAAGAAATGTTTCAAGGAGAAACCTATCCTCTTTTTGTTTGTTTGTTTCATACAAGCATACCTTTGTCCCTTTTTTATGCTAAATGAAAATATATATCATCGTTTAAAATGAAAGTGCAAGATTTATTACGACAAAGATCAATAAGCCACTTTCATTATGGTAAAAATCGATAATCCATAAATCACAAGATTCATCATGCATAATTTCAAATTATAAAACCATTAAACATGATTTCAAATCAATATACTCAAGTTTTTGTATAAAAACCATCCATCTTGTTTAAAACCAAAAAAGCAACATTTCATCATGATCAACATCAAAGTCTCATGCATAGTAAAAAATCATCAAGCATGATTTGATTAAACATAAATCATCTTCAATCAAAATCATGAAATCATCCATATATACATTAATGCTTCTTAAACTAATCTTGTTAGGTGTACAAGCATTAGATTTATATATATCATTTTATTATATTATTATATCATTAAAACATCAAGCATGATTTCAAAAGGCATTTTTAATCAAAATCATTTTGTTTATCATAAACATGTAATTTTCATAATTATTTCCAAAATTACTATAATGATAAGCATGATTCCTAATTTTTTACATTTTCATTATAAAACATTTAATTTTCAAGAAAATTAATTCTAAACTAAATTAAAAATAACTCATGAAAAAACATCATGTAATTTTAAAATAAATTAAAGGTATTTTGATTACCTCATTGTCGAATGTCGTTAAGGCGTAGTTTGCCACACCACCTTTGTTTTTCTCCTCGTCTTCGGATGAGCTTGATTCGTCCAAAATCGCCTTCTTCTTCTTCTTTTTAAGTTCATTTTTAATTTTTGATTCTTGTTTTAAAAATTTCATGAGTTCAAGTTCATCATCACTCGAGCTTATGCTCGAGTGGTCTTTAATTGTTCTAAGTCTAAAATCCTTCCTGTTTTGGAAGGTGGTTCTTAAGTTCTTCACGTGCATTGCACGTCATTTCATAGGTCATTAGAGACCCGATAAGTTCTTCGATCAAGAAAATATTCAAAATTTTTTATTCTTGTATAGCTGTTATTTTCGAATCCCAATTTTTAGAAAGCAATCGTCAAATCTTGTTAACGAGTTTAAAATTTGAAAAGCTTTTACCAAGAGCTTTTAAACCATTGACGACATCTATAAAATGGGTGTACATGTCAACAATGGTTTCGCTCGGCTTCATTCGAAAAAGTTCAAAATCATGTATTAAAAAGTTGATTTTCGAATCTTTAACTTTGCTAGTGCCTTCATGTGTGACTTCGAGAGTGCGCCATATGTCAAAAGCTGTTTCGCACATAGAAACCCGATTAAACTCAGTTTTATCTAAGGCACAAAATAAGGCATTCATAGCCTTTGCATTTAGAGAAAAAGTCTTATTCTCCAAATCATTCCAATTGTTCATTAGAAGAGAAAACCTTAGAAAACCAAATTTGACTTTGTGCCATAAATCGAGATTCAATAAAAGCAAGAAAACTCTCATTCGAGTTTTCCAATAAGTGTAGTTCGTCCCATTGAATAAGGGAGGACGAATGAGGGAATGACCCTCTTAAAATCTGAAAAGAGCCATTTTGTCATTGGGTGTTAAACCAAATGAGAAAACGAGGCTCTAATACCAATTGTTAGGATCAAGAGTGGGGTCGGCACTAAGAGGGGGGGTGAATTAGTGGAGCGGTAAAATAACGTCGGTTTAAAAATGTTTCGTTTCGATAAAACCATTTACGTTGAAAACTGATTTCGGAAACTTAACTTTGAAAGAGCACGGAAGAGCATAGTGGATGTAAAGCAAGTGAAGAGGTTTGCAGTAAAGATAAATTGCTAAAAGAAATGTAAACCATATTTTAGAGTGGTTTGATCATCGTGACCTACATCCACTTTGCCAATTCGTCTTCCATCGAGGCTACTGGCATCCACTATCGATCTTCCTTTAATATGCAAAGATAAAACTCCTTCTTACACCCCTCTTCTCCTTTGACTGGGTTTAGGAGAAAACCCTTACAAGCACTCACACTCCTCCTAAACAGAATTCTAAAGTTAGATCTAGAGGAGGGATTTCTCAAGTGATTGCAATAGTGTTTCTTCAATTTTAAACTCTCTGTGCTTGTGTATCTTAACCAGGGATGAGAGGAGTATTTATAGGCTTCAAGTTGATTCAAACTTGGAGCCTAAAAATATCTCATCCCGGGTTTCCTCAGTCCGAGCGGTACCACCGCCTAACACAGTCTCAGAGATTGTGCCACAACAGTGTTACCTCTTAGGGCTCGGGCCCAACTGGCCATTAATTGGGTTAGCCTAAATTCAATCCTAATTACATGCTAACTACAAATCTAAGGCATACTTAAGCTAAACAAGTCCCTAGGTCTTGGTTTCTTCCTGCGAGCTTCCGATGATCTTCCGACGAACTTCTGACGATCTTCCGGCAATGTTCCAACAGACTTCCAGCAAGCTCCTAGACTTCATAACAATCTTCTTAGCGAGTTTTGATAAGCTTCTCAGCAAGATCCGAGACTTCTCGGCTGGTTCCGACAGAACTTCCGACGAATGTCCGGACTTCCGATGAACTCTCGAACTCCCAACGAAATCACGTCCTTGACTCCGTGACTTTATTTTTCTTCATGCCTTGCTATCGTAGTTAATCCTGTACATATAAAACACACTTTGATCTAGATAATTAATACAAAGCATTAATTATGTTGTCTGGCATGTCATTGGTCCCTCGACGCTTCGTCCGATTCTTTGACGCATCGTCCTCTCTTACGGCCTATTGCCCAATCAGCTAGTTGAATCCACAACTCCGATATCCTTGGCGCAATTCCGCTCTTCTTGGCTCGATGCCCGAATCCATGGCCCGAAGCTTTTTGTCGATACGTCGACCGATCCTTCAGCCCGATGTCCAATCTTCTGACATATTTTCCCTCAGCCCAGCATAATTCTTCCTACTTTAATTATCTCATCCTGATCGAAGCATCCTGCATCACTCAAAACGTAGATTAAATCATAAACACTTATCAATTGGTTTCATCATCAAAATATGAGATTCGACACAAATAAATCTTGAAAAGCACTTAATAATTCATTAAAAGATAAATAAGCTTCGATCGAGTTATTTACCTTGTCACCATATGCCATCAATGTGTAATTAGCAACTTGCTCTTTGATGGCTAGCTCATCTTCTTCGGATGCAATTGAGTCATCCCAAGTTGCTTTAAGTGCTTTCTTCTTCTTTGGTTGCTTCTTCTTCACTTGTGGACATTCACTTTTGAAGTACCCCGGTTTCTTGCATTCGTAGCAAATGATTTGGTCCTTTTTGAGTTTATTTTTGTTTTTAGTTTTGTTTCTTCTTATGAATTTTTTGAATTTTCTTGTTAGAAGTGCTAAGTCATCATCATCATCATCATCATCATCATCATCATTATCGTCACTTGAGTTATCTTTCAAGTGATATTCTTGAGTTCTAAATGTCAAATCCTTCCTGTTCTTTGAAAAGTTATTCTCATGTTCTTCATGTGAATTGCATAACATTTCGTAGGTCATCAAGGACCCAATAAGTTCTTCGAGTGTAAAGTTGTTCAAATCTTTTGCTTCTTGAATATCAAATACTTTAGGATCCCAACTCTTTGGAAGGGATCTTAGTATCTTGTTAACAAGTTCAACATTAGAAAAAATTTTACCAAGGGCTTTTAGACCATTGATAACATCTGTAAACCGGGTGTACATGTCTCCAATGCTCTCACTTGATTTCATGTAGAACAATTCATAACTATAAATAAAAAGATTGATTTTTGACTCCTTAACCCTACTTGTGCCTTCGTGTGTAATTTCAAGTGTATGCCAAATGTTATAAGCCATTTCATAAATAGAAACTATATCGAATTCGTTTTTATCCAAAGTACAAAACAAAGCATTCATAGCTTTGGCGTTCAAAGAGAAAGTCTTCTTCTCCAAGTCATTCCATTCATTCATTGGAAGAGAAGACTTTTGAAATTCGTTTTCAATGATATTCCATAACTCGAAATCCATAGAAATTAAGATCTTCATCCTAGTTTTCCAATACATGTAATCCGTCCTATTGAACAGGGGAGGACGTGTGATAGAATGACCTTCTTGATTGTCAAAAAAAGTCATTTCTCTTAGGTTTTAAACCAAATTGAGAGTAATCGTGCTCTAATACCAATTGTTAGGATTAAGAGCGACACTAAGAAGGGGGGGTGAATTAGTGCATAAAAAAATATCATCAGTTTTATAAGATATTCATTTGTTGAAAACCAATCTTGGAAAGTGCTAGCCTTTAGAGTAAATAAATTAGCAATTAACTTAGAAAGTAATAGCAGTAATAAAAAGCATAATGAAAATGAGCACACCGGAATTTATAATGGTTTGGTCATTGTTGTTAGGACCAGAGCGGCACTAAGAGGGGGGGGTGAATTAGTGCAACGGTAAAGTATGATAAACTTTCGACGATTTAAACACTTTCGGAAACTTCATACGATAAATGCAATGTTTCGTTTGAAACCGTTTCGATTGCGTTTTAACTTGAAAGGATACGTAAGAAGGAGACAAAGAAGTAGAGCATCAAAGTGCAAATGGTTTGTAGTAATATAAATGACAATAAGTAAATGCAAACCAGAGAAGACGGTAGTTTATAGTGGTTCAGTCAATCGTGACCTACATCCACTCCTCCGATTCCTCTTCCGTCGAGGCCACCGGCATCCACTAATGATCTTCCTTTACTAGGCGAAGATCAACCTCCTTCATACACCCCTCTTACAACCTCTTACAAGTGGTTCACCCTTTTACAAAGATTTCAATGAAAAGAAAGGAGGTGAACACTCAAGCTATTGAAAACAAGACTTTTCCTAAAGCTTTTCTCAACTTCTAGCTTCTCAAAAGGCTGTATTCTCTGCTGAGAAATGAGGGGTATTTATAGGCCTCAAGAGGATTCAAATTTGGGGTCCAAAATTTGAATTCTCTTTGGTTTCCGAGGCCGGCGGTGCCATCGCCTGTCAGTGGCGGTGCCACCGCCTATCAGTGTCAGACACCGACAGTGGATGGGTGGTGCCACCACCCAGCCAAGCAGTGCCACCGCCCAGCTCTCGGGTGCTAGGCGGTGCCACCGCCTAGGCCAATTCGGCTCACTGGTTGGGCTCCAAACTTGGCTCAAACCAATCCGAACTCAGGCCCAATTGGCCACTACTTGGGTTATAGGATTAACACCTAATCCTAACCCTAATTAATGTACTAATTATGAATTTAAAGACATTTTCTAAGCTATTACAAAGTCCGTAAGTCAAGATTTCTTCCGGCGAGCTTCCGGCGAACTTCCGGTGGTCTTCTGATAAACTCTCGGAAACCATTCTGCGGACTCCCAGCAAGCTCCTAGACTTCACGATTTGATCTTGCCGAGTTCCGATGAGCTTCTTCGGCAAGCTCCGATCTTTCTCGGCGAGCTCCGCGAACTTCCAATGAACCTTCCGGCGAGCTTCCGAAAAACCCTTCGGCAAGCTCCCTACTCATTCTCGGCTAGTTCCGGTAGCATTCCCAACGAACCTTCGGACTTCCGTCGAACTCTCGAACTCGCAACAAATCCTTCGCGCTTGACTCCAACACTTTGTTTTGCTTTATGTCTTCATCGTTATCATAGTTAATCCTGCACACACAAGTAAAAACTCTACTCCGATCTAGACAATTATTACAACGCGAATTGACATTCTGTTGCCCGGCACGTCATTGGTTGGCGCTTCGTTCGATTCTTCAACGCATCTTCCTCTCTTGCGGCTTGTTGCCCAATCGACGGTTGACCTCCGCAACCCCGATATCCTTAGCATAATTCCGCTCTCCTAGGCCCGATGCCCGACGTCCGAAGCCTTCTATCGTTCAATACCCTGACGTGATCTCCTCCGGTGCAACATCAATTCCTCCTGCTTTAAATATCTAATCCTGATTGAGTAGACCTGCATCACTCAAAATGCAGTTTAAATTATAAAAACATATCAAGTGGTTTCATCATCAAAATACGAGATTCAACAGTTGTAACCTATATCCACTTCTAATTCCTCCTCCATCGAGGTCACTAGCATCCATTAATGGTCTTCCTTCAATGTGCGAAGACTAACCACCCTCTTTATTCATGGGTTTTGGAGACAACCCCCTTACAAGCCTCACACCTCTTTTGAATGATCACAAGACTTAGAAAGGGAGGAGGACTCTTAGTACTTTTATAACATTTTTAACACCCCAAGACTTTAAGATATTATTCGCACTTTCGTGTCATTTCATGCAGAAAAGGATGGGGTTTTTATAGGCCCCAATGGCTTCAAAATTGGAGCCAAAAAGTATCTCATCCTAGATTTTGGGGTACTAGTCGTACCACCGCCATTATTGGGCGATACCATTGCCTATAAACTGACATTAGGTGGTACCACCACTCAGTCTGAGCAATTCGATCGCTTGACAAAGCTCGGAGACCGAGATCTAGCTGTACCATCACTTGACGGCATTAACTACTGGCGGTACCACCGCCCAGACCACTTGGGAGGGAGGGTCTCAAGTGGTGCCACCACCGGCCCTTACTCCAAGCCTCACACCTCTTTGGAATGATCACAAGACTTAGAAAGGGAGGAGGACTCTTAGTACTTTTATAACATTTTTCACACCCCAATACTTTAAGATATTATTCGCACTTTCGTGTCCTTTCATGCAGAAAAGGATGGGGTTTTTATAGGCCCCAATGGCTTCAAAATTGGAGCCAAAAAGTATCTCATCTTAGATTTTTGGGGTACTAGCCGTACCACCGCCATTATTGGGCTATACCATTGCCTACAAACTGACATTAGGTGGTACCACCACTCAGTCTAGGCAGTTCGATCGTTTGACGAAGCTCGGAGACCGAGATCTAGCTGTACCACCACTTGACGACATTAACTACTGACGGTACCACCGCCCAGACCACTTGGGAGGTAGGGTCTCAAGTGATGCCACCACTGGCCCTGACTCTAAGGGGTTGAATGGGACTTCCAACCAGCCCAATTCAACTGTGTTAAGGGCCCAATCAACCTCTAACTAGGTTAGTGGGATTACCTCCCAATCATAACTCAACTTAAGGTCTAACTATGATAATTTAAGTTATTAACTAAGCAATATTTGTTTGGTAAGTCAATTGTTTTTTTGGTGAACTTCTCGATGAACTCCTAGCGAACTCTCAACGAACTCTCGACGAACTTTCAGCGAACTCCTGTCAAACTCTTAGTGAGCTCCTGACGAACTCTCGGTGAGCTTCTAGCGAACCACCAGCACATAGTCTGAATCTTCGACGTATTGTCCGATATTTGACTCTGGCCCAACATCTTGCTTTATGCCTTCCTACAACACTTATCTCAACATATAGATTAGATCAATAATTTACCAATTGATTTCATCATTAAAATATGAGATTCAACAATAATGACTTTAATAGTGGATCTGCGATGTTATCTTCGGATGAAACTCTTTCCACTACTATATCTCTTCGGGCCATGATCTCTCTAATAAGTTGGAATCTCTTCAGAACACTTCTGATGAAACCTAAGTTCCCTCATTTGAGCAATTGCCCCATTATTGTCGTAATATAAGGGAATCGACTTCTCACTACCTAGCATGACTCCCAAATTTGTGATGAACTTCTTCATCTATACTCCCTCCTTTGTTGCCTCTATTACAACTATGTACTCCGACTTTGTGGTCGAGTCAGTAGTAGTATCTTGCTTAGAACTCTTCCAAAACACTGCTCCTCTATTCAGGGTGTACACATATCCCGAATTTAACTTTCTATTATCGACATCGGACTAGAAACCTGAGTCTGTGTAGCCTTCAACCCTAAGGCTACTACCTCCATATACTAGTAAAAGATCCTTAGTCTTTCTCAAGTATTTAAGGATACACTTTACTGCTTTCTAGAGCTCCAAACCTAGATCTGCCTGATACCTGCTTGTGACACTCAGAGTATGCATTATATCAGGCCTGGTATATAGCATGACATACATGATAGACCTTGTCGCTGAGGCATAGGGTATCCTATCCATGTTTGTCATTTCTTTAGGAGTCTTTGGGGACATACTCCTAGAAAGCGATATCCTATATCTCATTGGTGTGAGACCTCTCTTAGAAGTTTTCATACTAAACCTTTTGACAATGGTATCTATGTACCTGGACTGAGATAAGCCAAGCATCCTCTTGGATCTATCTCTATAGATCCAAATCTCCAAGATATAGGATGCTTCCCCTAAGTCTTTCATGGAGAAGTGTCTAGATAACCAAGTCTTTCCTATAGATGTATTCCTACATCAGTCCTAATAATCAGAATATTATCCACATATAACACCAAGAAAGTGATAGCACTCCCACTTACCTTCTTGTACAAATATGGCTCATTTTCGTTCTTAACCAAGTCATAAGATCTGATTACCTCATCAAATCTATACTCATTATAGCCTTCTCGTAGGTCTGAGGATCAATATCCTCAATATCCTCTCCTCTAATATGTCCTACATATTTCTTAGGAGGATAAGATACTCTCCTAGACCTATGTAAAGTCGAAACTTATGTGCTAGGTACCTGAACAGACTCGGGTTGTGGAGTGGTGCTCCCACTTTCTCTGCTAAGAATATGTTTCTTCTCAAGGAATACCGCTCTCTTAGCTACAAGGATATTTTAGTTCTCGGGAGGATAGAAATAATACCCATTAGTATTCTTGGGATATCCCATGAATTTGCATCGCTCTATCCTTGATTCCAACTTATCGAGGTTGTATCATTTAACATAAGCAGGGTAGCCCCAAATCTTAATAACCTTAAGATTGGGCTTCTTCCATTTCCATATCTCATATGGTGTAGACACTACCAATTTAGTTGGAACTCTATTTAGAAGGTAAGCTGCGGTCTCTAGGGCGTATCCCTAGAATAAGATGGGTAGGTCAATGAAACTCATCATGGACCGTACCATGTCTAACAGTATATGATTCTTCCTTTCAGATACACCATTGAGATGAGGTATATAAGGAGGTAACCATTGAGATAGAATCCCATGGTCCTTGAGGAATTGGGTGAACTCTGTACTCAAGTACTCACCTCCTAAATCTGATCGAAAAGTCTTGATACTTTTTCTAGTCTGATTCTCCACTTCATTCTTATACTCTCAAAATTTCTCAAAGGCCTCAGACTTATACTTCATCAAGTACCCAAGTCCATACCTTGAGAAATCATTAGTAAAAGTAATAAAGTATGAGTAACCACTTATGACATGAGTTGACATGGGTCCACATACATCACTATGTATGAGTTCCAACAACTTAGTGGCTCTCTCTAGTTCTACTAAATGGAGAGTTGGTCAATTTTCTATGAAGGCAAGGCTCACAAGTTTCATATGACTCAGTCGAACAGATCCAAATATCTATCCTTTATCAACTTTTGAATCTTTCCCTCATAGATGTGACCTAGCCTATAATGTCACAAGTATGTACTTTTTACCTCATCTCATATCCTCTTAGACTCACCTACATTCATGATATGTGGAGCAGTATCTAGCAGTACAGAGAACTGGCTTCTCTTTCTTGATAGTACTCTCTACCTCCATCAACATATTCAGGAGCTCAGGGAGAGTCACCTCAAGCTTGTTAATATTAAAATTCATTATGAACTGTGAAAATGAATCTGGTCGGGACTGAAGCATAAGATTCATACATATGTTATCCTCTAGTACTATTTCTAGACTTGTGAGTTTTGTTAGGATCAAGAATGGCACTCAGAGGGGGGACGAATTAGTGCAACAGATAAAAACTACGTCGGTTCAAAAAATCTTCATTTTTATAAAATCGATATCAGAAATGTCTTTAAATTGAAAGCATTCATAAGAGTGTAATAAGAAAGTAAAGCAAGTAAGGCAGTTGCAGTAAAGTTAAATCGTAAGAAGTAAATGAAAACTAAGTTTTATAGTGGTTCGATCGTCGTGACCTACATCCACTCACGATTCCTCTTCCGTCGAGGCCATTAGCATCCATTAACGATCTTCCTTCAATGGGCAAAGATTAACTACCTTTTTACACTCTTTTTCCTTTTCACAGGTTTATGAGACAACCCTTACAAGACTTGTTAGGATCGAGAGCACTAAGAGGGGGGGTGAATTAGTGCAGCGGAAATCTTTCAGCGATTAAAAATGAAAGCTGCGTTCGTTCGATAAAAACTATTTTGATGCAAAAGCTGATTCTAAGATTACTTATGATTAAGTGCAGTTTACGTGTAAACACAGTTAGCATCTAAACGCAGTTTGCGTCTAAATGCAGATTGCGTTTAAACTCAGATTGCGTCTAAGCGCAGTTTGTGTCCAAGCGCAGATTGCGCAGTTTGCGTCTAAGCGCAGATTGCGTCTAAACACAGTTTGCGTCTAAGCGCAGTTTAAGCAGAAGTATAAAGACAATGTGCTGCTATTGTACAGCTCAAAAAGTAATCTACAGAAAGCAGATTTACGTCTAAACGCAGATTTACGTCTAAACGCAGATTTACATCTAAACGCAGATTTACGTCTGAACTTTGAAACTCGTTTGTATACTCGCAGAAGGCAGTATGCAGTTGAAATCAAGACGTAAACGTAAACTGAAATCTGATGATTGTGCGAGGATAGCCGATTTACGTCTAAATGCAGTTTTACGTCTAAATGTTGAAACTCGTTCGTAAAATTGCAGAAGACAGTTTGCAGTTATAAATAGAATCAAAATGTAAATGTAAACTGCAAGGAATCTTGTTCGTAAAAGCGCAGAAGACAGTTCGCAGTTATAAACAGATTCAAGACGTAAATGTAAGCTGCAATGTAAAGATCGTACGAAAACACCTATTGACGTCTGAATCCAGATTCGGAAAGATCAGCACTTAGAACTTGTTCGTAAAGGCGCAGGGAGCAGTAGTTATGTAGGAGGTTTGCAGTAATGATAAGGTACTCAAAATAAAAGCAAACCAGAGATTTAGAGTGGTTCGGTCAGTCTTGACCTACTCCACTTTTGGCTTCCTCCTCCGACGAGGTCACCGACGTCAACTAGCTGCCTTCCTTCAATGGGCGAAGGCCAACTGCCCTTTTACAGTTTCTCTCCTTTTGACGGGCTCGGGAGACAACCCTTTTAGATCCTTTCTCTCCTCTCTTTACAACTCAAGACTTGAAGAACAGAAAAGAGGAGAAATTTTGGACTTTACACAAATTTGAGCTCTTAGAATCACTGAAAAGATCAAGAATTCGGTGTGGATCAGTATCCCTTCAGTGCTGAATGGGTGGGGTATTTATAGGCCCCAACCCAATTCAAATTTGGAGCTCAAAACGATCAAATCTCGGAATTTCGGGATCAAGCGGTTGCACCTCTTGACTGGAGAGGTTGCACCGCCTGGCAGAGCTCGAAGACCGAGCTCAGGCGGTGCTACCTCTCTGTCAGGGAGGTTGCACCGCCTAGTCTTGCTCGAAGACTGAGCCCAGGCGGTGCCACCTCTCTGTCAGGGAGGTTGCACCGCCTAGTCTTGCTCGAAGACTGATCCCAGGCGGTGCCACCTCTCTGTTAGGGAGGTTGCACCGCCCAGTCTTGCTCGAAGACTGAGCCCAAGCGGTGCCACCTCCTGGCTGGGGAGGTTGCACCGCCCAGTCTCACTGGGAGGCTTAGCCCAGGCGGTGCCACCTCTTGGCCTAGGCGGTTGCACCTCCTGGTGCAATCAGGGTCCGAATAGTTAGCTCCATTCGGCCCACTTTCTATCTTTTCAGGGGCCCAATTGCCCCAAGATTAAGCTAATGGGATCACCTCCCATTTTCCAACTTAATCAACATGCTAACTACGATTAAATCTAAGACAATTTCTACAGCTTTGCTCCGATGCGTCAATCGCTTCTTCCGGCGAGTTTCCGGCGAACTTTCGTCGATCATCCGATGTACCCTCGGTGATTCTTCTGCGGACTTCCGGCAAACTCCTGGACTTTGCGACGATCCACTTGGCGAGTTCCGACGAGCTTCGCTTGGCAAGCTTCTGGACTTCTCGGATCTGTTCTCGCAGAACCTCCGACAACCGTCCGAACTTCCGTTGAACTCTCGAACTCCCAACGTGATCATGAACTTGACTCCGGCGCAACTCTTGTTGCTTATCTAACTTTCATCGTAGTTAATCCTGCACACTTATCTCAACACATAGATTAGACAACAAATGACAATTGACTTCATCATCAAAATCCGAGATTCAACAATCTCCCCCTTTTTGATGATGACAATCAATTGATAATGGAGTTATCCTTAACTCCCCCTATCTATATGCCATAGTTGAGATAAGTCAACCTTGAATTCAAGACCTAAGAATTCAAGTGACGTATTGATAAGTTAGATTAGTTAAACTTATCAATACTCCCTTCATGATACTCATCATGATGTATCTCTTCAAAGATGATGTCAAGGCTTGACATACATCATCAAGTTTGTATGATTGTGTTTGTAACGATTCATCATGTAGTTTGAACATTATCATATAAAGCTGTGAAGCGCTATTACATGATGCACATATTTGAAATATTCTAGCAAGTTTTGCATTTTCTTCAAATGATAAGATATCAACTCAGGGCATAATGCAAACTATAGCACACGTTCATATATCTCTTGGTGATGCAAGGATGGCATAATCATAACATTGTTTATAGCATCACTCAAGTATTTTGCAAGTATGACATGATCATGGCAGTTTTTATCAATTCATATTTTTCTCCCCCTTTGTCATCAACAAAAAGCATAGTAATTATGATACCAGGAAAATAATAATAGCAAGCTTATAGAGGAATTTTACATAGATTGTTTTAATACTTCTTCCCCTTTTTGTTATAAGCCATTGTCTATGTAAAGATTTAGCAGGATGGAATACATACACATGAATCACTTCATCAAATCTATTTCAGAAACTTATTTTTCATGAAAGTGTACGAGAAAATTTGTTTTATAGCATTCGAATAAATAAGATGCATTCGGACAAGATTTTGTTGCAGATTTTCACATGGCAATCAAGTGATTTGATCATTCAATATAGTCCGAAAAATAATTTTAACAAGTTTATCTATTCGGACACATCAACATTCCTAATTCGCTTCTTATGAAATCAAATTGTTCTTCACTTAGAGGTTTTGTAAAGATGTCAGCTAGTTGATGTTTTGTATCAATGAATTCTATGATTACATCATGATTCGTAACATGATCTCGTATAAAGTGATGTCTGATATCAATATGTTTTGTTCTCGAGTGTTGTATAGGGTTTTTTGTTAGGCATATTGCACTTGTGTTATCACATTTAATGGGAATGTTTTTGAGATGAACTTTATAATCTTCTAAGGTATTTTTCATCCAAACAACTTGTGCACAGCATGCACTTGTTGCAATATATTCAGCTTCGGTTGTTGATAGTGCAACCGAGTTTTGTTTCTTAGATGTCCAGGAAACAAGGGCATGTCCTAAGAATTGACATGTTCCTGATGTGCTTTTTCTATCTAATCTACAACCAGCGAAGTCTGCATCAACATAAGCAGTTAACTCAAACTTCTCTGATTTTGGGTACCATAATCCTAGATTTGTGGTACCATTAAGATATCTGAGTATTCTTTTAACTGCTTTGAGATGAGATATCTTAGGGTTTGATTGAAATCTAGCACAAAGTCCTACACTAAACATTATGTCTGGTCTAGTTGCAGTGAGGTAAAGTAAACTTCCTATCATACCCCTATAGATTTTTTGATCGAAGCTTTCTCCACTTAAACTCATATTAGTTTGGCTAATAGCATATTTAGTTTGGCTAATAAAGATGCCATTGCTTAGTTGTTTGATTTGTATACCTAAGAAGAATGTTAATTCTCCCATTAGACTCATTTCGAATTCATGACTCATAGTTTTAGCAAAGGACTCACAAAGAGATTCATTCGTAGAACCAAAGATAATATCATCAACATAAATTTGAACAATGAGAAAATTATTTTCAAAGTCTTTGATGAATAATGTAGTATCAACCTTGCCTTTTATGAAATTATTTTCAATAAGAAAGGAACTAAGTCTCTCATACCACGCCCTTGGAGCTTGTTTTAAACCATAGAGAGCTTTAGTCAATCTAAACACATGATTAGGGAGACTATTATTTTCAAAGCCAGGAGGTTGTTCAACATAAACTTCTTCGGAAATAAAGCCATTTAGAAAAGCGCTTTTAACATTCATTTGAAATAACTTCAAATTATTACAACTAGCGTAGGCAAGGAGCATCCTTATGGCTTCCAATCGAGCCACAAGTGCGAAGGTTTCTTCGTAATCGATACCTTCTTCTTGGTTGAAACCTTTGGCCACTAATCTAGCCTTGTTTCTAACCACGATACCATTTTCATCTTGCTTGTTTCTAAAGACCCATTTAGTACCAATAACTAAATAGTCATTTGGCCTAGGAACAAGCGTCCACACCTTATTTCTCTCAAATTGATTCAATTCATCTTGCATTGCGATAATCCATGAATCATCTTTCATGGCTTCATCAACACATTTGGGTTCAATTTGAGAGAGAAAGGCGGCGTTGCCACAAAAATTCTTAAAAGAGGATCGTGTTTGAACCCCCTTTGATGTGTCTCCTAAGATTAGCTCCTTAGGATGAGCATCTACATACTTCCAATCCTTGGGTAAGGAAGTGGATGCATCCAAGTTGCTAGTTGGAGACGGGGTTTCGTTTAAATTCAAAGAATCAAAGTTAACATCATCATCAAGATCATTCTTCTTAATTTCGGAAATCTCATTGAAAACAACATGGATGGATTCTTCAATAATTAAGGTTCTTTTATTGAAAATACGAAAAGCTTTAGAAACCGAAGAATAACCAAGAAAGATTCCTTCATCAGATTTAGCATCAAATTTTCCTAAGTTATCCTTTTCATTCAAGATAAAACACTTACACCCAAAGACTTTAAAATATGAGACATTGGGTTTTTTGTTATTCCATAACTCATAAGGACTTTAAAACACTTACTAGAACTCTATTCAAAATATAGCATGCAGTGTTTACAGCTTCGGCCCAAAAATATTTGGGTAGGCCATGTTCATTCAACATGGTTCTTGCCATTTCTTGTAAATTTCGATTTTTTCTTTCTACTACCCCATTTTGTTGAGGATTTCTTGGAGTAGAGAAATTATGGTTGTATCCATTGAGTTCACATAATTCTTTGAAATCATGGTTTTGAAATTCTCCACCATGATCACTTCTAATTGACGAAATCATAGATTCCTTCTCATTTTGAACAAGTTTACAAAACTTGGTAAAATATCTAAAGCATTCATTTTTCTGTTTTAAGAAGTAGGTCCATGTATGTCTGCTGTAGTCATCAACAATGACAAAGGCGTATTTGCTACCTCCTAGACTCGATGTAGAGATTGGTCCGAACAAGTCCATATGGATCAATTGTAAGGGCCTAGAGGTGCTTATTTGATTCTTAACTTTGAAACTACCCTTAATTTGTTTACCTAATTGGCAAGCATCACATACATTGTCTTTGATGAACTTGATATGAGGAATTCCTCTTACAAGTTCTCTAGATGATATTTGAGTGATTAGTTTCATGCTAGCATAACCTAATCTTCTATGCCATAGCTAAGCATCCTCATTCATAATCGCAAAACACATTTCATCACATAAGTCATTGATGTCAATAGTGTATACATTATTTTGTTTTAATGCAATCATAGACATATTTTTCTGTGGTTTTTCAATGATGCAAGCATTAGATTCGAATTTGACAGTATATCCTTTATCACATAATTGACTAATACTCAAGAGGTTATGTTTTAAACCATCAACTAACAGAACATCTTCAATAAAAAGGTTGGATTTGTTACCTATGGTTCCTTTGCCAATGATTTTACCCTTGTTGTTGTCTCCGAAGGTGACATAGCCTTCGTCTATGCTAGTGAGCTTAGAGAAATGAGATGGATCTCCGGTCATATGCCTTGAGCATCCACTATCAAGGTACCATCTCTTGCTCCTAGCTTGCGATGGTGTGGGTTTCTACAAGAAAGGATGATTTTTAGGTACCCATTTGCTTTTGGGTGCCTCACAAATAGATCTGCATTATTTATCATGTTGTATGGAGTTTATCATGGTTCCTTTAGGAACCCAAATCAATTTGTTTGGACTAATTTTCTTGAATGGACAACAATGTGTCTTGTGTCCAAATTTACAACAGAAGTTACATTTGTCTTGATGTCGAATATGTAGGATGGAGCCTTTTATGAAGGTGGTTAGATTTTGGTGAGGACTTCTCACGAATCCAATTCCACTTCTTTTGGGAACGTGACCCTTGTTTGTAAGGATCATGTTCAATGACTTGCTACCAACCTCGAATTTCTTCAAGGTGTCCTTAAGTAGCAAGTTTTCTTTTTAGAGAGTTTTTAGATCATGGCATTTTATGCATGGGCTTAAACTATCATGATGTTCAGCATTTTACTTATCGAAATTACAAATAAGACTATCATGCTCCTTTTTTAGCAATTTGTATTTACTACTGATAATCTTACACTCATCAAACAATTCATGGAAAGCATTTAATAATTCATCGAATGATAAATCTGCATCTATTGAATTTGTTACCTCATCTTCGATGGCCATTAAGGCGTAATGAGCAACTTGCTCGGTGTTGGACTCCTCTTCTTCGGATGCGCTTGAGTCATCCCATGTTGCTTGAAGCGCCTTTTTCTTTGACGTTCTTCTTTTGACTTGGGGACAATCACTCTTGTAGTGTCCCAGCTTTTTGCATTCATAGCATATTACTTGGTCCTTCTTGGGTTCAAGTTTATTTTTTGCATCATTCTTAAACTTGTTTCTTTTAAAGAACTTTTTAAACTTTCTTGTTAGAAGTGCCAAGTCATCATCACAGTCCTCATCATTTGAGTTTTCTCTCAAGTGGCATTCAGAAGTTTTGAGTGTTATATCCTTCCTGTTCTTTGGAAGGATGTCTTCTTGCTCTTCATGAGCTTTACAAGTCATTTCATAGGTCATTAATGACCCGATTAGTTCTTCAAGAGGGAAATTTCGTAAATCTTTTGCCTCTTGAATAGCAGTGACTTTAGGATCCCAACTCTTAGGAAGGGATCTTAGTATCTCGTTAACAAGCTCAAAATCCGAAAAGCTCTTTCCGAGTCTTTTTAGACCGTTGACGACATCTGTGAAACGGGTAAACATGTCGCCAATGGTTTCATTCGGTTTCATCCGAAAAAGTTCGAAAGAATGTAACAGTAAATTGATTTTTGACTCTTTTACTCTACTTGTGCCCTCATGGGTCACTTCGAGTGTGTGCCAAATATCAAATGCAGTTTCACAAGTTGAAACACGGTTAAACTCGTTTTTATCAAGTGCACAAAATAAGGCATTCATAGCCTTTGCATTAAGAGCGAAAGCCTTCTTCTCCAAATCATTCCAATCGATCATTGGAAGAGAAGACTTTGAAAATCCGTTTTCGACAAGATTCCACAGTTCAAAATCCATAGAAATAAGAAAGATCCTCATTCGGGTCTTCCAGTAGGTGTAGTCCGTCCCACTGAACATGGGTGGACGCGTAATAGAATGCCCCTCTTGGTTTCCGGCGTATGCCATTTCTCTTTGGGTTTTAGTCTGTTAGAGAGTTAACCTTGCTCTGATAAAAATTGTTAGGATCGAGAGCACTAAGAGGGGGGGGTGAATTAGTGCAGCAGAAATCTTTCAGCGATTAAAAATGAAAGCTGCGTTCGTTCGATAAAAACTATTTTGATGCAAAAGCCGATTCTAAGATTACTTATAATTAAGTGCATTTTACGTGTAAACACAGTAAGCGTCTAAACGCAATTTGCGTCTAAATGCAGATTGCGTCTAAACTCAGATTGCGTCTAAGCGTAGTTTACGTCCAAGCGTAGATTGCGCAGTTTGCGTCTAAGCGCAGATTGCGTCTAAACACAGTTTGCGTCTAAGCGCAGTTTAAGCAGAAGTATAAAGACAATGTGCTGCTATTGTACAGCTCAAAAAGTAATCTGCACAAAGCAGATTTACGTCTAAACGCAGATTTACGTCTAAACGCAGATTTACGTCTGAACTTTGAAACTCGTTTGTATACTCGCAGAAGGCAGTATGCAGTTGAAATCAAGACGTAAACGTAAACTGAAATCTGATGATTGTGCGAGGAAAGCCGATTTACGTCTAAATGCAGTTTTATGTCTAAATGTTGAAACTCGTTCGTAAAATTGCAGAAGACAGTTTGCAGTTATAAATAGAATCAAAATGTAAATGTAAACTACAAGGAATCTCGTTCGTAAAAGCGCAGAAGATAGTTCACAGTTATAAACAGATTCAAGACGTAAATGTAAGCTACAATGTAAAGATCGTACGAAAACACCTATTGACGTCTGAATCCAGATTCGGAAAGATCAGCACTTAGAACTTGTTCGTAAAGGCGCAGAGAGCAGTGGTTATGTAGGAGGTTTGCAGTAATGATAACGTACTCGAAATAAAAGCA
Organism: Musa acuminata AAA Group; assembly: GCF_036884655.1. Taxonomy (NCBI): domain Eukaryota; kingdom Viridiplantae; phylum Streptophyta; class Magnoliopsida; order Zingiberales; family Musaceae; genus Musa; species Musa acuminata. The sequence goes on along the minus strand of NC_088355.1, from coordinate 19,773,685 downwards.
AACCAAAGATTTAGAGTGGTTCGGTCAGTCTTGACCTACTCCACTTTTGGCTTTCTCCTCCGACGAGGTCACCGATGTCAACTAGCTGCCTTCCTTGAATGGGCGAAGGCCAACTGCCCTTTTACAGTTTCTCTCCTTTTGACGGGCTCAGGAGACAACCCTTACAGATCCTTTCTCTCCTCTCTTTACGACTCAAGACTTGAAGAATAGAAAAGAGGAGAACTTTTGGACTTTACACAAATTTGAGCTCTTAGAATCACTGAAAAGATCAAGAATTCGGTGTGGATCAGTATCCCTTCGGTGCTGAATGGGTGGGGTATTTATAGGCCCCAACCCAATTCAAATTTGGAGCTCAAAACGATCAAATCCCGAAATTTCGGGATCAGGCGGTTGCACCTCTTGACTGGAGAGGTTGCACCGCCTAGCAGAGCTCGAAGACCGAGCTCAGGCGGTGCTACCTCTCTGTCAGGGAGGTTGCACCGCCCAGTCTTGCTCGAATACTGAGCCCAGGTGGTGCCACCTCTCTGTCAGGGAGGTTGCACCGCCCAGTCTTGCTCGAAGACTGAGCCCAGGCGGTGCCACCTCTCTGTTAGGGAGGTTGCACCGCCCTGTCTTGCTCGAAGACTGAGCCCAGGCGGTGCCACTTCCTGGCTGGGGAGGTTGCACCGCCCAGTCTCGCTTGGAGGCTTAGCCCAGGCGGTGCCACCTCTTGGCCTAGGCGGTTGCACCTCCTGGTGCAATCAGGGTCCGAATAGTTAGCTCCATTCGGCCCACTTTCTATCTTTTCAGGGGCCCAATTGCCCCAAGATTAAGCTAATGGGATCACCTCCCATTTTCCAACTTCATCAACATGCTAACTACGATTAAATCTAAGACAATTTCTGTAGCTTTGCTCCGATGCGTCAATCGCTTCTTCCGGCGAGTTTCCGGCGAACTTTCGTCGATCATCCGATGTACCCTCGGTGATTCTTCTGCGGACTTCCGGCAAACTCCTGGACTTTACGATGATCCACTTGGCGAGTTCCGACGAGCTTCGCTTGGCAAGCTTCTGGACTTCTCGGATATGTTCTCGCAGAACCTCCGACGACCGTCCGAACTTCCGTTGAACTCTCGAACTCCCAACGTGATCATGAACTTGACTCCGGCGCAACTCCTGCTGCTTGTCTAACTTTCATCGTAGTTAATCCTGCACACTTATCTCAACACATAGATTAGACAACAAATGACAATTGACTTCATCATCAAAATCCGAGATTCAACAAGACTTTCTTTCTTAGACCTCACTTCTCCCTTTAGACAAACTTCTAAATACTATGAAGAAGTGATCCTAAATCCTAAGAGAGTTTCCCAATTTTTTCTCAAGTATTTTTCCTATTTTTTTTAACTCAATTTCGTGCTTAAATCTTACTACTTCATATAGAAATAGTTGAGGTATTTATAGACTCCAATTGGCTTAAAAAATAGAGCCAAAAAAGGTCTCATCCTGTGTTTCCCGAGAATTGGTGATACCACCACTTGTGCTAGGCAGTACCATCGCTTGCAGCATTGACACTGGGCGATACCACTGCCTGGGAGACTATGTCTGTCACCTGATAGTCTCAAAGATTGAGTCTAGGCGGTACCACTATCTAGACTAGCGGTACCACTGCCTGACACAATCTCGGATATTGTACCATCGATGGTTCCATCTGTTGGATCATTATTTGGGCTTTTTACTTGGCCCAACACAACCCAAACTTGGGCCCAATTGGCCCCTAATTGAGTTAGCCCAATTCCAACCTAATTACATCTAAAACCTAGTTCGATATAGACAATTGTTATAATGTTTGAATCAAATGTTGTCCAACATGTCATTAGTTCATCAATGCTTCATCTGATTCTTCGTTGCATCGTCCTTTCTTGCGGCCTATTGCCCAATCGGCTAGTTGACCTCCGGAACTCCGATTTTCTTAGTGCAATTTCTACTCTTCTTGGCTTGATGCCCGAACCCATGGCTTGATGCCTTCTGCCGATACGTCGACCGATCCTTTGGCTCAACGTCCAATCTTTTGACATGTTCTACTCCAGCCCAACATAATTCTTCCTACTTTAATTATCTCTCCTTGATCGAAGCTTCCTACGTCACTCAAAATATAGATTAGATCATAAACACTATTAGTTGGTTTTATAATCAAAATCGGAGATTCAACAATCTCCCCATTTTTATGATGACAATCAATTGATGACGGAGTTAATCTTAACTCCCCCTATCAATATGTCATATTTGTGATGAACCTTGAATTCAAATTGAATTCAAGTCAAGGTAATTTTAATCATTAATCCAAGCAACATGTCATCATAAAATCATACATAATCAAAATTTTAATACATTATTTCATGCATGATCATTATCATAACTTCTCCCCTTTTGTCATCAACAAAAAGTAGAAGTGTATCTAGCCAGTTTTTGAGATATACAAGTTTGACAACATCTAAGCGAGCAAATTTTTTCATCACTTTACAACATGTATAATCACCAAATCACTATAAATTTTAAAGATGTGCAAGATTGCAAATTTTGCAAGTTTGCATTTTTGCTTCTTAAAATAGGCAAGCTAGCAATTTTTGATGATGTTCAAGATAGCAAGTTCTTTCTTCTCTTTTGAGAAGTGTAATTTTTTACTTCCTTTGCAAAGTGCATGTTAGGATCAAGAGTGCACTAAGAGGGGGGGTGGGGGAGGGTGGGGGGTGAATTAGTGCAGTGGAAAACTTTTGTCGGTTAAAATCTGATTTCGTCAAAAACCATTTCGAAAAGATCTTTAAATTGAGAGTGTGTGGAAGTGTAGTTGATATAAAGCAATGAAGGCAGTTAGCAATTAAGACAAATAGCAGAAAGTAAATGCAAACCGAGATTTAGAGTGGTTCGGTCAATCTTGGCCTACATCCACTTTTGGCTTCCTCCTCCGACAAGGTCACTGATGTCTACTAGAGGCCTTTCTTCAATAGGTGAAGACTAACCACCCTTTTATAGATTTTCTCCTTTTGAAGGGCTTAGGAGACAACCCTTATAAGTTCTCACTCCTCTCTTGAATGATCAACACTTAGAAAGAAAGAGGGAGAATAACTCTAGCTTTTACAACACTTTTAAGCCTTAAAATACTTAAAATTAAAGCAAGGTTTTGGTACCCTTTCATGTAGAAAAGGGTGGGGTTTATATAGGCCCCAATCAGTTTGAAATTGGAGCTCAAAAGTATCCATTCCCGGATTTTCGGGGTCCTAGCGGTACCACCGCCATAACTGGGTGGTACTACCCCCTGTCCTCTATCACTGAGTGGTACTACTACTCAGTCTGGGCGGTACTACCGCCTAACAGCACTCGAAGACTGAGCTCAGGCGATACCACTACCTTGTCACGGACAAACTTCTAAACAGGATGTTTGATGTAATGCTTATGTATGTCCATGTCTTTTGGTATGTTCATACTTTGCCTAGCATGTAGAGGGATAGCCGAAGGCTTAATAGTCCCATTTTAGTTGGGTTTGGTGGTCACTTTAGGCTTGTAAATAAAGGTTGTGTCATATGGACACTTGTGATAGATTTTCGATCTGTAATGGACCATTTTGACTCTTTGTTGTGCAACTATTCAGAGCTTGTAAAGTCTGTTTGTAATTTGCATTGTCTATGAAGTATTTCCTAGAATGTTTGCTTGTGGATCGCGAGTGAGGCATTTTCTCTAACCCGTTTTCGCTTTTGTGGGTCCTAAGGGACCATGGGAGGCTTCAGAGAGACTGACCTTTATGGACGGACATGCAAGGGTGCCATACGACTTAGGCAAAACCAGCTAAGTCCGTGATAGCCTGATAGGGGCGGTACCACCGTTAGTAGTAATAACTATCGGTGATACCACTACTTGACAAGTGCAGTACTACAGCCCAGAACTCCTGGTGATACCACTAACAACCCTGGCGGTGCCACCGCCGGCCAGGAATTCTGGGTCCGAATGGGCTTTTCCATTCGACCCAATTTGGGTTTGTTAAGGGCCTAGTTGGCCCCTGATTAAGTTAGTGGGATCATCTCCCAATCCTAACTTAATTTATATACTAACTATGACAATCCTAACTTAATTTATTTTAGATTTTTGTTTAATAAACTTATTAAGATTTAGTGTTTGAAGTTCAAGTTCATCATTGTCCTCATCACTTAAGTCATCGCTCAAGTGGTATTCATTTGTTTGGAGTTCCAAATCCTTCTTGTTCTTTGGAAGGTGATTTTGTTCATCATATTCATCATGTGTATTGAGCACAATTTCATATGTCATCAACGAACCAATTTGTTCTTCAAGTGAAAAAATATTTAAATCTTTTGTTTCTTGTATTGCGGTTATTTTAGAATCCCACCTTTTTGGACGGGATCTTAAGATTTTTCTTACTAGATCAAAATTCGAAAAATATTTACCAAGAACTCTTAGATTATTGACGACATCCGTGAAACGGGTGTACATGTCGCCTATAGTCTCGCTTGGTTGCACTCAAAAAAGCTCAAAATCATGCAATAAAATGTTAACTTTCGAGTCTTTGACTCTACTAGTTCCCTCATGCGTGATTTCAAGTATTCGCCAAATATCAAAAGTCGTTTCGCATGTAGAAATCCGATTGAACTCATTTTTATCCAAAGCGCAAAATAAGGCATTCATAGCCTTTGCGTTTAAAGAAAACATCTTCTTCTCCAAATCATTCCAATGGTTCATTGGAAGAGAAGACATTTCAAATCCATTTTTGACTATGTGTCATAAATTCAAATCAAAAGAAAGTAAGAAAACTCTCATTCGAGTTTTCCAATAAGTGTAGTCCGTCCCATTGAAAAAGGGAGGATGAATGAGAGAGTGACCCTCTTAAAAGCCATAAAAAGCTATTTCTATTTAGGTGTTAAACCAAAGTAGAAAACCATGGCTCTAATACCAATTGTTAGGATCAGAGCGGCACTAAGAGGGGGGGGGGGGGGGGGGGGGTGAATTAGTGCAGCAGATTAAAACTCGTAAGTTTGAAAACAAATTCATAAATACGAGGAGATTTTGTTTTGATAGTAACTTGAGTAAAATGAGAAAATGAAATCCGAAAGCTAGCAGTAGTGTAGATGACAATTTTAGGAAGGTAAATACTCACACATTCAAGGAGGATTAACACCTAATCCTAACCTTAATTAACATGCTAACTACGAATTTAAAGATATTTCCTAAGCTATTACAAAGTCTGAAAGTCAAGACTTCTTCCGGCGAGCTTTCGGCGAACTTTCAGCGGTCTTTCGATAAACTCTCGGAAACCATTCTGCGGACTCCCGGCAAGCTCCTAGACTTCACGATTTGATCTTTGCGAGTTCCAACGAGCTTCTTCGGCAAGCTCCGATCTTTCTCGGTGAGCTCCGCGAACTTCTAACGAACCTTCCGGCGAGCTTCCGAAAAAACCTTCGGCAAGCTCCCTACTCATTCTCGGCTAGTTCTGGCAGCATTCCCGACGAACCTTCGGACTTCCGTCGAACTCTCGAACTCGCAACAAATCCTTCGCGCTTGACTCTGACACTTTGTTTCGCTTTATGTCTTCATCATTATCATAGTTAATCCTGCACACACAAGCCAAAACTCTACTCCGATCTAAACAATTATTACTATTGGGATCAAGAGCACTAAGAGGGGGGGGGGGGGGGGGGGTGAATTAGTGCAGCAGAAAACTTTCGACGATTAAAATCGCGTTCGTACGATAAGAGCGATTTCGATAGAAAATCCGATTCGTAAATCACTTTAACTTGTAACCAAGCAAGATGCAGTTAAAGCAAAGATTTAAGACAGATTGCAGTTATGATAGAAATCAGAACGTAAACGCAAACTGAAATATGATGTTCGTACGATAAAAACGATTTACGTCTAAACGCCGATTCGGAAAATGCAGAACTTGAAAAACGATCGTATATGCGCAGAAGGTAGTACTCTTTTGAGGAGGTTTGCTGTAAAGATAAGATACTCAAAGTAAATGCAAACCGAGATTTAGAGTGGTTCGGTCAATCTTGACCTACTCCACTTTTGGCTTCCTCCACCGACGAGGTCACCGACATCAACTAGAGGCCTTCCTTCAATAGGCGAAGGCCAACCACGCTTTTATAGTTTCACTCCTTTTGACGGGCTTAGGAGACAACCCTTACATAATTTCCTTTCCTCTCTTAATAGATTAGGACTTGGAAGAAAAGAGGAAGAAGAACTTTCAACTCATAAAACACTTTTGAGCTCCAAAAATCACAAAGTAAAATCAGAATTTCGGTGGTTTCTGGTTGCCCTTTCAGTGCTAAAAGGGTGGGGTATTTATAGGCCCCAACCTAGTTTGAATTTGGAGCTCAAAACTGTCAATTCCTGAAATTTTGGGATATGGCGGTTGCACCGCCTGCAGAGCTCGAAGACTGAGCCTCTGGGCGGTGCCACCTCCTGTCAGGGGCAATTGCACCTCCTGCCAAAGCTCGAAGACCGAGCTCAGGCGGTGCCACCGCCTGATTGACGTGGTTGCACCACTCAGCTAGAGCTCGGAGACCGAGCCCAAGCGGTGCCACCTCCTTTTAGGGGCGGTTGCACCGCCCAGTCTCGCTCGGAGATTGAGCCCAGGCGGTGCCACCGCCTAGCTGTTGAATCTCGTATTTTGATGATGAAACTACTTGATATATGTTTATGATTTAATCTGCGTTTTGAGTGACGCAGGATGCTTCGATCAGGATGAGATAATTAAAGCAGGAAAATCATGTTGTGCCGAAAGAACATGTCAGAAGATTGGACGTCGGGCCGGTGGATCGGTCGGCGTATCGACAGAAGGCTTCGGGCCGTGGACTCGGGCATCGGGCCAAGAAGAGCGGGTATTGTGCCAAGGATATCGGAGTTGCGGAGTCAACTGGCCGATTGGGCAATAGGCTGCACGAGAGGACGATGCGCCGAAGAATCGGACGAAGCGTCGAGGGACCAATGACATGTCGGACAACTTGGTTAATTGCTTAGGATTAATTGTCTCGATTGAAGTTTTGTTTTAATTGTGCAGGATTAACTATGATAACGATGAAGACATAAAGCGAAACAAAGTGTCGGAGTCAAGCGCGATGGATTTGTTGCGAGTTCGAGAGTTCGACGGAAGTCCGAAGATTCGTTGGGAGTTCGCGGAGCTCGCCGAGAAAGATCGGAGCTTGCCGAAGAAGCTCGTTGGAACTCGCTAAGAACAAATCGTGAAGTCTAGGAGCTTGCCGGGAGTCCGCAGAATGGTTTCCGAGAGTTCATCGGAAGACCGCCGGAAGTTTGCCGGAAGCTCGCTAGAAGAAGTCTTGACTTGCGGACTTTGTAATAGCTTAGAAAATGTCTTTAAATTCATAGTTAGCACGTTAATTAGGGTTAGGATTAGGTGTTAATCCTATAACCCAAGTAGGGGCCAATTAGGCCCAAGTTCGGACTGGTTTGGACCAAGTTTGGAGCCAAACCAAGTGAGCTGGAATAGTGAAGAGGTGCCACCGCCAGGGTTGGAGGTAGCACCGCCCAGGCTATGTCTTCCTGCGAGGTTGGGAGGTGCAACCGCCCCAGCCAGGAGGTGCAACCGCCAGGGCTGCGAGGCTGGGAGGTGCAACCGCTCCAGCCGAGAGGTGCAACCGCCCAGAGCTCAGTCTTCGAGCTAGACTGGGCGGTGCAACCTCCTCTGCCAAGAGGTAGCACCGCCAGAGCTCAAGTTTCGAGCTCTGCCAGGCGATGCAACCACCGAGCTCAGTCTTCGAGCTCTGGTAGAGAGGTGCATCAGCCTGAGCTCAGTCTCGAGCTTTGCCAGGTGATGCAATCACCGAGCTCAGTCTTCGAGCTCTGGTAGAGAGGTGGATCAGCCTGAGCTCAGCTTGGAGCTCTGCCAGGTGATGCAACCACCGAGCTCAGTTTCGAGCTCTGCCAGGTGATGCAATCACCAAGCTCAGTCTTCGAGCTCTGCCAGGTGATGCAACCATCGAGCTCAGTCTTCGAGCTCTGGCAGAAAGAAGCAATCGGCAGAGCTCAGTCTTCGAGCTCTGCCAGGCGGTGCCACCTCTCCAGTCGAGAGGTGCAACCGCCTGATCCCAGAATTCTGGGATTTGATCGATTTGATCGTTTTGAGCTCGGATTTTGAATTGGGTTGGGGCCTATAAATACCCCACCCATTCAGCACTGAAAAGATACAGACCTACACCGAAATCTTGATCTTTTCTGTGATTCTAAGAGCTCAAAAGTGTTGTAAAGCCTTTAAGTCTCCTCCTTCTGTTCTTCAAGTTTTCAATTGTAAAGTGAGGAGAGAAAGGTCTGTAAAGGTTGTCTCCTAAGCCTGTCAAAAGGAGAGAAATTGTAAAAGGGCAGTTTGGCCTTCGCCCATTGAAGGAAGGCACCTAGTTGACGTCGGCAACCTCATCGGTGGAGGAAGCCAAAAGTGGAGTAGGTCAAGGCTGACCGAACCACTCTAAATCTCTGGTTTGCGTTTATTTTCGAGCACTTTATCATTACTGCAAACCTCCCTCATCACTACTGCTCTCTGCGCTTTCACGAACAAGTTCTAAGTGCTGTTCTTCCAAATCTGCATTCAGACGTAAATTCGTATTTTCATACATTACAGTTTACGTTTACGTTTGATTCTGCAGAACTGTTTTCCGTGCTTTTACGAACGAGCTTCTTTGCAGTTTACGCTTACATTTTAATCCTATTAATAACTGCAATCTGTCCTCTACGATTTTACGAACGAGTTTCAACATTTAGACGTAAAACTGCATTCAGACGTAAATCGGCTTTCCTCGCTCAATCATCAGATTTCAGTTCACGTTTACGTCTTGTTTTCAACTGCATACTGCCTTCTGCGAGTATACAAACGAGTTTGAAAGTTTAGACGTAAATCTGCGTCTAGACGTAAAACTGCGTTTAGACGTAAATCTGCGTTTAGACGTAAAACTGCGTTTAGACGTAAAACTGCGTTTAGACGTAAATCTGCGTTTAGACGTAAATCTGCATTTAGACGTAAATCTGCGTTTAGACGTAAATCTGAGTTTAGACGCAAAACTGCGCTTAGACGCAAAACTGCGCTTAGACGCAAAACTGCGCTTAAACGCAATCTGCGCTTAGACGCAAACTGCACTTAGATACAAACTGAGAATTTGCTTTTGCATCATAATAGTTTTTGAACGAACGCAGCTTTTGGTTTTTTAAATCGCTGTAAGATTTCCGCTGCACTAATTCACCCCCCCCCCCTCTTAGTGCTCTCGATCCTAACAATTGGTATCAGAGCGGGGTATTTCTCATTTCGGATTTACACCCGAGAGAAATGACTTTTCAAGAGGGCTGTTCGGTCTTTCGTCCACCGTTCTTTAACGGATTGGACTACACTTATTGGAAAACTCGAATGAGAGTTTTCTTAATTTCTCTAAATCTGGATTTATGGAATATCATTGAAAACGGTTTTCAACTTCCCTCCAAACCGATGAACGAATGGTCGGTTTTGGAGAAGAAGAATTTTTCTTTAAACGCAAAGGCTATGAATGCCTTATTTTGCGCATTGGACAAAAATGAGTTCAATCGGATTTCTACGTGTGAAACGGCTTTCGATATTTGGCGCACTCTTGAAATCACGCACGAGGGAACTAGTAGAGTCAAAGACTCGAAAGTTAATATTCTACTGCTTGATTTCGAGCTTTTTCATATGAAACCAAGCGAAACCGTTGTTGACATGTACACCCGTTTTACGGATGTCGTCAATGGTTTAAAATCACTTGGTAAAAGCTTTTCGGATTTTGAACTCGTTAACAAAGTTTTGCGCTCACTTTCTAAAACTTGGGATTCAAAAGTAACTGCTATTCAAGAATCGAAAAACTTGAACCATTTTCCACTTGAAGAACTAATTGGTTCATTGATCACATATGAAATGACGTGCAATGCACGTGAAGAACTTGAGAACCACCTTCCAAAGAACAGGAAGGATTTGGAACTCTGGACAAATGAATGCCACTTGAGCGATGACTCAAGTGATGAGGACAATGATGAACAAACCAACCTTCCAAAGAACAGGAAGGATTTGGGACATAGAACATTTGAAGACCACTCGAGCATAAGCTCAAGTGATGATGAACTTAAAATGAAACGAAAATTAAAAAGCAAAAAGAATGGAACTACTTGCTTTAAACGCAAGAAGAAGAACAAAAATTGGGATGAATCGAGCTCCTCCGAAGAAGAGAAAGTCAACAAAAGCAAGGCGGCAAACTACGCCTTAACAGCCTACAATGATGAGGTAATCGAAATCCCCCTAATTTACTTCGAAATTACATGATGCTTTTCATGATGCACTTTTCTTTTTCTTTAAATTTTCTTGAAAATTATATTTTTAATAATTTAATAATGAAAATGCAAAAATATGATCATGCTTGTAATCTTGAAAATGATAATGAAAATTGCATGTCTTATGTTAATGCAAGATAGAAATCTAATGATTTTACACCTAGTGAGATTAATCTTATTTATGTGCTTGAGAAGCAAGAATGTATATTTTGATGATTTTCATATTGCTTTTCAATGACGATACATGGCTTTTGTCTGGAAGGCTTGATATTTTTCATTGTCTTTGTTTATGAAATATAATGTATGGTTTTGACATAAAAATAAAGATTTGAGCATGCTATTATAAAGTCAATCATAGATTAAAACTAAAGAGGTTTTAGGCATCTATAAGAATCATTCAAAATTATGTTCAATGAAACCTTGCTTAATGTTGCAATGAAAATATTAAAGTTATACTTGATGATTTCAGATTTGACAAATGCTACACTTTAAATATGAATCATTCTTCAATCAGATTAAATGCTTCAATCATTTTCTATCTCTAAGAGTTCTCGATTTTGGTGAAATACAAGTGATAAATTCATTTATGATATCTTGTAAATCACTTGAATTATGAATGAGTTTTTCTTTTTTATGATGTGTTAAAAGAATCACTTAAAAAGAAAATGTTTTTCCCATTTTATCGAGATTAATGATTTCATGATATTATGTGAATCTCGAAACTGATTTTGATGAAATAGTAATAACGTTATTCATGTTATAAATCTTAAAAATGATAATATGCTTCATGTGATAATATGAATACATGAAACACTTATGATATTCTGTGTATTCATAAAATATTTATCTCATCATCCAATAACTCTTCTTGATATTCCTTATGAGATGAAATGAAATAATGCATGAAATACAAATGAGGAGTTAATGATCATGCATAATAGGATGTAATGAATTCTAGATACCATCATTTGAATATCTATGATCATGCTGCCAAAATGATATATCATGAATGCTTGAATATCATGTTTGATATGCTCATGATGATGATTGATTTTTCAGTATCATGCATAAATTTTTTGAAATGTAATGTTAATGAATTTGTGCATTGAAACTATAATGATGCACAAATAAGAATGATTACTTACCTTTGTCATGATTTAGAATTTGATGTAAAGGGTTTTTCCCTTGTTGACAATTACAAAGGGGGAGATAGCTAGTTTGCACAAGTCAAGAAGATGCAAAAACTTGATTGCCAGCTTGCTTATCGTAAGTAGCAAAGATTGCTAACTTGCTTATTTCAAGAAGCAAAAGTTGTCTTCTTGAACATCACCATCTTGAATATCTCAAGAAGCAAGACTTGCAACTTGCACATTACAATAGGAAGCAATAATCATGAGCCTACACAAGAAAGTTATCTTGCATTTGCTTTCAAAGTTTTTTGCTAGCTTGTATATTGTGAAACTTGTACATCGTAAAAATTGCTAGCTCGTAGTCTAAAGAGAAGCGAAAAGCTGCTATCTCAAAAGAAGCAAATGTGCTATCTTGCCTATCTCAAGAGGCAAAAATGCTAACTTGCACTTCTAGCAAAACTTGACAAATTTGCATATATCAAGAAGCAAGAGTTGCTTTCTTGAACATCTCTAGTTTGCTAGCTTGCATGATATAGAACTTGCTATCTTGAACATTACCAAAAGTGCTATCTTATATGTTATAAAACTTGAATATCTAAAACTTGATAGCATGAATGTCCTAAGCATGATATAACACCTGCTAAATCTTCTAGCTCCAAGATTGCATGATGATAAAACTTGATACTATGTTTTTCATGCAAAGAGAAGAACCAATATCACACACACTTGATTGTAGTACTTCTCCTTTTTGTTGATGACAAAGGGGGAGAAGTATGTTGATGAAAGTATGTTGATGACATGACATGTGATGCATAAAGTTTATGCATATGTTCATGTTGACATGTTGCAAGTATTCATGATGAATATTGCAATGACTTGAATTCAGTTTGAATTCAAGGTTCTATCAATATGGCATATTGATAGGGGGAGTTTGTTTAAACTCCGGGAGTTAAGTTTAACTCCGTCATCAAGTGATGAAATGACATGTGATGCATAAGTTCATGTTGACGTGTTGCAAGTATTCATGATGAATATTGCAATGACTTGAATTCAGTTTGAATTCAAGGTTCTATCAATATGGCATATTGATAGGGGGAGTTTGTTTAAACTCCGGGAGTTAAGTTTAACTCCGTCATCAAGTGATTGTCATCATCAAAAAGGGGGAGATTGTTGAATCTCGTATTTTGATGATGAAACTACTTGATATATGTTTATGATTTAATCTGCGTTTTGAGTGACGCAGGATGCTTCGATCAGGATGAGATAATTAAAGCAGGAAAATCATGTTGTGCCGAAAGAACATGTCAGAAGATTGGACGTCGGGCCGGTGGATCGGTCGGCGTATCGACAGAAGGCTTCGGGCCGTGGACTCGGGCATCGGGCCAAGAAGAGCGGGTATTGTGCCAAGGATATCGGAGTTGCGGAGTCAACTGGCCGATTGGGCAATAGGCTGCACGAGAGGACGATGCGCCGAAGAATCGGACGAAGCGTCGAGGGACCAATGACATGTCGGACAACTTGGTTAATTGCTTAGGATTAATTGTCTCGATTGAAGTTTTGTTTTAATTGTGCAGGATTAACTATGATAACGATGAAGACATAAAGCGAAACAAAGTGTCGGAGTCAAGCGCGATGGATTTGTTGCGAGTTCGAGAGTTCGACGGAAGTCCGAAGATTCGTTGGGAGTTCGCGGAGCTCGCCGAGAAAGATCGGAGCTTGCCGAAGAAGCTCGTTGGAACTCGCTAAGAACAAATCGTGAAGTCTAGGAGCTTGCCGGGAGTCCGCAGAATGGTTTCCGAGAGTTCATCGGAAGACCGCCGGAAGTTTGCCGGAAGCTCGCTAGAAGAAGTCTTGACTTGCGGACTTTGTAATAGCTTAGAAAATGTCTTTAAATTCATAGTTAGCATGTTAATTAGGGTTAGGATTAGGTGTTAATCCTATAACCCAAGTAGGGGCCAATTAGGCCCAAGTTCGGACTGGTTTGGACCAAGTTTGGAGCCAAACCAAGTGAGCTGGAATAGTGAAGAGGTGCCACCGCCAGGGTTGGAGGTAGCACCGCCCAGGCTATGTCTTCCTGCGAGGTTGGGAGGTGCAACCGCCCCAGCCAGGAGGTGCAACCGCCAGGGCTGCGAGGCTGGGAGGTGCAACCGCTCCAGCCGAGAGGTGCAACCGCCCAGAGCTCAGTCTTCGAGCTAGACTGGGCGGTGCAACCTCCTCTGCCAAGAGGTAGCACCGCCAGAGCTCAAGTTTCGAGCTCTGCCAGGCGATGCAACCACCGAGCTCAGTCTTCGAGCTCTGGCAGAGAGGTGCATCAGCCTGAGCTCAGTCTCGAGCTTTGCCAGGTGATGCAATCACCGAGCTCAGTCTTCGAGCTCTGGTAGAGAGGTGGATCAGCCTGAGCTCAACTTGGAGCTCTGCCAGGTGATGCAACCACCGATCTCAGTTTCGAGCTCTGCCAGGTGATGCAATCACCAAGCTCAGTCTTCGAGCTCTGCCAGGTGATGCAACCATCGAGCTCAGTCTTCGAGCTCTGGCAGAAAGAAGCAATCGGCAGAGCTCAGTCTTCGAGCTCTGCCAGGCGGTGCCACCTCTCCAGTCGAGAGGTGCAACCGCCTGATCCCAGAATTCTGGGATTTGATCGATGTGATCGTTTTGAGCTCGGATTTTGAATTGGGTTGGGGCCTATAAATACCCCACCCATTCAGCATTGAAAAGATACAGACCTACACCGAAATCTTGATCTTTTCTGTGATTCTAAGAGCTCAAAAGTGTTGTAAAGCCTTTAAGTCTCCTCCTTCTGTTCTTCAAGTTTTCAATTGTAAAGTGAGGAGAGAAAGGTCTGTAAAGGTTGTCTCCTAAGCCTGTCAAAAGGAGAGAAATTGTAAAAGGGCAGTTTGGCCTTCGCCCATTGAAGGAAGGCACCTAGTTGACGTCGGCAACCTCATCGGTGGAGGAAGCCAAAAGTGGAGTAGGTCAAGGCTGACCGAACCACTCTAAATCTCTGGTTTGCGTTTATTTTCGAGCACTTTATCATTACTGCAAACCTCCCTCATCACTACTGCTCTCTGCGCTTTCACGAACAAGTTCTAAGTGCTGTTCTTCCAAATCTGCATTCAGACGTAAATTCGTATTTTCATACATTACAGTTTACGTTTACGTTTGATTCTGCAGAACTGTTTTCCGTGCTTTTACGAACGAGCTTCTTTGCAGTTTACGCTTACATTTTAATCCTATTAATAACTGCAATCTGTCCTCTACGATTTTACGAACGAGTTTCAACATTTAGACGTAAAACTGCATTCAGACGTAAATCGGCTTTCCTCGCTCAATCATCAGATTTCAGTTCACGTTTACGTCTTGTTTTCAACTGCATACTGCCTTCTGCGAGTATACAAACGAGTTTCAAAGTTTAGACGTAAATCTGCGTCTAGACGTAAAACTGCGTTTAGACGTAAATCTGCGTTTAGACGTAAAACTGCGTTTAGACGTAAATCTGCGTTTAGACGTAAATCTGCGTTTAGACGTAAATTTGCGTTTAGACGTAAATCTGAGTTTAGACGCAAAACTGCGCTTAGACGCAAAACTGCGCTTAGACGCAAAACTGCGCTTAAACGCAATCTGCGCTTAGACGCAAACTGCACTTAGAACTTGTTCGGAGACCGAGCCCAGGCGGTGCCACCTCCTGTCAGGGGCGGTTGCACCGCCCAGTCTCGCTCGGAGATTGAGCCCAGGCGGTGCCACCGCCTAGCTTGGGCGGTTCAACTGCCTGGCAGAAATCAGGGTCCGAATGGGTTGATCCATTCGGCCCAATTTGGGTTTTTTAGGGGCCCAATTGCCCCAAGATTAAGTTAATGGGATCACCTCCCATTTCCAACTTAATCATTGTGCTAACTACAATATTTCTTAAGACATTTACTGCAACTTGCTCTAGTGCGTCAATCGCTTCTTCCTGCGAGCTTCCAGCGAACTTCCGTCGATCATCCGATAAACCCTCGGTGATGCTCCTGCGGACTTTCGGTAAACTCCTGGACTTGCGACGATCCACTTGGCGAGTTCTGATGAGCTTCTTTGGCAAGCTTATGGACTTCTCGGATTTGTTCCCGTAGAACCTCCGACGATTGTCCGAACTTTCGTCGAACTCTCGAACTCCCAACGTGATCATTGTCTTGACTCCGGCGTAACTCCTACTGCATATCTTATTTTCATCGTAGTTAATCCTGCACACTTAAAACAAAACTTCGATTAAGACAATTAATCCTAAGCAATTAACCAAGTTGTCCGACATGTCAATGGTCTCTCGACGCTTCGTCCGATTCTTTGGCGCATCGTCCTCTCCTGCAACCTATTGCCCAATCGACCAGTTGACTCCACAACTCTGATATCCTTGGCACAATACCCGCTCTTCTTGGCCCGATGCCCGAGTCCACAGCCCGAAGCTTTCTATCGATACGTCGACCGATCCACCGGCCCGACGTCCAATCTTCTAACATGTTCCTCCGGCACAACATGATTTTCGTGCTTTAATTGTCTCATTCTGATCGAAGCATCCTGCGTCACTCAAAACGCAGATTAAATCATAAACATATATCAAGTAGTTTCATCATCAAAATATGAGATTCAACAATCTCCCCCTTTTTGATGATGACAACCACTTGATGACGGAGTTAAACTTAACTCTCGGAGTTTAAACAAACTCCCCCTATCAATATGCCATATTGATAGAATCTTGAATTCAAACTGAATTCAAGTCATTGCAATATTCATCATGAATACTTGCAACACATCATCATGAACTTATGCATAACCTTATGCATAACATCATACTTCTCCTCCTTTGTCATCAAGGAAAAGGAGAAGTCCAACTATTCTTGTGTTTGGAATATTAGTTTAACTTATTGTATGAAAAACATAATATCAAGTTTTATCATCATGCAGTTTTGAAGCCAGAAAATTTAGCAAATGTTACATCATGCTTAGAACATTCAAGCTATCAAGTTTTAGATATGCAAGTTTTACAGCATACAAGATAGCACTTTTAGAACATGCAACCTAGCAATGTTACAACATTTTAGAACTTGCAAGCTAGCAATTTAGAGATGTTCAAGAAGGCAACTCTTGCTTCTTGAAATATGCAAGTTGCAAGCTAGCAAATTTTTGCTTCCTTTGCAATGTTTGAGCTCGCAATTTTGCTTCCATTGCAAGGTGTAAGTTTAGCATGTTTAATTTTCTTGAGATAGCAACTATTTGCTTCTCTTTAGACTACAAGCTAGAAATTTTTACGATATGCAAGTTTTACTACATACAAGCTAGCAAAAACTTCGAAAGCAAATGCAAGATAGCTTTCTTGTGTAATCTTATGATTCTCGCTTCCTATTGCAATTTGCAAGTTGCAAGTTGCAAGTTTTGCTTCTTGAAATAGGCAAGATAGCACTTTTGCAATTTTTGTTTGGCAAGCTTGTGATGTTGAAGATAACACGCTCTTTCTTCTCTTTTGAGAAGCGTCATTTTTGCTTTCTTTGCAAAGTGCAAGCTAGCAAAATGCCAAACTAGCAAGAGATAATATTTTACATGAGGCAAGCAAACAATTTGGTAAGTGTTACATTTGCATCTTCTCTTTAGAGGAGTGTAATTTTGCCTTTCATCTTGAATTGTGTAAGCTAGCTAGTTTGCCTCTTTTCATGATGTCCACTCTAGAAATTCTTGCTCCCCCTTTGTCATTGTCAAAAAGAAGGAAAGACCCTTTTTTCAATTTTTAGATTATGACAAAAGTAAGTATCAATTTTATTTGTGCATCATTATATTTTCAAATTAAAACATACACAATTTCAAAAACCTTATTTTTCATGCACGATACCGAAAAATAAATCAATCATCATTAATGGGTATATCATACATGATACTTAAACATTAAAATTTTTAAGCATTTATCAACATGTTGATCATGATACCAAACATTCATCATTTAAAGCATTCATGATACATATCATATGCAATACATTATGTACATCATTGTCATAAGTATTGCATGCATAATTTCAAATTCATGAATATTTCATCATTGCATGCATCATGCCAAATCATAAAATATACAATCATCATTAATGCATGATTCCTAATCATCATTTATTTTGCAACATGATGGTACCAAATTTGTCAAATTACATTCAACCATACATGATCAAAACTTATTATTTGTATACATCAAAACAAATTAATGAATATTTCATGTATTCTTACCATCACATAAGGAATATCAAGAAGAATTATTATGAGATGAGATAAACATTTCATGAATACAAGGAACTGCATAAAAATCATATCATGAAAGATTAGAACATGTGAATACCAAAAGACATGATTTCTTTTTGAAAAACCTTCTCCATAATTAATCAAAAGAAAATCTTAGGAGAACGATTAATGAAAAAATCTTGATTCATAATAAATCTTAATTTGTAAATATCACGGAACCAAATCATGATTTTGGATAAAACTCATTCAAATTCAAATCACCAAAAATCATTTTTATGGTTCACAAAATTCGTAACATAAGTAGATTCATGATTTCATTGATAATATATTTTTCCCTTTTTTAAGTATTTCATTTTAAGTGATTGATTTCATGTTAGCATGCTTTTTCATTTATGTTAAACATGCATCAACGTTTAGGATCGAAAAATGAATTTCATCATAAAACCATCAAGATCAATAGATTCTAAACAATGAACTAATATGATCAAAAAAATCCAAAAATGAAATTTAACACTTTCATGCATTCGGACAAGGTTTTGCTATAGATTTTCAAGTTCAATCATGAAGATAAAACATGCTCATGATCATAAAAAATTTTGTATCCAAAACACATAATTTCCAACATGTTATTAAGGCATGTAATAGTGTAAAATCATCATGGCAATTAAGTGATTTGAACATTGAATCAAGAAAGTCCGAAAAATAATCTTAACAAGTTCATGCATTCCAGCACATTTTTGCAATAGTTTTTCAAATACACTCATGAAAATAACACATGCTTATCATCATGTATAGCTTAAAATCTCATGCATAAAATTGTTAATCAAAATATTTAATATTACATCATTATGCATTTCTTCAAATCAAACATGATTTTTTTTTTAATCAAAATCGAGAAATAACAATGGAAATCAACGTAATACACATTATTACTTTTTAACCATGATTTCATATTTTCAATCAAATTCATTTTATTTGTTTATCATAAAATATGCAATATTATCATTTTTGAAATTACTTAGCATGATCATATTTTTTTTTTTTAAACATGTAATTTTTAAGAAAATTAATTCTAAACTAAAAAAGAAAATACATGAGAGCATCAAGTAATTTCAAAATAAATTAGGGGGATTTCGATTACCTCATCATTGAAAGCGGTTAAGGCGTAGTTTGCCACCTCGCCTTTCTTGATTTTCTCCTCGTCTTCGGAGGAGCTCGATTCATTCCACTTTGTGTTCTTCTTCTTTGGCCTCTTCCTTCGTTCAAGTTTATTGTTTATTTTAGATTTTTGTTTAATAAACTTATTAAGATTTAGTGTTCGAAGTTCAAGTTCATCATTGTCCTCATCACTTGAGTCATCGCTCAAGTGGTATTCATTTGTCCGGAGTTTCAAATCCTTCCTGTTCTTTGGAAGGTGATTTTGTTCATCATGTGCATTGTGCACCATTTTATATGTCATCAACGAACCAATTAGTTCTTCAAGTGGTAAGTTGTTTAGGTTTTTAGCTTCTTGTATTGCAGTTACTTTTGAATCCCACTTCTTAGAAAAAGAACACAAAATCTTGTTTACGAGTTCAAAATCTGAAAAACATTTTCCAAGAGCTCTTAAACTATTGACGACATCCGTGAAACGAGTGTACATGTCACCTATAGTCTCGCTTGCTTGCATTCGAAAAAGATCAAAATCTTGAAATATAATAATAACTTTCGAGTCTTTAACTCTACTAGTTCCCTCGTGCGTGATTTCCAGTGTTCACCAAATGTTAAAAGTCGTTTTGCACGTAGAAATCCGATTGAACTCATTTTTGTCCAAAGCGCAAAATAAGGCATTCATAGCCTTTGCGTTTAATGAAAAATACTTCTTCTCCAAATCCGACCATTCGTTCATCGGTTTAGAGGGAAGTTGAAATCTGTTTTCAACGATATTCCATAAATCCAAATTCATGGAAATCAAGAAAACTCTCATTTGCGTTTTCCAATAAGTGTAATCCAATCCGTTAAACAACGGTGGACGAACAACTGATAAGCCCTCTTGAAAGCCAAGAAGAGCCATTTCTCTCGAGTGTAAATCCGAAATGAGAAATACCGAGCTCTGATACCAATTGTTAGGATCAAGAGCACTAAGAGGGGGGGGGGGAATTAGAGCAGTAGAAAACTTTCGACGATTAAAATCGCGTTCGTACGATAAGAGCGATTTCGGTAGAAAATCCGATTCGTAAATCACTTTAACTTGTAACCAAGCAAGATGTAGTTAAATCAAAGATATAAAGGCAGTTTGTAGTTATGATAGAAATTAGAACGTAAACGCAAAGTAAAATATGATGTTCGTATGATAAAAACGATTTACGTCTAAACGCGGATTCGGAAAATGTAGAGCTTGAAACACGATCATATATGCGCAGAAGGCAGTAAGCTTTTGAGGAGATTTGCAGTAAAGATAAGATGCTCGAAGTAAATGCAAACCGAGATTTAGAGTGGTTCGGTCAATCTTGACCTACTCCACTTTTAACTTCCTCCACCGACGAGGTCACCGACGTCAACTAGAGGCCTTCCTTCAATAGGCGAAGGCCAACCACCCTTTTATAGTTTCACTCCTTTTGACGGGCTTAGCAGACAACCCTTACAGAATTTCCTTTCCTCTCTTAATAGATTAGGACTTGGAAGAAAAGAGGAAGAAGAACTTTCAACTCATACAACACTTTTGAGCTCTAAAAATCATAAAGTAAAATCAGAATTTCGGTGGTTCCTGAGTGCCCTTTCAGTGCTGAAAGGGAGAGGTATTTATAGGCCCCAACCCAGTTTGAATTTGGAGCTCAAAACTGTCAATTCCCAGAATTTCAGGATCTAGCGGTTGCACCGCCTGATTAAGGCGGTTGCACCGCTTGACTGAGGCGGTTGCACCGCCTGGCAGAGCTCGAAGACTGAGCCTCTAGGAGGTGCCACCCCCTGTCAGGGGCAGTTGCACCTCCTACCTGAGCTCGAAGACCGAGCTCAGGCGGTTGCACCGCTTAGCCAGAGCTCGGAGACCGAGCCCAAGCGGTGCCACCTCCTGTCAAGGGCGGTTGCACCGCCCAGTCTCGCTCGGAGACTGAGCCCAGGCGGTGCCACTGCCTAGCTTGGGCAGTTTAACCGCCTGGCAGAAATCAGGGTCCGAATGGGTTGATCCATTCGGCCCAATTTGGGTTTTTCAGGGGCCCAATTGCCCCAAGATTAAGTTAATGGGATCACCTCCCATTTCCAACTTAATCATTGTGCTTACTATGATATTTCCTAAGACATTTACTGCAACTTGCTCCGGTGCATCAATCGCTTCTTCCGGCGAGCTTCCGGCGAACTTCCGTCGATCATTCGATGAACCCTCGGTGATGCTCCTACGGACTTCCGGCAAACTCCTAGACTTGCGACGATCCACTTGGTGAGTTCCGACGAGCTTCTTTGGCAAGCTCATGGACGTCTCGGATTTGTTCCCGCAGAACCTCCGACGACTGTCCGAACTTCCGTCGAACTCTCGAACTCCCAACATGATCATTGTCTTGACTCCGGCGCAACTCCTGCTGCATATCTTATTTTCATCATAGTTAATCCTGCACACTTAAAACAAAACTTCGATTGAGACAATTAATCCTAAGCAATTAACCAAGATGTCCGGCATGTCATTGGTCCCTCGACGCTTCGTCCGATTCTTCGGCGCATCATCCTCTCCTGCAGCCTATTGCCCAATCGGCCAGTTGACTCCGCAACTCCATTATCCTTGGCACAATACCCGCTCTTCTTGGCCCGATGCCCAAGTCCACGGCCCGAAGCCTTCTGTCGATACGTCGACCGATCCACCGGCCTGACGTCCAATCTTCTGACATGTTCCTCCGGCACAACATGATTTTCCTGCTTTAATTGTCTCATCGTGATCGAAGCATCCTGCATCACTCAAAACGCAGATTAAATCTTAAACATATATCAAGTAGTTTCATCATCAAAATACGAGATTCAAGAATTACAACGTGAATTGACATTTTGTTGCCCAGCACGTCATTGGTTGGCGCTTCGTCCGATTCTTCAGCGCATCATCCTCTCTTGTGGCTTGTTGCCCAATCGGCGGTTGACCTCCGCAACCCCAATATCCTTGGCGCAATTCCACTCTTGGCCCGATGCCCGACGTTCGAAGCCTTCTGCCATCCAATATCCTAACGTGATCTCCTCCGGCGCAACATCAATTCCTCTTGCGTTAACTATCTAATCCTAATCGAGTAGACCTGCATCACTCAAAATGTAGTTAAATATCTAAACACAATCAATTAGTTTCATCATCAAAATCCAAGATTCAACATCCCTTCTATTTATAGAGCCCCCGTGTCAAACCCTAAAGGATCCTCCACTAGTGGGTATTGGATCTACATCCAATAACCCAAGCCTTTTAGATTAATGGATCTCTATCCAATAATCTCTTATGGGCTCTTATTGGATCTCGTCCAAGGGATCCAATAATTCAGGGGCTTATTGGATATCCAGTAAGACAAGGGCTCCGTCGGATATCTCATATCTGAACATCTACTCATCGTAATGCCTAACATATGTATATGACCCTCTAGGCCCAATATCGAGTTGGCCGTGAGTCATACCTGTCATAACTCCTTCTAACTCGGTGAATTATTATCTTTATTAAAATTCACTCGACTCATCGACTACGGACGTACTAGGCCAGTACGCCGTAATCCCCAGACGATATAGGGGAATCCAATCCATTGGACCTATCTATCCTCAATTACCGTGTACATATAGTCTCTCATCCATCTACTATCCCAAAGACCGTATATCGAGCATGGTGCTATCAGACCCATACGGTTTCTACTTGAGTCTCGCTCTAATCGGATTCTCCCGGAGAACTCTTTCTCTCTCAACCCGAATGACCCGGGCCAGAGATTTGTCTGAGCAAGAACACATGGGATATTCCTCTCATGATGCTGAGAGTGGATGATCCTTTATCGACACTCAATAGCCCTTGTAAGTTCGACTACCACTCCCAATGACCAGTTGTACTAGATCTGGGATAACCAAACCTATAAGTCTAGTATCAAAGAGTGGAGCACTCATACATGACATCCTTGGTATCTCAAGTCTAAGGACCAGATATACCACTAGGACTACGGAATTGTTGTATGACAATAAGGCATCTTCAACCATCCAGCATTTCGTAAGCAGATCAATCAGTAAACTCATTTTCGAATAAGCACTTGTACTGTATCCCTAGTGTCCCTACATGTGCAGCCATGAGACCAGCTACATCCATCATATGAACGGGTATACAGCACACCAGTCTGTCCGGTTATCATGATGTCTCTCTCGAGTAACCTATGACCGGGATTATTTAGGATATATGTTTAAAGGTGAATCAATCTCATTTTCATGATCTCATCACGATCTGATTCCCATTGCACAAATATAAGGACATCACAATATATATATACCTATATGCAATAGTTATAAAGTGATATATGTCAAAATATAATATTCAAAATGATTCTTTTTCAAGTCAAACGTGTCATTACTCATGTGATTGGCTTGCTGGGCATTTATGACTAGCAATCTCCCACTTGACCTAAAGCCAATCACCTATGTGTCTGATCCCCATCAGACCCCTGTGATGCTCAAAGACAATCTAAGACAATAGCTTTGTTAGTGGATTTGCAATGTTATCTTCGAATGTAACTCTTTCTACTGCTACATCTCCTCGGGTTACGATCTCTCTAATAAGGTGGAACCTCCTCAGAACATACTTAGATTTCTGATGAGACCTAGGTTCCTTCGCTTGAGCAATCGCCCCATTGTTGTCGTAATATAAGGAGATCGGCTCCTCGCTACTCGGCACGACTCCCAAATCTGTGATGAACTTCTTCACCCAGACTCCCTCCTTTGCTGCATCTGATGCAGCAATGTACTCCGCCTCTATGGTTGAGTCAGCAGTAGTATCTTGCTTGGAACTTTTCCAACACACTACTCCTCCATTCAATGTGTACACGTATCCAGAATTTGACTTGCTATCATCGATATCAGACTGAAAACTTGAGTATGTGTAGCCTTCAACCTTAAGGCTACTACCTCCATATACTAGTAAAAGATCCTTAGTCCTTCTCAAGTACTTAAAGATATACTTTACTGCTTTCCAGTGCTCCAAACTTGGATCCGCCTGATACCTGCTCGTGACACTCAGAGCATGCGCTATATCAGGCCTAGTACATAGTATGGCATACATGATAGACCCTATTGCGGAGGCATAAGGTATCATATCCATGTTCGCCCTTTCTTCTAAAGTCTTTAGGGATATACTCGTAGAAAGCGATATACCATATCTCATTAGTATGAGACATCTCTTGGAATTTTCTATGCCAAACCTTTTGACAATGGTTTCTATGTACCTGGGCTGTGACAAGCCAAGCATCCTCTTGGATCTATCTCTATAGATTCTAATCCCCAAGATATAGGATGCTTCCCCAAAGTCCTTCATGGAGAAGTGTCTAGATAACCAAGCCTTTACTATGGATAGCATTCCTATGTCATTCCCGATGATCAGAATATCATCCACATATAACACCAAAAAGGTGATAGCGCTCTCACTTATCTTCCTGTACACACAAGGCTCATCTTCGTTCTTAACGAAGTCATAAGATATGATTGCCTCATCAAATCTTATGTTTCAACTTCGGGAAGCTTGCTTTAGTCCATAAATGGATCTAAGCAACCTACACACCTTATCTGGGCAGTTCTTGGACACGAATCCCTCAGGTTGCATCATGTACACCTGTCACGCCCCTCAAATAATATATCGATATTATTAAAACTTTCATCGCAAACCAATCCAGGATCCAAACTAACATTTGAGGACACTGAAAAAAATATTCTATCAAATTCACATCTATAAAACCTGTGCAGTTTATAATCATATATCACGTCACCCGATAATTCACTTTATGGCAACCCAAGCCAAACTTGACAAACATTAACAACATTTATAAATCCACAAGCTAAATAAATTATACAATCAGAACTCTAATTATTCGCCGCAAGTTCATATCATCATAAACTAGACTTAACATTCTGAAAGTCCAAATAAGAGAGATCTTCTAATACTTTTACATAGTATATCCATTTTGATTCATCGACAACATTTCATTACATACAAAATATGCTTATACAACAATAACATAATAACCAACAAGACTTGCCCATAATTTTGAATAACTTTTCACTGCCTCAGCCCAATTCAAAACATCTCAAAGAGTGACAAGCTGACCTGAAAGATTTATATAACAACAGAGTGAGCTAAAAACAGCTCAGCAAGTGACAAAGCACATTCAGAATAGAAGAAACGGTTTCAAACGAGTAAGATATCATAATGTAAGACAGAATACAAGAATTCTCAAGGATACCATCTCATTAGATACAAAATCGTATGTGTCATGTCATTCAAAACATATTTGGTTCATAACAAATGGAGCATAGAGTAATTGGAGCATACCAATAGCGTATGAAATGTTCCGGTGCATATCAATGACAAATGGAACATTAGGAGCATAACAATAGCAAATGAAACATTTCGGAGCATAACAAATGCATAGGAAATGTTTCTGAGCATATCAATAACAAATGAAACATTTCGGAGCTTGTCAATGGCATATGAAATGTTCCGGAGCATATCAACGGCATATGGAACATTTCGGAGCATATCAATAACAAATGAAACATTTCGGAGCTTGTCAATGGCGTATGAAATGTTTCGGAGCATATCAATGGCATATGGAATATTTCGGAGCATATCAATAACAAATACCAAACAGAAGCTCAAACGTCGTCTTTGACGTTGCATTCATATCATTCTTATCCAAAGTATGTACAGAAACACATAACCAAAGCTCTGGATATCATATCAAACATACAGAAGGTGTAGTGGGACCGCAGACAAAATGTGAATCATCCATTTCTGAATGACCACCAGACAAAAGTCTCCCACGTCTGGGAGCTCCATCCACCCACGTCTAGGTGAAGCCAGAGGGGGCCGGCAGAGCATCGCAGGCTCTAAACACATACCCTTTACCATTTCTGGCAAAGGTCCAGATAATCCCACAAACACTAGAGTACAAAAGGCAGTATGAACAATAAATAGCACATATCGGAAGCACACGTGGAACAACAAAACGTACATGTTCCTTTACGAGTCATTACGATGCAAGCAATAATCTTTCACAATTGTATTCAGATTTGAAGGGAATTGAAAGCAATGGCACATATGGAATCCAAGCAATCACATACAACTCAATTTCAATAAGAAGGTTAAATGAATTCGATATCCAAAGGAATGAAACTAGAATAGGAACACATCGAAAGCAAATGCGGAACAATGGGTTATACATGTGCCTATATAAGTCAATACGATATAGCATAAGCGTTACACAACAGTTTTCAAGAATGCAAATAATTTTAAGGACAAGAGCATACAAGAATTAAAAGTAGTAATATAATGCTCAATTGAATAAGAAAGCTAAATAATGTCAATTTCCAAAGAAATGAAACCAGAATATGCGAAATCGACCAAAGCTCGATTTCTGGCAGAATTCAAGAGGCACATTGAACAAATGATTCAAACTATCAATCGTGCTCCAAGTTAATCAAAAATATATCATTGGAAAGATATTTCAATTTATTTTTAGATAAAATAAGTCTCGTATGAATCGAAGTTTCCAACAAAGAGTTACAATAGATTTAGTAACCCAAGATCAAAGAACAAATCTCAATTTTACAAAATTCACAGGGTCGGTTTCAACAGAAAACTGGGCAGGCATTTGGACTCTAAATCATTCAATCCATATATCAAAGAAAGATCTACGAGTCTAGTTTCCAATGAAATAAGCTTTGAACAAATCGGAGTTTCCAACATCGACTTATAGGTAAATCGGTAACAAAAGGTCAGAAATTACGATCCCTGTTTTGCATAATCTGTAGGCTCATTTGAAACAGAAGTTTGGGCAGGCAAAGTTATTCCGAATTCTTAAAATAAGCTATCAAAAGAAAGGTTTATGAGTCTATATTCTGATCAAATAAGTTTTGTCCAATTCAGAGGTCAATACATGAAGTTATAGCCATAACAAAGTAGAAGGGTCAGAATATCAGAAGTTGCATAGATTCGAATCGTTACGTCTAAACAGGAGATATATCAAATGAAAGGCTAGAACAATTCAAAGTTTCTCATATTCAAAACAAATGTAGTAGTAAAATTACGGTAAGGAAAGATCAGGACACTTGCAAGAGAAAAGATTAGAAAGCTTGCAATAGAAAGGATCAGAACACTTACAAGAGAAAAGATTAGAAAGCTTGCAATAGAAAGGATCAGAACAATTGCCTTTCAAAGATTTTGATCCGAAGATCCAAAGAAGGTGTCAGCCCAAATCCTTCTACTTTTCCTTCACAACTGTAGCTCATGCAGAACATAGAGGTATAGTCACCTACTCTCTCTTACTCTCATTCCTTCGTTTTCTTTCCTAAACGCAGCTGCCACAGCCACCACCGCTGTCGCTGCCACTGCGACCGCAATCCCATCCGCAGCCCCTTTTTCCCCCTTTCCTTTCTTTTCTTTCCCAGCTGCAACTGCTGCAGTCGCAGTCGCAGCCACGGCCTTAGCCTCTTCTTCCTCCCCTGCTCATCTTCCTCTCCTTCTTCTCTTCCAATTGCAGCTGCCATCGCCGCAGCCGCAGCCCCTTCTTCCCCTTCTCTTCTTCCTCTCCTTCCCTTCTTCCTTCCTCTTCCTCTTTCCCTGCCACAGCTGCAGCCACAACTGCTTATTTCCCTTCTCCTCTTCCTTCTGCTTCCTTTCTTCTTCTTTTCTTCTTCCTCACCTTCTTTTCTTCCTCTCCTTCTCTTCCAGCTGTAGTTGCCACCGCCGCAGCCGCAGCTCCTCCTTTCCCTTCTCTTCTCCTCCTCTTCTTCTTCCCACCTCCTCCCCGGCGTCACACACACCCTCTCCTCTGTTTCCTCTGCAGGAAACAGAGGTATCACAACCTCTTCTCCTGCTTCCTCTTCTTCTTCTCTTCCTCTTCTTCTTCTTCTCCTCTTCGAACACCCCACACCTCTCCTCTGTTTCCACTTGCAGGAAACAGAGGTGCTGCAGCCCTAGCTGCTGCCACCTCTCGCTCCTCTCCCTCTTCCCTCTCTTTTCCCTCTTCTTCTCCTTCTCTTCTTCTCCTCTTCCCTTTTCCTCCCCAACGCCACACACCTCCTCGCTGCAGCCTTGCCGCAGCTATCCTCCTCTCCTCTTCTTCTTCTTCTTCTTCTTCTTCTTCTTCTTCTTCTTCTTCTTCTTCTTCTTCCCTTCTCCTCCCCAACGCCCCACACATCCTCTCCTTTGTTTCCACCTGCGGGAAACAGAGGTGCAGCAGCCCTAGCTGCTGCTGCTGCCTCTCTCTGTCCTCTCCATCTTCCCTCTCTTCTTCTTCTTCTTCTTTTCTTCTCTTCTCCCTCTTCCTCCTCTCTTCTTTTCCCTCTTCTTCTTCTTTTCTTCTCTTCTCCCTCAGCTTCTCTTCTTCTTCTCCTCACGCCCCACCGCTCCGCTCTCTGTTCGAGAAACAGAGAGCGTGGGAGGCGGTGGGATAAAACCGAAAATTTCGGTTTTCTTTATTTTCTTTTCATTTTGCAACTTAGCAGTTTAGTCCTTGAAATTTTTATATTTACATATAGGTCCTCCAATTTACATATAAATCATTATTAATAATTTTCAAAAGTGAGGGATATTACAACACCTCCTCCTCGAGGTTCCCATTGAGGAATGCAGTTTTCACATCCATTTGCTAGATCTCATAATCATAGTGTGCTGCAATAGCCAATAGAATTCTGATAGATTTTAGCATTGCTACAGGTGAGAAGGTTTCGTCGTAGTCAACACCATACCTTTGATGATACCCCTTAGCCACTAGCCTTGCTTTATAGGTCTCTACCTTTCCATCTACTCCGATCTTTTTCTTAAAGATCCACTCGCAACCGATGGGTACAATACCTTCGGGCGCATCAACTAGGTTCCAAACCTTGTTGAAGTACATAGAATCCATCTCAGAATTCATGGTTTCTTGCCATTTCCCAGAGTCTATACTTATAATAGCCCCCTCGTAGGTCTGGGGATCAATATCTTCAACATCTTCTCCTCTAATATGTCCCACATATCTCTCAGGAGGATGAGATACTCTATCAGAACAACGTAAAGTTGAAACTTGTGTATTAGATACCTGAATAGACTCGGGCTGTAGAGTGGTGCTTGAGCTTGGTTCTCCAACCTCGCTTAACTCTATCATTCTCCCACTATCTCTACCAAGAATGTGTTCCTTCTCAAGGAACACTGCTCTTTTAGCTACAAAGATCTTTTGGTCCTCGAGATGATAGAAATAATACCCACAAGTTTCCTTGGGGTATCCCACAAATTTGCATCGCTCTGTCTTTGATTCTAACTTATCGGGTTGTGTCTTTTAACGTGGGTAGGGCAACCCCAAACCTTAACAACCTTAAGATCAGGCTTCTTCCTTTTTCATATCTCATATGGTGTAAACACTACCGACTAGTTGGAACTCTATTCAGAAGGTAAGCTGCGGTTTCTATGACATATCCCCAGAATGAGATTGGTAGGTCAGCGAAACTCATCATGAACCGTACCATGTCTAATAGCATACAAATTCTCCTTTCAGTAACACCATTGAGCTGAGGTGTATAAGGAGGTGTCCATTGGGATAATATCCCATAGTCCTTGATGAACTAAGTAAACTCTATACTTAAGTACTCACCTCCTCGATTTGATCGAAGAGTTTTGATACTCTTTCAAGTCTGGTTCTCCACCTCATTCTTATACTCTCTAAATTTCTCAAAGGCCTCGGACTTGTACTTCATTAAGTACACATATCCATACCTTGAGAAATCATTAGTAAAGGTAATGAAATAGGAGTATCCACCAATGGCATAAGTTGACATGGGTCCACATACATCACTATGTATGAGTCCCAACAGCTCAGTAGCTCTCTCTCTAGTTCTATTAAATGGAGAGTTGGTCAGTTTTCTACGAAG
Source organism: Musa acuminata AAA Group (assembly GCF_036884655.1). Taxonomy (NCBI): domain Eukaryota; kingdom Viridiplantae; phylum Streptophyta; class Magnoliopsida; order Zingiberales; family Musaceae; genus Musa; species Musa acuminata. The sequence continues at coordinate 19,743,895 of NC_088355.1, read as the reverse complement.
GCAAGGCTCGCAAGTTGCATATGACAAATATTCGAATGGATTTAGATATCCATCATTTAGCAACTTTTGAATCCTTCTTTCATGGATGTGACCTAGCCTACAATGCCACAGGTATGCACTGTTCATCTCATCTCATTTCCTCTTGGACACATTTACATTCATGATATGTGGAGTAGTGTCTAACATAAATAAACCATTATGCAATGTTCCTTTCGTAATGATCTTATCATCTAATAATATTGAACAACCATTGTTCTCAAAAACTAATTTATATCCACTAACTATCAAACATGAAATGGAGATAATGTTTTTGATAATAGAAGGAACAAAATAACATGCATCTAATGCAATAAAAGCTCCACCAGGCAGATGTAGGGCGACCTCGCCAACAGCTACTACAGCAACTTTTGCTCCATTGCCCATCTTGAGGTCCATCTCACCTATCTCTAGTCTCCTAGGCCATGCTAGAACTTGCAACAAATTGCATATATGATAAGCACTACTAGTATCCAATACCCATGTGTCATCATAAGAGTCTGATAAATGGAGACTGATCATGAATGTACCTGAAGCTTCATCAAGCTTTTGTTTCGCCCTTTCTGCAAGGTACTCTTTGTAGTTCCTCTTCTAATGCCCATCTTTACCACGGTGGAAGCACTGGCCTTTGTCTTTTGCTGTCTTTCTTAGCAACCTTTGCTTTACCTGGTCTGCCCTTGCCCTTTCCCTTCTTAAGGGACCTTTCTGCTTTCCTTTTCTTTCTAGTCTCACTAGTGTAGAGAACTGGCTTCTCTTTCTTAATAGTACTCTCTACCTCCCTCAACATATTGAGGAGCTTTGGGAGAGTCACCTCAAGCTTGTTTATATTAAAATTCATTATGAATTGTGAAAAAGAATCTGGTAGGGACTGAAGCACAATGTCCACACACAAGATATCCTCTAGGACCATTCCTAGACCTGTGAGTTTCTCTATCCACTCAATCATCTTTAGGACATGGTTCTAAACTGGTGTCCCCTTAGTCATTTTAGCGCGGAAGAGACTCTTGGATATCTCATATCGCTAAGTCCTTCCCTGTTCCTCAAACAATTTGCGGACATGTAGGAGAATGGATTTGGCATCCATCTTTTCATGTTGTCTTTGTAACTCAGGAGTTATAGAGCCCAACATATAGCACTGAGCAAGAGTGGAGTCATCAATGTACTTCACGTAGCGAGCGATCTCATCCTCTCTTGCCTCTTCTTTGAGTGTAGGCATCGCTGTATCAAGGACGTACACAATTTTCTCCGCCGTGAGAACAATTCTCAAGTTACGGAGCTAATCCGTATAATTTGGACCAGTGAGGCGGTTGACATCAAGTATGCCACGTAAAGGATTTGAAAGCGATATTTTCTGAAAATAAAGATGCAGTAGAAATGAATAACATGTAGATTTTGCAAGAAATAAACTATCAAGATATGAACTTCTATCTTAATATGCTCCCACTATTTTATTAATGAGTCACGCGACACCCTCAACATGTGAAACGGAAGTCTCCAACAGACTTCTAGTGGGGATCAGGATCCAATCAACGTCTTAGTGTAACCTCGAGGGACTCGTGGGTCAATCTAATTGCCTCATGTTTACCGACTTAATATTATTGAGAGAGATGTTTCTATGATTTGGTCTCTTAATATGACATGTCACACATATACATATTTAATATATATCCACATCGCATGTAAATATATATACATATCTAGTATGTGTATAAGCAATCACACCAGATGATCATGGACCACAACCTAATATGATTAGGCCCGAGCCAATAGGCCTAATCACTCACATCAAGATCTATGTGTGCAACGATGCATCTCCATACCCTATGATCGTCCATCTCATCCTCGTCGGTTCCGTCGACATCTCGATGCATCTTCATGCATCGCGATCGTCCGTTTCGTGGGTCCCGCTATCGCATCCACGCTCCCGTTGCACCTCCTCATGTGATTACAACTTAATCATAGGCACGTAGGCTCGACAATAAATGAGAAATATAATGGCGGTTCGCAGACCCTAATAATAATAATCATAAGTACACACATCACACGGTCCATGATCATCCGTCCACACATCATACATCGCAAGTATAAATAATGATCATCATGTAGGACTACTAGATAATAATAAAAATAATAATCAACTAAACTTTTTAATTAATTAGTATTTTATGAAATCAGGGACATATAGGAAATTTCTTAATTCCTAGGGGTATTTTTATAATTTAGATAAAAGATAGAAATTGAAATTTCTCAAATTTCGAGGGGCAAAACTATGTTTTGCCCAGAAAACCCTAATGCCATCATCCTCCCCTGCTATTGCTGTTGCCGCTGGCTCCGCCACCCTACCGGCGGGCTGTTCGACGGAGGGCGGGGTCCCTGCCCTCGCTTGTAGGTGGCACGCCCGCTAGCGGCGTTGCCCCTATAGCTCGGCACCCCTGCGGTCGCTGCCACCTCCGCGGGCGGTTCTGCTCGCTAGGCAGCGCCCGTAAGCGATGTTGCCACACCAGGCGGCCCCCCTACTGGGTTTTTGCCCGTGGGAGCAGCGACCACAAGCGCCACTGCCCTGCGACGCGTCACCAGGCGAGAGCAGCGGTCGCAGGCGCCGCTGCCCTTGTGGCTACGGTTGCAGGCTGCCTGCCTACACGCAGATGGCAATGCTGCCATCTGTGACAACAGCGAGGGCAGCAACAGTTCTTGCCCTTTTTCGCTTTTGGGTCAATGATTTTGACGTCAAAAGCTTCTCTAAAACACAACACACGTAGTTCAAAACCAATCTATCGCACGAACAACCTGACTCTGATACCATTGTTGGAAAATCTTGGGGGAGACATCACATGCGCAGCGGAAGAACAAGAAAACAAAATCCCTGATTCCTAAAGAGATGTTCGTCGTCGTGCAAAGATTGGTGTGCAAAATCCGCGAAACTGAAAAACTGCGTATAGAGTAGATTGTGTTACTTAGGGAGATCGTATATCCTTGTTTCCTTATTAATCTTTAGAAGAGGGTGAAGGAGGTCAAGCGTCCTCCTCTCTAGCGGTGATCCATACAACAGGGCTGCGACGACGCTCCTCAAAACTCCAAACCTGCTCTGAGGTGGAGAGGGGAAGGAGAATATGATAGGCAAGCAAAGGCTCTAGCCTATGAGGCTCTAAATCCCTTCTATTTATAGAGGCCCCCTGTCAAACCCTGATTGATCCTCCCCTAGTGGGTTTTGGATTTGCATCCAATAACCCAAGCCTTTTAGATTAATGGATCTCTATCCAATAATCTCTCATGGGCTCTTATTGGATCTTGTCCATGGGATCCAATAATTCAAGGGCTTATTTGATATCCAATAAGACAAGGGTTTTGTCGGATATCTCATATCCGAACCTCGACTCATCGCAATGCCTACCATATGTGTGTGACGCTCTAGGCCCAATATCGAGCTGGCCGTGAGTCATACCTATCAAAACTCCTTCTAACTCAGTGAATTATTATCTCTGTAATAATTTACTCGACTCATTGACTACAGACGTACTAGGCCACTACGTCATAGTCCCTAGACGATACAAGGGAATCCAATCCATTGGACCTGTCTGTCCTTAGTTATCGTGTACCTATAGTCCCTCATCCATCGAATATCTCGGAGACCGTATATCGAGCATGGTGCTATCAAACCCATACGGTTTCTACTCGAGTCATGCTCTAATCGAATTCTCTCGGAGAACTCTTTCTCTCTCAACCCGAATGACCCTAGCTAGGGATTTGTCTGAGCAAGAACACATGAGATATTCCTCTCATGACACCGAGAGTGGATGATCCTCTATCGACACTCAATAGCCCTCGTAAGGTCGACTACCACTCCCAATGACCAGCTGTACTAGATCTGGGACAACCAAACCTATAAGTCTGATATCAAAGAGTAGAGCACTCATACAGGACATCCTTGGTGTCTCAAGTTTAAGGACCAGATATACCACTATGACTATAGAATTGCTGTTTGACAATAAGGCATCATCAACCATCCAGCATTCCGTAAGCGGATCAATTAGTAAACTCATTCTCCAATGAGCACTTGTACCATATCCCTAGTGTCCCTACATGAGCAGCTATGAGACCAGCTGCATCCATCATATGAACGGGTATATAGCACACCAGTCTATCCGGTTATCACGATGTCCCTCTCGAGTAACCTATGACCGGGATTATTTAGGATATGTGTTTAAAGGTGAATCGATCTCATTTTCGTGATCTCATCACGATCCGATTCCCATTGCACAAATCCAAGGATATCACAATATATATATGCATATATGCAATAGTTATAAAGTGATATATGCCAAAATATAATAAGCAAAAAGATTCTTTATCAAGTCACACGTGCTATCACTCACGTGATTGGCTTGCTGGGCACCTATGACTAGCAAGGAGAACTAACTGGTTTTGCATTGCTCATACTGAATCTTTCCAATACCTTCTCGATGTACTTCTCTTGTGACAACTAAATCTTCCTATTTTTTTTGTCACGAGAAATCTGCATACCCAGTATTTGCTTTGCTAGCCCTATGTCCTTCATTACAAAAACTCACTTAATTCCTTCTTCAACATGTAAATTTTAGATATATCTTTCCCAAGAATAAGCATGTCATCAACATAAAGTAAGAGAATAATAAAATTCTCACTAAACTATTTGATGTATACACAATGATCTGAAGTTGTTCTTTTATATCTATTTTCTGTCACAAATGAATCAAACTTTTTGTAGCACTGTCTTGGAGCTTGCTTTAGCCCATACAAGCTCTTTTTCGATTTACAAACAAAGTTCTCTTTACCTTTGACTTTGAAGCCTTCTGGTTGCTCAATATAAATTTCCTCCTTCAAATCACCATGAAGGAAAGCTGTCTTCACATCTAACTGCTCGACCTCTATGTCCTGGCTAGCAGCAATACCAAGAGCAACACGAATAGAAGACATTTTAACAACCGGAGAAAAAATCTCTTCAAAGTCAATACCTTTCTTTTGACCAAAGTCTTTCACAGCCAATCTAGCTTTGTACTTTGGTTGAGAACAATATTATTGAGTCTTCAACTTTAAAACCCACTTGTTCTTCACGGCCTTCATTCCATTTGGTAGTAGTACCCATAAGTGTGGTTCTTCTGAAGAGCATCCATCTCTTCCTGAATAGCAACTAACCACTTCTCTTTTTGCTCACTTTCAATTGCTTCCTGGTAACTCTATGGTTCACTTGCATTAGTAAGCATCATATACTTATCTATAGAGTATCTTCTGGAAGGTTGACATTGTCTAGAAGATCTTCTCAACTGATGTTCTGTAGGAAGTTGCTCTCCAACTTCTTCTTGCTCAATATATCATACAAGTAGATCAACATCAGGCTCTGCACCATCTTCTTGCACATCTCCCCCATCACCCTGATATACTGGAGGAGTAATTGGGTCATAATCTGCTAATCCTCAAGGATGACTACATCTCTACTTCTGAACACCTTCTGCTTTTCTGGATCCCAAAGCCTGTAACCAAACTAATCATATGAGTAATCAAGAAAAATGCATTCTTTAGTCTTACCATCCAGCTTGGACCTCTCATTGTTTGGAACATATGCAAATGCACGATAACCAAACACTCTCAAATGCCTATAGGAAATATCTTTCCCTGACCATACATGCTCTACGACATCAATATCTAGGGTTGTGCATGGTGATAAGTTGATCACATCAATTGCAGTCCTCAAAGCCTCATCCCAAAACCTTTTGGGTAGCTTGGACTGTGAAAACATGCATATGATCTTTTCCATGATGCTGTGGTTCATCCTCTCTGTAATTGCATTATGCTAAGGTGTACTAGGAACTGTCATCTCATGTTAGATCCCATTAGACTTGCAATAATCATCAAATAATCCTGTGTACTCACCACCATTATATAATCTTATGTATTTCAATTACCTTTCTATCTCCTTTCCAACCCTAGTATAAAATTCTTTGAAGACATTAATCACCTGATCTTTGGTCTTCAAAGCATAGGCCCAAACTTTCCTAGAAAAATCATCTATAAAAGTGATAAAATAAAATGCACCACTTATACCAGGAACATCAATAGAACCACCAGGAGTTTTTGTCCTCAAAGGACCACATACATCTGTATAAACATGGTCTAAGGCATGTATTTTTCTATATAAAGCAGGACAAGCAAATGAAACTCTATGTTGTTTACCAGCCAAACAATCAATACAAGGGTTCAAATGTGTACCTTTGAGGTCAGGCAATACCTCTCTCTTGGAAAGAGCTTGCAGCCTCTTCGCACTCATGTGTCCCAATCGCTTGTGCCACAACTCCATGCTGAAGTTTTTCTCTGTAGTATTTAACTGCTCATTATAAGCTTTAGCCTACAACCTATACAAAGTAGAACATTTTTTTCCACTAGCTATAACAAGAGAACCCTTATTGAGCTTCCATTGCCCTTTATAAAATCTGCTATCATAGTTTTCATCATCCAGTCTTCCAACTGAAATTAAATTCAGCCTCAAGTCAACCACATGTCTCACATCCTTAAGCACCAACTTGTAGCCAAGGTTGGTCTTTAAATAGATATCACCTATGCCAATGATGTCTATTGTGCCATAGTTGCCCATCTTGACAATACCAAAATTTTCAGACCTGTATGTAGCAAAAAACTCCCTCCGTAGTGTAGCATGATAAGAAGCACCTGTGTCAATCACCTACTCAAGATCTTGACACACACAAGAAAAAATATCATCAGAAAGAGATAAAATCAAGTAATCACCACCCTTCACTATAGTTGTAGTATTATCCTTTGAATATATAGACTCCACTTCTTTTCTCTTTTTCTTGCTCTTCTTAGGTTGCTTACATTGGTTCTTATAATGTCCTTTCTCACCACAGTTATAACAAACAATATCTTTTCTTGATCTTGACTTGCTCCTACCCCTGCGTGAACTACTTTTAGACTTTGACCTTCATATGTTCTCTGAGATAAGTGCATGTGAATCATTCTGAGATGTTACTGAATTCTTTCTTCTTAATTCCTTATTCAACAAACTACTTGTTACTTTACTTATGGTGACAACATCATCTGGTGCAGAATTACTAAGGGAAATTACTAGTGTCTCCCAACTTTCTAATAATAAACTGTTAGGACCCTAGCTAGGAGAGTCCTAATTGAGAGGGACATTCATGTAAAACCTACTTAAGCCGAGCCCTATTAAAGAGGTGAAGAGGTTGGCTAGGGTTAGGAGGTTGTTTTTTAGAGAAGAATTAGGAGTTGTAAAGGAATAGGAGTCTTGAGTAGGAGTCCTATTAGGAGTTAGTTAGAAGTATGAGTCTTGAGTATGAGTCCTATTAGGAGTTAGGGTTTAGAAGTCCTATAAATAGCCATGTATTCCTCCTCTTTTACTAAGCAATAGATGAATATTTTCTGCTGCCTTTGAGCAACAACTTCAAGGGAGGAACCCCTATAAAGTTCCAAGGAGGCCGATCCCCTAAAGAGATCAACCCCAAATTTAGAATCTGCAAGGGTTCTAACACCTAGTATCAGAGCAACATTCTTGGCATCTCGCTGCCCTTCCACAGCCATCGATCAGCCCTCCACAACTGCCCAAAGAAATTCCCACAATTGCTTAAAATATCGTCGTCAAATTCTGCCGTCATCTCCACCACCATAGATCATCCTTTGATCTCCTTGTGAATTGCAACAGGTTCTGGTTTCCTACCTTATTGCTGCTGCAATTTAGTTATCCTTATTTGAAAATGTAAAAAAAAAAGTTTATCCCAAAATTTCTGCATAAACTTTTCGTCGTAAAGTTTTCATCTCTACGACGAAAGATACATTGTAAAATTTCAGCCGTATAGCACAAATTGTTTGATCTTGCTACTATATTTTTTTTATCTAAATCTCAATGAAATTTTTATGACAGTTTTTACACTTCCTAACATAAGATTTCTCTTTAGTTTTATCAAAATATTCTCAATATAAACCATTGATATTTTATGTCTAATCTCCTATACTTGAAAATCTGCACTATAAAATTTTAGCCGCATAGCACTATTTATTTGATCTTGATACTATGTTTTTTCTGTCCAAATATCTACGAAATTTTTATGATAGCTTCAACACCTCCTAACACTAGATTTCCCTTTAGTTTGGTCAACAAATTCTCAATATAAACCACTGATCTTTTACGTCCAATCAGCCACACTTAAAAATATATACTGTAGAAAATTTTAGCCGCATATTGTTGCCTTAACCCATCTATTTGCAATCTTTTTTGAATGAAATATCTTATACACTTCATAAATCATCTTGGATTCCATCTAAGATTGATCTATTGTGGAATTTAGTTCTAAAAATGATTTTGTGTTGCTGCAAATTTTCATCTCAAGCCACTAAAATTTTTCGACGAGAATTTTGCTATCGCAGCTTGCACAAATTTCCTTGCTGTTATACTGCCAAAATTTTCTTGATTAAATTAGACATCCTTGCTGTCATATAAACTGTGATTTTGTTATCAATTCCCTCCTCAATTCTCTCAAGTTTTTGGTGGAAATTTCGTCGAGAAACTGCTATTTCTTCGATGACAATTCTACTCTTACAAGACAGCACATACTTGCTACAATTTTCACTGATTTCTATCAAACCTTTGCTACCATCTACCATAGGTCCAAAACTTTCATCCATAGCCCTAAAACTCCACCAAACCACACCCTCAAACTGCACCCAAAACAGCCACAAAACAAGCTTAAACCGTAGCCTACATCTACCAATCCACCAACCCTTTCGACCATCACCTCTCTCAACCTATACATGTCTTTAACCCGATAACAAAAGAGAGATCTTAACATCACAGATTTGGCGGTATATACTATGGCATCTGAAGAGGTAATCAATGCTAAATTCAAAGCCTTCGAGGCGCATATGGAGGATAAGATTTCGACGCTCTTTACTAAACTTAGATTGGGCCGACCACTATGCCTGAAGAAATCACATCAAGGAGAGAGCTTTGCCCAATCACACCAAGCCCGAAGAGATGACTTCCAAGGGAGGGAAGGCTCTATGACTGACCCCAACTATCCACGCATGAGGATGGACTTCCCTAGATGCGAAGAAGGATACCCGATTGATTGGATTTCACGCACGGAGCGATATTTTCGGTACTACAAAACCATGGAAGCATCTATGGTGAAAATTGCGGCTATACAATAGTTTGACTGGTTTGAACACACTCATGGAATCCTCTCATGACAACAATTCAAAGAAGGACTGCTGATCCGCTTCGAACCAATCGATTACGAGAACATTGACGGATAACTAGCAAAGATCCGACAAACCTCCACCATTCAGGAGTACCAAACCAGGTTTGAAAGTTTATCTAATCAAACTCATGATTGGTCTCAAAAATAGCTATTGGGGACCTTCATTGAGGGCTTGAAACTAGAGATCCAGGGAGAAGTTAAAGCATGACAACCTTACACGCTTATGGCAGCCATTTCTTTTGCACGACATAAAGAGGAGCAATTGAACCATGAAGCTCGGAGGACTAGGATCACTCCTCGACCTGCAATACTAAAGCCCTCAGCCCCCCCTACTATCAACCGAATCCTAGCACCAAAGAGGTTAACAAGAGAAGAGCTTCGGGAGCGATATGCAAAGGGGTTATGTTGGCATTGCGACGAGCTGTGGAGCCGTGAGCATCACTGTAGTAAAGGGAGACTTCTTATGATTGAACCAGTAGAAGAAGAGGTCATTGAACATCCAGAAGAGAGCCTTGAATATGAAAAAGAAGATGCAGAAGAAGAGCCACAACCGATCGAAGTTACGGTACATGCACTAGCCGGCTACTCAAACCCGCAAACGATGAAAGTTGGAGGACTTCTCAAACAACAACCGATCACTGTTCTCATCGACATAGGCAGTACTAATAACTTCCTAAACAGTAAGGTTGCTATTTGGATGGCCTTACTTATCGAGAATTGTAGCAAGTTTGACATTAAGGTCACCGATGAACAGAATTTGAAGTATGATCGTAGGCGCTCGCGAGTGAAACTATTGCTGTAGGACCAAGAGATAATTGCATATTTCTTCCTCCTCCCTCTTGATGATCATGAGGCCATGCTCAGAATTGAATGGTTGATGACATTAGGTAATGTTTCTTGGAATTTTATGTAACTAATTATGAAATTTTACAGTAAGGAGAAACAGGTGATATGCACGGGAAACGTGGGGACAATGTAATGACGATTTGCACACAACAAATGGAGAAGGTTTTGCATAAAGCATACAACAGTTTTTTGGTACAACTTAAGCAACAAACTAAGAGAGAGCCAATGGAATTTGAAGATCCAAACCTACTTCCTTTGCTTGCTGAATTTTCAGATATATTTGACGAACTGCATAACCTACCTCTTATTTGTCGGCATGATCATTATATAACGATTCTTCCAGGAAAACCTTCAGCAAATACTCGACCATATCAATATCTACATCTCTAGAAGGATGAAATAGAAAGGATTATAAAAGAGATGCTCAAAACAGGAGTTATTCAGCCAAGTTGCAGCCTCTACTTTTCACCAGTGCTACTTGTACGCAAGAAGGACAAAACATGGCGAATATGTGTTGATTATCGAGCTCTCAATGGCATAACCATCAAGGATAAATACCCTATTCCAGTAGTAGATGAATTGCTAGATGAAAGGGAGCATAAATCTTCACAAAGTAGGACCTTCGATCCGAGTATCATCAAATACGAGTGTGCGAAGAAGACATACCGAAAACCGCCTTTCGAACACACAACGACCACTACAAATTTTTTCTTTCTTCAACAAAAGGTGGAATATCTTGGGCATATCATATCAGAGGAAGGTGTGATAGTAGACCCTCCAAAATAAAAGCAATACAGAACTGGCCAACCCCGAGGAACATAAAATTACTACGTGGCTTTCTCGGTTTAACAAGCTACAACCGCAAGTTTATGAAAAACTATAGAAAGATCAGTGTACCACTAATTTCTCTACTGAAAAATAATACCTTCTAATGGTCAGACAAAGCTTCCGCTACTTTCGACATACTTAAGACAGCCATGATGACGATACCAGTGCTAACGCTATCAGATTTCAACCGGCCCTTCATCATTGAGGCCGATGCATTTGGAGTCGGAATTGGAGACGTTTTCATGCGATATGGTCAACTACTCACATACACTAGCAAGGAATTGTCTCCCTCCCATCAAATTATGTCAACATATGATAAGGAGATGCTCGCCATTGTGCACGCAGCAACGAGGTGGAGACCCTACTTGATCGGTCAACGATTTCAAATTAAAATCGACCATAAAAGCCTCAAGTACTTTTGGAGCAAAAGATATCATCTCTTGAGTAGCAAAAATAGGTAACAAAACTTCTTGGATTTGATTATGAAATAACTTGCAAAAATGGAAAGAGAATGTTGTTGTAGATGCACTTTCGCAACTACCCGAACAAGCTGAATTTTTGGTCGTTTCACTTCCGACCAGTGACTTCCTTGAGGATATTAAGATGGAATGGCAGAAAGATTCGGAGACCAGTAAGATCATAAAAAAATTGGAGGAAGCACCAAGCTCCGTGGCTCATTACAATTGGGACTCAAAAGAATTACACTATAAGGGACGCATTGTGCTTGTAACAAATTCTACTTACATCTTCACGAGCAGATTTTAGACAAAGTTATTTCATATGCAGGGTACTAAATTGAAAATGAGTACGGCATATCACCCACAAACCGACGGCCAGACGAAAGTTGTAAATAAATGCTTGGAGATAGCCTAAAGTCACCCACCAAATATGACTACTTAAGGAGAACTCTAGAGCCAGTCAAGTGCCATTATTGATCGACAGATCGTGACTCGATGACGATGACCCACTACTGAAGTGCTAATATAGTGGGTGAGCCTACCAATAGAAGATGCCACTTGGGAGAACTATGATGACTTGAAGATCAAATTCTCAGAATTCATGAATCGTTAGCCTCGAGGACAAGGCTGATTTGAAGAGGACGGGTCTGTTAGGACTCTAACTAGGAGAGTCCTAATTGAGAGGGACATTCATGTAAAACCTACTTAAGCCGACACCTATTAAAGAGGTGAAGAGGCCGGCTAGGGTTAGAAGGTTGTTTCTTAGAGAAGAATTAGGAGTTGTAAAAGAATAGGAGTCTTGAGTAGGAGTCCTATTAGGAGTTGGTTAGAAGTAGGAGTCTTGAGTAGGAGTCTTATTAGGAGTTAGGGTTTAGAAGCCCTATAAATAGCCATATATTCCTCCTCTTTTACTAAGCAATAGATGAATCTTTTCTACAGCCTTTGAGTAACAACTTCAAGGTAAGAACCCCTTTAGAGTTCCAAGGAGGCCGATCCCCTAAAGAGATCAACCCCAAGTTTAGAATCTGCAAGGGTTCTAATATGAACTGAGAAGTAACAATACTTGCAACTCATCATCAAGAGACAATTTTATAGAGGATAACTAGTTAGTAATACTCTGCATTTCATTCAAATGCTCAGCAATAGAAGCACCCTCTCTATATTTTAGATTCACAAGTTTTTTTATCAAAAAAGCTTTGTTACCAGCTGTTTTTCTTTTATAGAGACCTTCCAATTTTTTTCAAAGAGAATATGCAGAACTTTTCGTAGAAACATAGTGAAAGACACTATCATTAAGCCATTGTCGAATAAACCCAATTGTTTTTCAATCTAACCTCTTCCACTCATCATCTATCATAGTTGTGGGTTTTGCACTATCCCCCTGCAAAGGTCCATAAAATCTTTGTAATACAAGAGATCTTCCATTATTGGTTTCCATATCATCCAATTATTTTCATTTAACCTAATCATGCGAGAAACATTACTGGCCTCCATGTTCAAATACAAAAATTAAATCACCACAACCCTGCTCTAATACTAGTTGATGGGATATAAAGTGAAATAAACTTTTGTATATGAACAAATACTAGTAGGCCATAACACACAGCGGAATTAAATGAAATCACAATAAAATATAACATCAAGATATATGTGGAAAACTCCTTCAATGTGAAAGGTAAAAACCATGGGGTAAACTAGAGATAATCTACTATAATAATAATGAATATACAAATATTAATCTCTTGCCCAAAACCCTAGCAACAATCACAAGAGAATAACTGGGATACAAGGATCACATCATTATGCACAATATCTAAATCCTCCATAATTCTCCCCAAGTAATCACAGTAAGAATTTATTATAGATATGATCTAACCTGAGATGAAAGCATTGTTAGATGATTGAGAACAATCTCTCTGTATTGTCATTGTCTTCTTCTCTTTCTTTCTCTTCCTTTTCTGCCTTATTCTCCTCCTTTTCTTTGGAATCCTATGGCTGTCAAAAACTACCTTTTTGTTATCTTTTTCTACCTCTTTTTCTAGCTACCACACCCCCACAATATAAATTAGGGTTAAGTTAAGAGGGAGTGAGCTGTGGGCTGATAAAGCCCACCTTGGGCTGAATATGGGCTGTCAGCCCAATAGTGAATTCTTAATGAGAATTGAATTTGATTTATGAGGTTTTATTCATGAATTTCTTTTTCATGTGATGCTCCTCTCCCATGAATTCTTCCTTATTCTTCTCATAAAAGATGAATTTTATGAATTCCAATGGATATCTTGATCCTTTTCTTGAATCCCTTCTATTTGTTAAAATTGAAACATGATTTAATGAAACTCATTTATTGTTTTTAACTTGATTCAAATCATTTCATAAATTTGGTTCTTAATGGAGTCTCTCCTTACCTTCCTTCCTTTTCTTCATGCAAAGTTTTTATGATAAAGGAAGAAATAAACTTGCACATCTAAAGAAGAACCAAAAAGCCCTTGAATAAAAATATTAGCTTATCCAGAAAGGTTATCATGCAAAGTTTTTGCTTACCTTCTTTTATAGCTTGAAAAAATTGGTGTGAAACTTGTTTAATTTTGTTTACCACACTTGAATTGTTGAATAGTTCTCCTTTTTGTTGATGACAAAGGGGGGGGAAATGATATCAAAATGTGGTAAATTGATGACAAATTTGCATTGTAAATGTATGCAATGTATCTTATCATAAATGCTTGTATCTTATCATAAATACTTGTATGTTTTGCAAATGTTTGAAACATAATTGGAATCGTCAAACACATCATAACACATTGTAAATGCTTGAAACATATCAAAATGTATTTCATATGTATTGTGGATACTTGAAATGTTTCATGAATGTTTGATAACTATCTATCATAATGATAAGATATCAGGAGCTCAACCTACTATTTACAATTAATATCTTGCCATGGAATGATGAATTGCTATCATTTGTCATCTAATAAAATTTCATATTTGAAATTCGTATCATACTTGAAAATGATGATTGTCTATCATCATTGGACTTGAAAATGGATGTCAATCCTTAACATCATTTTTTATTGATAAATATATAGTAATCGTATTATGAATTGGTAAATCATGATAAGTATCATGATGTGCATGATTGAAAGGTTTAAATGAATATAACTTATCAGTTTGATGCTCGAATTCAAAGGCCTTTAATTGAAGAGTATCTTTTCTCAAGTATGGTATATAGAAAGGAGGAGTTAAGGTTAACTCCGTCATCAATTGATTGTCATCATAAAAAATGGGGAGACTATTGAATTTCAGATTTTGATGAGAAAATCAATTAGTAAATTGTTTGATCTAATCTATATGTTGAGAAAAGTGTGCAAGATTAACTATGATAGCAATAAAGTATAAAGCAGATGTTGGGCTGGAGTCAAGATCGAGATTTCGTTGGGAGTTCGGGAGTTCGTCGGAAGTCTGGACGTCCATTGGAAGTTCTGTCGGAATTGACCGAGAAGTTCGGGACCTTGCCAAAGAAGCTCATCGGAACTCGCCAAGAAAATCGCCATAAAGTCCAAGAGCTTGCTAGGAGTCCACTGGAACATTGCTGAGAGATTATCTGAAGTCTGCCGGAACATTGTCGGAAGCTCGTCGGAAGAACAATTGACTTACCGGACCAAGACTACTTAGTTAATATCTTAAATTATCATAGTTAGACCCTAAGTTGAGTTATGATTGGGAGGTAATCCCACTAACTCAGTTAGGGGCCAACTAGGCCCTTAATAGGGCTGAATTGGGCCAGTTGAACAGCCCATTCAGCACTTGACGTCACAACCGATGGTGGCACTGCCTAGTGACTCAGTCTCCCAAGTGGTCTGGTTGGTGGTACCACCCAGACTAGGCGGTGGTACCACCGGCAGTTAATGCTGCTAGCGATGGTACCACCCCTACCAAGTAGTCATACTACCCAGACGGTACCACCGTCCAGTGTTAGTCTGCAAGCGGTAGTACCGCCCAATAATGGTGGTGGTACCTCTAGTTCCCCGAAATCTGACGATGTGACTTTTTGGCTCTAATTCTGAAGCCATTGGGGCCTATAAATACCCCACTCTTTTCTCCATGAAAGGGCATGAAAGTGTGAACAATATCTTGAGATTTTGGGGTATTAAAAGTGTTGTAAAAGTGAAAAGAGTCCTCCTCCTCCCTTTATAGTATTGTAATCATTCAAGAGAGGTGTGAGACTTATAAGGGTTATCTCCTAAACCCATGAAAAGGAGAAAGCAATATCAAAAGGTGGTTGGTCTTCACCTATTGAAGGAAGACTATTAGTGGACGCCGAAGACCTCGATGGAGGAGGAATCAGAAGTGGATGTAGGTCACACCGACCAAACCACTATAAATTCTGGTTTGCATTTCTATTATTGTCATTTTCTTACTTTGCAATAGCTTCACTTCCTCTTTACTTGGCTTTTACTGCCCTTACGAACAAACACGCTTTCAAGCAATCTTCCTAGATCGGATTTTTAACGTATGAAGATTTTTTAAATCGATATTTTTATCCGCTGTACTAATTCACCCCCCATTCTTAGTACCGACTAGATCCTAACAGTTCAACATGTGTCATATAACTCATTTCATAGGTCATTAAAGATCCAATAAGTTCTTCGAGTGGAAAATGGTTCAAGTTCTTTAATTTGTGTATTGTCATTATTTTTTAATCCTAATTTTTAGAAATAATCGTAAAACTTTATTAACAAGTTCAAAATTCAAAAAATATTTGCTAAAAGCTTTTAAATCATTGACGACATCCATGAAACGGGTATACATGTCTTTAATGGTTTCTCTTGGTCTCATATGAAACAATTCAAAATCTTACATCAAAAGATTTATCTTAGAATTTTTTACTCTACTAGTGCCTTCATATGTGGTTTCAATAGTATGCCAAATATCGAAAGTGGTTTCGCAAATAGAAACATGATTAAATTCATTTTTGTCTAAGGCACAAAATAGAGCATTTATAGCTCTAGCATTTAAAGAAAAAATATTCTTCTCTAAATCATTCCATTCGTTCATTGGTTTAGAAGATTTTTTAAAGCCATTTTTAATAATACTCCATAAATTTAAATCCAAAGAAAATAAGAAAACTCTCATTCGAGGTTTCCAATATGTGTAGTTCGTCCTATTAAACATAGGAGGTTGAATGATAGAGTGACCCTTTTGAAAGCCGAAAAGAGCTATTTTTCTTGTGTGTTAAACCAAATGAGAAAAACGTAGCTCTGATACCAATTGTTATGATCAAGAACGACACTAAAAGGGGGGTGAATTAGTGCAGTGGATAAAAACTACATCGGTTTGAAAAATCTTTGTTTCGATAAAATCGATATTGGAAATTTCTTTATCATGAAAGCGTTTGTAAGAGTGTAAAGAGAAAGTAGAGCAAGTAAGGTAGTTTGCAGTAAAGGTAAATTATAAGAAGTAAATGCAAACCATGTTTTATAGTGGTTCGGTCGTTGTGACCTACATCCACCCCCGATTCTTCTTCTGTCGAGGCCATCGGCATCCACTAATGATCTTCCTTCAATTGGAGAAGATCAACTACCCTTTTACACTTTTTCTCCTTTTCACGGGTTTAGGAGACAACCCTTACAAGCCTCTCTTTCTTAGACCTTACTTCTCCCTTTAGATAAACTTCTAAATACTAGGAAGAAGTTATCCTAAATCCCAAGAGAGTTTCCCAATTTTTTCTATAGTACTTTTCCCCCTTTTTTCAACTTAATTTCATGCCCAAACTTCATGCAGAAATAGCTGGGGTATTTATAGACCTCAATTGGTTTAAAAAATAGAGCCAAAAAATATCTCATCTTGAGTTTCCTAGGTAATGACGGTACCACCGCTTGTGCTCGATGATACCACTACCTGCCGCACTAACACTAGGCGGTGCCATTGCCTAGTCCGAGGGAACAACCCCCTAGGAGACTGTATCTGGGTGGTACCATCTCCTGACACTTGAATGTCTAAGTCTGGGCGGTACCACCGCTTAACACAATGTCGGAGACTATGCCACCGATGGTTTCATCTGTTGGGTCACTGTTTGGGTCTTTCACTTGGCTCAACATAGCCCAAACTTGAGTCCAATTGGCCCCTAATTGAGTTGGCCCAATTCCAACCCAATTACACCTAAAACCTACTTCGATATAGACAATTATTATAAAGCTTGAATCAAATGTTGTTTGGCATGTCATTGGTTCATCGACGCTTCATCCGATTCTTCGGCGCATCATCCTTTCTTGCAGCCTATTGCCCAATCAACTAGTTGACCTCCGCAACTCCAATTTTCTTATCATAATTTTTGCTCTTCTTAGCTCGATGCCCGAACCCATGGCCCGAAGCCTTTTGCCAATATATCGATCGATCCTCCAACTCGACGTCCAATCTTCTAACATATTCTACTCCGGCCTAACATGATTCTTCCTACTTTAATTGTCTCTCCCTGATCGAAGCTTCCTACGTCACTCAAAATTCAGATCAGATCATAAACACTATCTATTGGTTTCATCATCAAAATCCGAGATTCAACAAGTTTCTCTATCCACTCAATCATTTTTAGGACATAGTTATAAACTGGTGTTCCCTTAGTCATCCTAGCATGGAAGAGGCTCTTGGATATCTCATATCTCTGAGTCCTTTCCTGTTCCTCAAATAGTTTGCGGACATGTAGGAGAATGGATCTAGCATAGGTGCCCAGCAAGCCAATTACGTGAGTGATGGCACGTGTGACTTGATACATAATCTTTTTGCTTATTCTATTTTGGCGTATATCACTTTATAACTATTGCATAAATGCATATATATATTGTAATGCCCTTGGATTTGTGCAATGGGAATCGGATCGTGATGAGATTACGATAATGAGATCGATTCACCTTTAAACACATATCCTAAATAATCCCGGTCATAGGTTACTCGAGAGGGACATCGTGATAACCGGACAGACTAGTGTGCTGTATACCCGTCCATATGATGGATGCAGCTAGTCTCATAGCTGCTCGTGTAGGGACACTAGGGATACAGTACAGGTACTCATTGGAGAATGAGTTCACTGATTGATCCGCTTACGGAATGTTGGATGGTTGATGATGCCTTATTGTCAAACAGCGATTCCGTAGTCCAAGTGGTGTATCTGATCCTTAGACTTGAGACACCAAGGATGTCCTGTATGAGTGCTTCACTCTTTGATACCAGACTTATAGGTTTGGCTATCCCAAATCTAGTACAACTGGTCATTGGGAGTGGTAGTCGACCTTACGAGGGCTATTGAGTGTCGATAGAGGATCATCCACTCTCGGCGTCATGAGAGGAATATCCCATGTGTTCTTGCTCAGACAAACCCCTAGCCAGGGTCATTCGGGTTGAGAGAGAAAGGGTTCTCTGGGAGAATCCGATTAGAGCGAGACTCGAGTAGAAACCGTATGGGTCTAACAACACCATGCTCGATATACGGTCTCTGGGATATTAGATGAATGAGGGACTATAGGTACACGATAACTGAGGACAGACAGGTCCAATGGATTGGATTACCCTATATCATCTGGGGACTACGACGTAGTGGCCTAGTACGTCCGTAGTCGATGAGTCGAGTGAATTATTACAGAGATAATAATTCACTGAGTTAGAAGGAATTCTGACAGGTATGACTCATAGCCAGCTCGATATTGGGCCTAGAGGGTCACACACATATGGTAGGCATTGCGATGAGTAGAGGTTCGGATATGAGATATCCGACGAAGCCCTTGTCTTATTGGATGCAGATCCAATACCCACTAGGGGAGGACCCATTAGGGTTTGACAAGGGACCTCTATAAATAGGAGGGATTCAGAGCCTCATAGGCTAGAGCCTTTGCTCGCCTTTCCTATTCTCCTCTCCCTCTCCACCTCAGAGCAGGCCTGGAGTTTTGAGTAGCATCGTCGCAACCCTACTATGTGGATCACCGCTAGAGAGGAGGACGCTTGACCTCCTTCACCCTCTCCTAAGGATCTGTAAGGTAACACAATCTACTCTATACGCAGTTTTACGTTTCACGGATTTTGTGCACCAATCATCGCACGACGACGAACATCTCTTTGGGAATCAGAGATTTTGTTTTCTTGCTCTTCCGCTATGCATATGATGTCGCCCCAAGATTTTTCAACAAGGGTATCAAAGCCAGGTTGTTCGTGCGAATGATTGGTTTTGAACTACGTGTGTTGTGTTTAGGAAGAATTTTGACGTCAAAATCGTTGACGCAAAAACAAGGAAGGGCAGCAACATTTGCGGCCCTCGATCTGCGTATGTGCAGTGCAGCCGAAGGCGAGCAGCACAGGGGCTGCGTCTGCAGTAGCCGGCCGGCGGCTTGCTTACAGTAGGCTTACGTCCGACGGGACTAGCAGCCCACGGGCAGAGGTGCCTGCGGCCGCTTCTCCCACGGGGTGAGGTGCCGCAGAGAAGGGGCGCCTGCCGCCGTTGCTCCCGCGGGCGAAACCCCGTCAGGACAGCACCGCCTGCGGGCGATGCCCTGCGGGCAGAACCGCCTACGGAGGCGGCTGCGCCCGTAGGGGCGCCAAACTGCAGGGGCAGCACCTCCTGCGGGCGTTGCCCCGCCGGTAGAACCGCCCGCAGGGGCGCCCACTTGCAGGCGAGGGCAGCGCCCACCTGCAGGCGAGGGCAGCGCCCTCGCCCCGCCACACAGGCCGCCGCTATGTCACGACCTTAGCTGGAATTGCCTAAGGCGTGAGGCACCCTTGCGGCCAAAGACTCGAAGTTAGCGTGCGTTGCCAAAATCGCGGGTCACCCGTGCGGCAAAGACGCGAACTTAGCTTGCGTTGCCTAAGTCACGCTTCGCCCTTGCGATCTTGCTCCGCAAGGATCAGCCACTTTGTAACCTCTCGCAGGTCCCGAAGGACCTGTAAAAGAGAAAGAAAGTTAGATCGAAAGAACGAGCAACGGACAAGTCCCGAAGTCTCGCGAAAAGGGAAGCTTTACAAGCAATTCGTCGAACACCTTGTGTGCACAAGAGAAAAGAGGGAGAGGGAGGAAAACAAGGCTTTCAAGGATGAACGAACAGCTGCAAGCCCACAAACAGCCGCTCACCTGGTCCCAGGCGCAACACCAAGTTCCCGTAAAGGTCACGTGCGAACTTGCGAAAGAGTGTTCAACGCCTGGTATATAACCGAAGCCCCATCCAGCCCGGTGCCACCTGGGGGGTTCCAGGGGTCTGAAATGGCTGACATTTTGCTTTGACGAGACAGTTCGCCGCGCGAGCCCGTGGCACGCGAAAACGGGGCTGATTTGGGCTGTTTTGGGGCTGTTTTGGGGCTGTTTTGCTCGGTTCGGTGAGCGGTCGCATTGCAGCGCTGCAGCTTGTTCGAACTTACATATTTACAAGCAAAATGACCCAAAACCAAAAGAAAACCTGCTGTCAAGCAGCTGTACAAGCGGGTGTGAGCGACGAACGGATCGTTGAACGAAGTTGTTGCGGGTGCGCGACGACCGTTCGTGACATTCTCCCCCACTTAAACTGTCGACGCCCTCGTCGACGCTTGTTGGTAGTTGTTGATGACTTCTTCTTCATGTCGCAGGGCGTCTTCAGGCTCCCAACTGGCTTCAGTTCGGGGAAGCTTTCGCCACTTCACCAAGTACTCTGTCTGCTCCGTTCCGTTGGGTAGCTTTATCTTGCGATCCGCCAGAATGGTTTCCACTCGCTTCTCGTAGGAGGCTGTGATGGGAGGTAGCCGAGTTGGAACACTTCGAGAAGCATCTTGCGGATCCGAATGGTAGGCCTTCAGGTTGCTGGCGTGAAGAACGTTGTGAATTTTGAACCACGCCGGCAGCTGTAGCCTGTAAGAAACATTGCCTACCCTGCTGATAATTGGGAAGGGCCCTTCATACTTACGCACCAATCCTTTGTGAACTCTGTTCCTGAAGAATTGGAGGGATGCCGGTTGGAGCTTTACCAACACCAAATCGCCAACTTTGAACTCTTGCGGTCGCCTTCCCAAGTCAGCCCACTTCTTCATCTTCTTTGCCGCCTTCTCCAAGTAAGCCCGTGCAATATCTGCATTTCGATGCCACTCCTTTGCGAAATGATAGGCTGAAGGACTACTTCCAGTATACCCAATTGCCATCGTGTGCGGAGTCGACGGTTGTTGTCCTGTGATAATTTCGAAGGGGCTCTTGTTGGATGCAGAGCTCCGCTGCAAGTTGTAGGAGAATTGGGCGATGTCCAACAGCTTCACCCAATCTCGTTGATTGGCACTCACGTAGTGCCGGAGATACTGCTCCAAGAGCGAATTTATTCTTTCAGTCTGACCATCCGTCTGGGGGTGGAGGCTTGTAGAGAAGTATAACTTTGACCCCAACAATTTGAATAGCTCGGTCCAGAATCGTCCCAGGAACCGAGCATCCCGATCACTAATGATATTGTGTGGGACTCCCCAATACTTCACTACACCCTTCATCATCAGTCTAGCCGCCTCTTCAGCTGAACAATGTAGGGGGGCAGCAATGAAAGTTGCATACTTTGAAAACCGATCGACCACCACGAGTATCGATCCAAGTCCCCCTACAGGTGGCAAACTTGATATGAAGTCTAAGGAAATGCTCTCCCATGGCCTTTCTGGTACGGGCAACGGCTCCAAAAGTCCCACCGGCTTCCGCTGCTCCGCCTTGTCTTGTTGGCAAGTAAGGCATGTTCGAACATACTCCTCCACATCAATCCCCATCTTTGGCCAGTAGAAGGCCCTCTCCACGAGAGCCAACGTTCTGTGAATGCCGGGGTGTCCAGCCCAAAGGGAATCGTGACACTCTTTTAAGAGTTCACGCCTCAAATTGTCCACTCGGGGAACATAAACCCTATTCCCTTTTGTGTAAACAAGTCCCTCCTGGACCCAAAATCATCGTGCCTTGCCTTCTTTGATGAGCTGCATCAGGATAACTGCCTGGGGATCACTATACAGTCCATCTCTGATTCGGGAAAGGAAGTTGGAGTGTAACTGACTTGCTTGGCCTCTGCCCTCCAGTTGGGCAGCATTCACGCATTCCACTTTCCGACTCAGCGCATCGGCCACGACATTCGCCTTCCCGGGCTTGTATTCCATTGCCATATCAAATTCAGCCAGGAAGTCCTGCCACCGTGCTTGCTTTGGGGAGAGCTTCTTCTGAGTTTGGAAATAACTCAGGGCGATGTTGTCTGTCCTCAGCACAAAACGTGACCCGAGAAGGTAGTGTCGCCAAACTCGTAGACAGTGAATCACTGCTGTCATCTCCTTCTCATGCACTGGATATCGCCTCTCGGTCTCGTTGAGTTTGCGGCTCTCGTAGGCCACCGGATGACCTTCCTGCATGAGTACTCCTCCAATAGCGAAGTCCGAAGCATCTGTGTGGACTTCAAAGGGCTCTCCATAGTTTGGCAATTTGAGCACTGGTTCTTCTAGGACAGCAGCTTTCAGGTCTTGGAATGCTATCTCACATTTGTCCGACCACTTCCAAGGCTGCTCCTTCTTCAGCAACTCCGTCAGTGGGGTTGCCCGCTTCGAATACCCGGCAATGAAGCGTCGATAGTAGTTGACGAAACCAAGGAAGGATCTCAACTCTGGCACCTTCTTTGGAGTTCGCCATTCCGCAACTGCTTGCACCTTCGACTTGTCCATCCGAATGGAGCCATCACCGATTCGATGCCCCAAGAATAGGATCTCAGTTTGAGCAAAGTAGCATTTCTCCCTTTTTACGAACAACGTGTTCTCCCTGAGAACCTTGAAAATTGTCCGAAGGTGCTTGACATGCTCCTCGAGCGTTTGGCTGTAGACGACGATATCGTCCAAGTAGACGACCACAAACTTATCCAAATACTCCTTGAATAGCTGGTTCATGAGAGTACAGAATGTGGCCGGAGCGTTGGTTAAGCCGAAAGGCATCACCAAGAACTCAAACGCTCCATATCTGGTCACGCAAGTTGTCTTTGCTTCGTCGCCTTCAGCAATGCGCACCTGCCAATATCCCGACCGAAGGTCGAGTTTCGAGAAATACTTCGCCTTGCCCAATTGATCGAACAAGTCCGCAATGAGCGGGATAGGATACTTGTTCTTCACTGTTACTTTGTTGAGGGCTCTGTAGTCGACACATAATCGGAGACTCCCATCTTGTTTCTTCTGGAAGAGAACTGGAGCTCCGAAAGGTGCTTTTGAGCTGCGGATGAGACCACCGCTTAGCAGTTCACCTAACTGCTTTCTGAGTTCTACCAACTCTGGTGGGGGCATGCGGTAGGGTGGTCTCGCTGGAGGCTTCACTCCTGGCTCCAGCTTGATACTGTGATCCACGCCTCTGCGTGGTGGAAGAGTCTTCGGCAACTCGGGTGGCATAACGTCTTTGAACTCCCTCAGGACGTTCGCCACCACAACAGGTTCTTGAATGGCTTCTTCGTTGAGTGGCTCTAGCTTCATAGCAGCCACGAATGTCAGTTCGCCCTTTCGCACCCCTTTCTTCAATTGTAACGCCGAAATATGTTGGGGCTCCTTGGTTCCTCTCCGAGAGACGGGAACCACGCAGGGGTCATCGCCTCCCATCATACATAGGGAGTTCAAGAACGGCATCGGCACCAACTTCGCCGCGTGCATAAATTCCATTCCAAGAATCACTTGGAAGTCGTCCAGTGGCACGGCCATCATGTTGGTGTTTCCGCTCCAAGTCCCGATTTTGATAGGAACACCCTTCGCCAACCCGGAGATTCGCCTGGCCTCCGAGTTCACCGCTTTCATTCGGCTTGGGCTCTTCTCCAAGATCAACCCAAGTCGTTGTGCTTCACGATCGGCTATGAAGTTGTGGGTAGCGCCCGTGTCCACCATTGCACGGGTCATTTGGCCATTCAGCTTGATGTCTACGTACATCAACTCACCACTTCCTGCTTTCTGTTGCTTTGTCTTGTTGTTCTCTCCCACTTGACCCCGCATAGCGTTCAACAAACGCATTGCTCCCATTCGGGGTCCTTGCGACTCTTCGTCATCGCTGCTGGATTCTGAACTGCTCAAGCTAAGAGCAACAGCTTTGCCCTTGTCCGATCGGGGAGGGTGGATGGAAGCCGTCAAAGCATTGAGTGCCTGCTTCTGTGGGCACTCCCTTACCATGTGCGGTCCTCCGCACAAGAAGCATCCTCCAGGTTTTGAGGCCTTGCCTTTTGGGTTCGACCCTTTGTGGGAGCTCTTCTTCTTTTGTTCGCCCCCGAGCTCCTTCCCTCGAGAATGTTTTGGAGGGCGATTGCTTGAAGATTGTTTCCTTCTCGCCGGGTCTTCAGAGGAAACAAAGTCGGTGAGCCTTTCTGCAGCTGCAATTGCCCCGATCACATCGGTAACATTCCTTCGATTCAGCTCTTGTTGGGCCCATGGTTTCAAACCATCAAGGAAGCTGAACAACTTGTCCTTCTCGGACATGTCCTGTATGTCCAGCATTAGTGCAGAAAATTGCTTCACGTAGTCTCGGATGGTGGTACTTTGGCGGAGTTGTCTCAACTTCCTTCTTGCGACGAACTCTGTGTTCTCCGGTAGGAACTGAGTTCTCAACTCCCGCTTCAAGTCTTCCCATGTGTCGACTCGACACCGACCTTGTTGGATCTCCTCCCAACGAGTTCGCCACCAAAGTTTCGCATCTCTGTTCAGATACATTGTTGCTATAGAAACTTTGGTATCTTCAGAATCGGGCCTTGTAGCTCGGAAGTATTGCTCCATGTCGAACAAAAAGTTCTTGAGCTCTTTGGCATCTCTAGCCCCTCCGTATCCATGGGGCTCCGGTGCCCTCAAGTTTTGTGGCGGTGCAACGCGGGTGTTGCCTCCTCCCGCATTTAGCGTTCTTGTGAGCATAGCCACCTTTGCCGTGAGTTCCGCCACAACATCCTGTAAGTGTAGCACGGAGTCCTTGGTGTCATCAGACAGTCGGTCGACTAGGGCCTCGACCTTGTCGATCCTGGACTCCGCTTCCTCTTGCGAGCTCTCTACCCCAACAAGCCTTTGTTGGCCATGGTAGAGTTCCTCCATGCTCGCTTCCAGAACATCCAGGCGGGTTTCCGCCGTCGTGAGTCTCTCCTTGTGACTCTTTTTCCCCGTTAGCGCACCCGATTGCGCTTCCTCCGCTCGCGGAGAGTTGCCAACTTCTCGCTCATCCTGTTCGCTGCCGCGATCCTCGTGAGCGGCTCCAACAGCATGAGAGCGAGTGTGCACATGCAGCCCACCTGCGGCTGCTTGGGGCAAGGTTCCGGCTTGCCCCGTCTTGCTTGATTCGCCACGATGCTTTGCCATGGCGAAGTTGCGAAGTTCGTTCGCTGTTCGATCGAAGAGCTTGCCCGCTCTGATACCACAATGTCACGACCTTAGCTGGAATTGCCTAAGGCGTGAGGCACCCTTGCGGCCAAAGACTCGAAGCTAGCGTGCGTTGCCAAAATCGCGGGTCACCCGTGCGGCAAAGACGCGAACTTAGCTTGCGTTGCCTAAGTCGCGCTTCGCCCTTGCGATCTTGCTCCACAAGGATCAGCCACTTTGTAACCTCTCGCAGGTCCCGAAGGACCTGTAAAAGAGAAAGAAAGTTAGATCGAAAGAACGAGCAACGGACAAGTCCCGAAGTCTCGCGAAAAGGGAAGCTTTACAAGCAATTCGTCGAACACCTTGTGTGCACAAGAGAAAAGAGGGAGAGGGAGGAAAACAAGGCTTTCAAGGATGAACGAACAGCTGCAAGCCCACAAACAGCCGCTCACCTGGTCCCAGGCGCAACACCAAGTTCCCGTAAAGGTCACGTGCGAACTTGCGAAAGAATGTTCAACGCCCGGTATATAACCGAAGCCCCATCCAGCCCGGTGCCACCTGGGGGGTTCCAGGGGTCTGAAATGGCTGACATTTTGCTTTGACGAGACAGTTCGCCGCGCGAGCCCGTGGCACGCGAAAACGGGGCTGATTTGGGCTGTTTTGGGGCTGTTTTGGGGCTGTTTTGCTCGGTTCGGTGAGCGGTCGCATTGCAGCGCTGCAGCTTGTTCGAACTTACATATTTACAAGCAAAATGACCCAAAACCAAAAGAAAACCTGCTGTCAAGCAGCTGTACAAGCGGGTGTGAGCGACGAACGGATCGTTGAACGAAGTTGTTGCGGGTGCGCGACGACCGTTCGTGACAGCTAGTAGGGTGGCGATGGCGGCAGCAGTAAAAGGGAATTAGGGTTTTTGGCAAAAAGATAGTTTTGCCCCTATGAATTTGAGAAATTTCATTTTCTATCTTTTGTCCAAATTACGAAAATACCCCTATGAATTCATAAATTCCCTATATGTCCTTGATTTCATAAAATATTAATTAATTAAAAAGTTTAGTTGATTATTATTTTTATTATTATATAGTAGTCCTACATGTTGATGATTATTTATACATGTGATGTATGATGTGTGGACGGATGATCATGGACCGTGTGATGTGTGTACTTGTGATTATTATTATTGAGGTCTACGAGCTTCCATTATATTTCTTGTTTATTGTCGGGCCTGCATGCCTATGATTAAGTTGTAATCAAATGAGGAGGCGCAGCGGGAGCGTGGATGTGATAGCGAGACCCACGAGACGGACGATCGCGATGCATCAAGATGCATCAAAATGTCGACGGAACCGACGAGGACGAGATGGACGATCACAGGGCATGAAGATGCACCGTTGCACACATAGATCTTGATGTGAGTGATTAGACCTACTGGCTCGAGCCTAATCATATTAGGTTGTGGTCCATGATCATTTGGTATGATTGCTTATACACATACTAGATATGTATATATATTTACATGCGATGTAGATATATATTAAATATGTATATTTGTGACATGTCATATTAGGAGACCAAATCATAGAAACATCTCTCGATAATATTAAGTCGGTAAACGTGAGGCGATTAGATTGACCCACGTGGCCTTCCATCGTTATAAGTAGGAACCGATTCCCGGTGTAGGTTGAGTTGGTCGAGTCCCTCGAGACTCACCTATATCGCAATTCGCTATCTTGCCTATGACATAGAGATGTCACAGGTGACCTGAGGGCATGGTATGCTTGGTCGAGTCCATCGAGGGTATATCATCAAATCAGACTCATCTTGTAACGAAGGTGTTGACTTAACCGAGCATCATGGTTGGTCGAGTCCCTCGAGGCCATGGTGATTCGGAGGCCGAACAAGACGGGAATCACAAGGAGTTGTGATCAGTAAGAGTTGCCTACCTTTTAGGCTTAGTGTAATTGGTCGAATACCTCAAGGTTACACTAAGACACTGATTGGATCCTGATCCCCACTAGAAGTCTGCTAGAGACTTCCGTTTCACGTGCTGAGGGTGTCGCGTGACTCGTTAGTAAAATAGTGGGAGCATATTAAGATAGAAGTCCATATCATGATAGTTTATTTCTTACAAAATCTGCATGTTATTCATTTCTACTGCATCTTTATTTTCATAAAATATTGCTTTCAAATCCCTTACGTGGCATACTTGATGTCAACCGCCTCACTGGTCCAAATTATACGGATTGGCTTCGTGACTTGAGAATTGTTCTCACAGCGGAGAAAATCATGTACGTCCTTGATACAATGATGCCAATGCCCAAAGAAGGGGCAAACGAGGATGAGATCGCTCGCTATGTGAAGTACATTGATGACTCCACTCTTGCTCAGTGTTATATGTTGGGCTCTATGACTCCTGAGTTATAGAGACAACATGAAAAGATGGATGCCAGATCCATTCTCCTACATGTCCGCAAATTGTTTGAGGAATAGGAAAGGACTCAGCGATATGAGATATCCAAGAGCCTCTTCCGCGCCAGGATGATTGAGGGGACATCGGTTCAGAACCATGTCCTAAAGATGATTAAGTGGATAGAGAAACTCATAGGTCTAGGAATGGTCCTAAAGGATAACTTGTGTGTGGACATTGTGCTTCAGTCCCTACCAGATTCCTTTTCATAGTTCATAATGAATTTTAATATGAACAAGCTTGAGGTGACTCTCCCAAAGCTCCTCAATATGTTGAGGGAGGCAGAGAGTACTATTAAGAAAGAGAAGCCAGTTCTCTACACTGGTGAGACCAAAAAGAAAATGAAAGCAGAAAGGTCCCTTAAGAAGGGAAAGGGCAAGGGCAAACCAGGTAAAGCAATGGTTGCTAAGAAAGACCTAGTAAAGGACAAAGGCCAGTGCTTCCACTGTGGTAAAGATGGGCACTGGAAGAGAAACTGCAAAGAGTGCCTTGCAGAAAGGGCGAAATAGAAGCTTGGAGAAGCTTCAGGTACATTCATGATCGGTCTCCATTTGTTAGGCTCTTATGATAACACATGGGTATTGGATACCGGTAGTGCTTATCATATATGCAATTTGTTGCAGGTTCTGGCAAGGCCTAGGAGACTAGAGAGAGGTGAGATGGATCTCAAGATGGGTAATGGAGCAAAAGTTGCTGTAGTAGCTATTTGCGAGGTCACCCTACATCTGCCTAGTGGAGCTTTTATTGCCTTAGATGCATGTTATTTTGTTCCTTCTATTATCAAAATCATTATCTCCATTTCATGTTTAATAGTTAGTGGATATAAATTTGTTTTTGAAAACAATGGTTGGTCGATATTATTAGATGATAAGATCATCACGAAAGGAACATTGCATAATGGTTTGTTTATGTTAGACACTACTCCACATATCATGAATGTAAATGTGTCCAAAAGGAAACGAGATGAGTTGAACAGTGCATACCTGTGGCATTGTAGGCTAAGTCACATCCATGAAAGAAGGATTCAAAAGTTACTAAATGATGAATATCTAGATCCATTCGACTATGTGTCATGTGCAACTTGTGAGCCTTGCATTCGTGGAAAACTGACCCACTCTCCATTTAGTGGAATTGGAGAGAGAGCCATTGAGTTGTTGGAACTCATACATAGTGATGTATGTGGACCCATGTCAACTCATGCCATTGGAGGTTACTCCTACTTCATTACATTTACTAATGATTTCTCAAGGTATGGATATGTGTACTTAATGAAGTACAAGTCCGAGGTCTTTGAGAAATTCAAAGAGTATAAGAATGAGGTGGAGAACCAAACTGGAAAGAGTATCAAAACTCTTCGATCAGATCGAGGAGGTGAGTACTTAAGTACAGAGTTTACTTAGTTCCTCAAGGACCATGGGATATTATCCCAATGGACACCTCCTTATACACCTCAGCTCAATGGTATCTCTGAAAGGAGAAATCGTACGTTATTAGATATGGTACGGTCCATGATGAGTTTCACTGACCTACCCATCTCATTCTGGGGATATGCCCTAGAAACCGCAGCTTACCTTCTGAACAGAGTTCCAACTAAGTCGGTAGTGTCTACACCATATGAGATATGAAAAGGGAAGAAGCCTGATCTTACGGTTGTTAAGATTTGGGGCTGCCTTGCTCATATTAAAAGATACAACCCCGATAAGTTAGAATCAAGGACAGAGCGAAGCAAATTTGTGGGATACCCCAAGGAAACTTGTGGGTATTATTTCTATCATCTCGAGGACCAAAAGGTCTTTGTAGCTAAGTGAGTAGTGTTCCTTGAGAAGGAACACATTCTTGGCGGAGACAGTGGGAGAATGATAGAGTTGAGCGAGGTTGGAGTGTTAGGATCGGAGCGGCACTAAGAGGGGGGGGGTGAATTAGTGCAGCGGATTAAAATTTCGGTTTTGATAAATCTTTCATACGATGAAAAGCAATATCAATGGAAATCGATTTTAGAAGCTTGATAACTTAGAAACGTATGGAAGCGTAGTAACTAAGTAGAGAAGTTTGCAGTATGTAAATGGCAAGAGTAGGATGCAAACCAGATAACGTAGTAGTTTTTAAAGTGGTTCGGTCAAAATGACCTACATCCACTTGCGAAGCCTTCTTCGAAGAGGCTTCCAACTTCCACTAGCAAATTTCTTGTAAGGGAAGGACTAATACCCCTCTTACAACCTTTACAAGTGGTTCACACTCTTACAATTATTTTCAACAAGATGGGAGGAGGTGAACACTTAAGCAATATGAAAAACAAGGCTTGCAAAGACTATTCTAAGGCTATTAACTCAAACTATTGCTTTTCAAAAGGTTGTGATCTCAGTTGAGATTTGAGGGGTATTTATAGTGTTGAATCTCGGATTTTGATGATGAAGTCAATTGTCATTTGTTATCTAATCTATGTGTTGAGATAAGTGTGCAGGATTAACTACGATGAGAGTAAGACAAGCAGCAGGTGTTGCGCCGGAGTCAAGATCATGATCACGTTGGGAGTTCGAGAGTTCGACGGAAGTTCGGACGGTCGTCGGAGGTTCAGCGAGAACAGATCCGAGAAGTCCCGAAGCTTGCCAAGCGAAGCTCGTCGGAACTCGCCAAGTGGATCGTCGCAAAGTCCAGGAGTATGCCGGATGTCCGCAGAAGGATCACCGAGGGTTTATCGGATGATCGACGGAAGTTGGCCGGAAACTCGCCGGAAGAAGCGATTGACGCATCGGAGCAAAGCTGCAGAAGTTGTCTTAGAGTTAATCGTAGTTAGCATGATGATTAAGCATGAAAATGGGAGTTGATACCATTAGCTTAATCTTGGGGCAATTGGGCCCCTGAAAAGATTCAAATTGGGCCGAATGGAGTGAACCATTCGGACCCTGATTGCACCAGGAGGTGCAACCGCCCCAGCCACGAGGTGCAACCGCCTGGGCTGTGAGGTTGGGAGGTGCAACCGCCCCAGCCAGGAGGTGCAACCGCCAGGGCTGCGAGGCTGGGAGGTGCAACCGCCCCAGCCAAGAGGTGCAACCGCCCAGAGCTCAGTCTTCGAGCTAGACTAGGCGGTGCAACCTCCTCTGCCAAGAGGTAGCACCGCCAGAGCTCAAGTTTCGAGCTCTGCCAGGCGATGCAACCACCGAGCTCAGTCTTCGAGCTCTGGCAGAGAGGTGCATCAGCCTGAGCTCAGTCTCGAGCTCTGCCAGGTGATGCAATCACCGAGCTCAGTCTTCGAGCTCTGGCAGAGAGGTGCATCAGCCTGAGCTCAGTTTCGAGCTATGGCAGGTGATGCAACCACCGAGCTCAGATTTCGAGCTCTGCCAGGTGATGCAACCACCAAGCTCAGTCTTTGAGCTCTGCCAGGTGATGCAACCATCGAGCTCAGTCTTCGAGCTCAGGCAGAGAGGAGCAATCGCCTGAGCTCAGTCTTCGAGCTCTGCCAGGCGGTGCCACCTCTCCAGTCAAGAGGTGCAACCGCCTGATCCCAGAGTTCTGGGATTTGATCGATTTGATCGTTTTGAGCTCGAATTTTGAATTGGGTTGGGGCCTATAAATACCCCACCCATTCAGCACTGAAAAGATACAGACCTACACCGAAATCTTGATCTTTTCTGTGATTCTAAGAGCTCAAAAGTGTTGTAAAGCCTTTAAGTCTCCTCCTTCTGTTCTTCAAGTTTTCAGTTGTAAAGTGAGGAGAGAAAGGTCTATAAAGGTTGTCTCCTAAGCCTGTCAAAAGGAGAGAAATTGTAAAAGGGCAGTTTGGCCTTCGCCCATTGAAGGAAGGCACCTAGTTGACGTCGGCAACCTCATCGGTGGAGGAAGCCAAAAGTGGAGTAGGTCAAGGCTGACCGAACCACTCTAAATCTCTGGTTTGCGTTTATTTTCGAGCACTTTATCATTACTACAAACCTCCCTCATTACTACTGCTCTCTGCGCTTTCACGAACAAGTTCTAAGTGCTGTTCTTCCGAATCTGCATTCAGACGTAAATTCGTATTTTCATACATTACAGTTTACGTTTACGTTTGATTCTGCAGAACTGTTTTCTGTGCTTTTACAAACGAGCTTCTTTGCAGTTTACACTTACATTTTAATCCTATTGATAACTGCAATATGTCCTCTACGATTTTACGAACGAGTTTCAACATTTAGACGTAAAACTGCATTCAGACGTAAATCGGCTTTCCTCGCTCAATCATCAGATCTCAGTTCACGTTTACGTCTTGATTTCAACTACATACTGCCTTTTACAAGTATACAAACAAGTTTCAAAGTTTAGACGTAAATCTGCGTCTAGACGTAAAACTGCATTTAGACGTAAATCTGCGTTTAGACGTAAATTTGAGTTTAAGACGTAAATCTGAGTTTAGACGTAAATCTGCGTTTAGACGTAAAACTGCGTTTAGACGTAAATCTGCGTTTAGACGTAAACTGCGCTTAGACGTAAAACTGCGCTTAAACGCAATCTGCGCTTAGACGCAAACTGCACTTAGATACAAACTGAGAATTTGCTTTTGCATCATAATAGTTTTTGAACGAACGCAGCTTTTGGTTTTTAATCGCTGTAAGATTTCCGCTGCACTAATTCACCCCCCCCCCTCTTAGTGCTCTCGATCCTAACAATTGGTATCAGAGCAAGGTTAACTCTCTAAAGGATTAAAACCCAAGAGAGATGGCATACGCCGGAAACCAAGAGGGGCATTCGATTACACGTCCACCCATGTTCAGTGGAACGGACTACACTTATTGGAAGACCCGAATGAGGATCTTTCTTATTTCTATGGATTTTGAACTGTGGAACCTTGTTGAAAATGGATTTTCAAAATCTTCTCTTCCAATGATCGATTGGAACGATTTGGAGAAGAAGGTTTTCGCTCTTAATGCAAAGGCTATGAATGCCTTATTTTGCGCACTTGATAAAAACGAGTTTAATCATGTTTCAACTTGCGAAACTGCTTTTGATATTTGGCACACACTTGAAGTGACCCACGAGGGCACAAGTAGAGTGAAAGAGTCAAAAATCAATCTGTTGCTGCATTCTTTTGAACTTTTCCGAATGAAACCGAGTGAAACCATTGGCGACATGTTTACCCGTTTCATGGATGTCGTCAACGGTCTAAAAGGACTCGAAAAAAGTTTTTCGGATTTTGAACCCGTAAATAAAATACTAAGATCCCTTCCTAAAAGTTGGGATCCTAAAGTCACTGCCATTCAAGAGGCAAAGGATCTGCGCAACTTCCCTCTTGAAGAACTAATCGGGTCATTAATGACCTACGAAATGACTTGCAAAGCTCATGAAGAGCAAGAAGACATCCTTCCAAAGAACAGGAAGGATATGGCACTTAAAACTTCTGAATGCCACTTGAGAGAAAACTCAAGTGATGAGGACTGTGATGATGACTTGGCACTTTTGACAAGAAAGTTTAAGAAATTCTTCAAAAGAAACAAGTTTAAAAACGATGTGAAAAATAAACTTGAACCCAAGAAGGACCAAGTGATCTGCTACGAATGTAAAAAGCCGGGACACTACAAAAGTGATTGTCCCCAAGTCAAGAAAAGAACAACAAAGAAGAAGGCGCTCCAAGCAACATGGGATGATTCGAGCGCATCTGAGGAAGAGGAGTCCAACACCGAGCAAGTTGCTCATTACGCCTTTATGGCCATCGAAGAGGAGGTAACGGATTTATTAGATGCTGATTTATCTTTCGATGAATTATTAAATGCCTTCCATGATTTATTTGATGAATGCAAAGTTATAAATAGAAAATACAAGTTGCTAAAAAAGGTACATGATAATCTTACTTGTGAGTTTGGTAAGTTAAAAGTCGAACATCATGATAGTTTAAATTCATGTATCAAATGTCATGATTTAGAAACTATACAAAAAGAAAACTTGCTACTTAAGGACACCTTGAAGAAATTCGAGGTTGGTAGCAAGTCATTAAACATGATCCTTACAAACAAGGGTCATGCTCCCAAAAGAAGTGGGATTGGATTTGTGAGGAGTCCTCACCGAAATCCAACTACCTTTGTAAAAGGCCCCATCTTACATGTTCAACACCAAACCAAGTGCAACTTTTGTTGCAAATCTGGACACAAGACACATTGTTGTCCATTCAAGAAAATAAGTCCAAACAAATTAATTTGGGTTCCTAAAGGAACCATGATAAACTCTATGCAACGTGATAGAAAATGTAGATCTATTTATGAGGCACCCAAAAGCAAATGGGTTCCTAAAGATCATCCCTTCCTATAAAAACACTAAAAGTCTAGGCCGGAGCAAGAAATAATATTCTGCTCCTTGACTCTCAATGGTCATAAACCAAGAATCAAAAAGGAACTCGCAACGCTTAAGTAACAAGTGGAAGTTGTGAAATCACAAAAACAATACAACCTTATTAGAAACATATGATATCCAAATTCACATACCCCCCTGATCTTCAAAATCCGTTCATCTACGAATTAATTCTTGTAGAAACTAAATATGTCATGATCTTAAAAGGGATACCAAACAAATATACGTATGCACGTTAAAAGATCTATCTTGATCGTACAAAGAGCTTCTTCCTTAAATAAAAACTCATACGAAATCATGTAACAAACATTAATTGCTCTGAAACTCTCCTCAAGGCAAAGGCTCACTAATCAAATCATCTTAGGTGCTCACCTGCTGCAGGCGGTGGCACCTCTCCAGCTGGCGGTGGCACCTCCAACTATCACGGGTTGCCAGAGGTTGCACCGCTCCAGCCAGAGGTGCAACCGCCAGCAGCTCTGCCCCTTAAAACCACACTAGGGCCGGCTAAGGAACCGACCCCAACTCACCCCCATTTCCTCCTCTACTCTTCCAAGTCTCCTCCATTCCCATTTCACTCCTCTAAGCCTTCCAAATACCTCCCATTTCGGAGCAAAACATCAAGAATCCTTCCTTCTCTTGAAGATTTCACAAAGGTACTCTCTAAGAAGCTCTTAAAATTCTGTTTTGTTCTTCATTTACTTTAGCTCATCATCATCCCTCTAAACAGCAGTAGTAATGGGATCTAGAAGATCCTCAAGGGACAAGGGAAAGAGGAGAGTAGTAGAAGAGTTTGATCTCACTCTTTTTGATTCCAAAAACCATGCTGAAAAATTTCTCTCCTTCGAACTAAGAAGCATCAATAAGGGAAAATACGTAGATCTGAATGAACTAAGAGATGTAGAGACTATCCATTGGTTTGCAAACCTAAATCTACTTCCCATTTTGCAGATCAACGAACCCATTTATCCTAGACTAGTTAGATTGTTTTACAACAACATGCAAATAGATGATGAAGAAAGGATATCAACCTATCTCTTAGGACAACACATCTCAATCACTGATAGATTCATTTGTGATATGATAGGTATTCCCATGAAAAGCATAGGACTTTACTTTAAAGGATCATGGGATGAAAAAACTATTGAAACATCCTACGTTGAAGCCTTAGGAACAATCCTTGCCAATCCTAACATAGAATCTATTCCTAAAAGTTGTGAACATCTATTGCCCTTTAACACTAAGATACTTCATCATATCATGACTAGTATAATTCTTCCTAAACAATACCATCATGATGAAGTGAGTCAATTGGAATTAGGAATTATGTACCTAATCATGAAAGGACGTGACATTTGTCTTGGCTATCTGATCCAACAAAACATGTTAGAATTATCTACGAAAGATATGATGCTCCCATATGGTGGAATAATTACTAGAATAATGAAAGCTTACGACATTCAAATACCACTAGAAGAAGAAGTAATGAAAGCAGATAGATTCAGCATAATAAACAAAAATCTACTTCACCGACTAAGATGTCACTATAGAAACGGTAACTGGGTTAGAATGCCTAGAAGAACTGATCCCCCTCAGCCTGAACCTGAACCTGAACCAGAGCCGGAAACCCCAGTCTTTAGGAGTACCCACTCTCCTCCGATCTGTCCCTTTGAGGAAACACATCCGGTTGAGCAAACTCACACATCATCCATCGAAGATATCGGGATTCGGATGGACCGATTTGAACAAAGACAAGAACGGCTTGAACTTCGACAAGATCAAATCCTAACCGAGCTGCAGCAAATCCATCGACAATTTGACTCTTTACTTAGGCACTTTAATCTTCCACCTCATGAATAAGCTTGTATAAACATCTGATGTTTTTGATATGACATGTTGTAAACTCCCTATGTTATTCATGAAGGACTTTGTCTTTATGGTTACCTGATATGCTGTACATATGTTACCCTGATATGGTTATCTTTGTAAGCATATTTGCAAACATCTCTTGTTGTTTATCTCGGTTTTTGCACTGAAACTAAAAAGGTTTAAAAGCCTATGCCTTGAAAAATATGAAGCAACATACCAATGTAAGTTGATAAGTCAGCAGTATGACATTGATATGGTTGCTAATATGATTGCTATCTTACCATGTGATGCAATGCTACACTTGCTGAAATAAAAATCTTGCTATGCAATATGATACAATGCTACACTTGCTGAAATAAAAATCTTGCTATGCAATATGATACAATGCTACACTTGCTGAAATAAAAATCTTGCTATGTAATATGATACAATGCTACACTTGCTGAAATAAATATCTTGCTATGCAATATGATAGAATGCTGCACTTGAAATAATTGTGTTACTACATCAAAAGCTTAACACTCAAGAATCAAACACATTGATATTAGACATCACTTTATACGAGATCATGTCTCTAATCATGATGTAACCATAGAGTTCATTGATACCAAACATCAACTGGCTGATATCTTCACAAAACCCCTATGTGAAGAACAATTTGATTACATAAGAAGAGAATTAGGAATGTTGAATTGTCCGAATACTTTAACTAGTTAAAATTATTTTTCGGATGTTATTACTATTACATGCCTTGACAAACGCTTGATCAAATAACATGTTGCAAATTATGTGACAAATATTTTTAACCAGATGCATGTAAGAAGTTCATTTTTCGGTTTGTATGCTAAAAATGGGATGTTCTTGTACACTCTTATGAAAACTCTTTGAAAAATGACTTTCCTCCGTCAAGCAAAAACAATAAAAAGATATATGTGTCATGACTTCCTTTATATGCTTGATAATGCTATCATGCTTTTTGTTGATGACAAAGGGGGAGAAACATATGAATTGATAAACACTATGTCATAGCTGAACTGCCATAATCATATCTATGTCATAGTTGCAAATACTTGAGTGATGCTATAAACAATGTTATGCCATCCTTGCATCACCAAGAGATATGTGAACATGTGCTATAGTTTGCATCATATCTTGATTTGATATTCTATAGAAAATACAAACTTGCTAGAAAATCTCAAATGTGTGCATCATGTAAAAAGTCCTTCGTAGCTTTATATTATTACATGATGAATTGTTACAAACACTATCATACAAACTTGATGATGTATGTCATGCTTTGACATCATTCTTGAAGAGATACATCATGATGGGCATCATGATGAGAGTATTGATAAGTTTAACTGATCTAACTTATCAATACGTCACTTGAATTCTTTGGTCTTGAATTCAATGTTGACTTATCTCAACTATGGCATATAGATAGGGGGAGTTAAGGACAACTCCTTTATCAATTGATTGTCATCATCAAAAAGGGGGAGATTGTTGAATCTCGGATTTTGATGATGAAGTCAATTGTCATTTGTTATCTAATCTATGTGTTGAGATAAGTGTGCAGGATTAACTACGATGAGAGTAAGACAAGCAGCAGGTGTTGCGCCGGAGTCAAGATCATGATCACGTTGGGAGTTCGAGAGTTCGACGGAAGTTCGGACGGTCGTCGGAGGTTCAGCGAGAACAGATCCGAGAAGTCCCGAAGCTTGCCAAGCGAAGCTCGTCGGAACTCGCCAAGTGGATCGTCGCAAAGTCCAGGAGTATGCCGGATGTCCGCAGAAGGATCACCGAGGGTTTATCGGATGATCGACGGAAGTTGGCCGGAAACTCGCCGGAAGAAGCGATTGACGCATCGGAGCAAAGCTGCAGAAGTTGTCTTAGAGTTAATCGTAGTTAGCATGATGATTAAGCATGAAAATGGGAGGTGATCCCATTAGCTTAATCTTGGGGCAATTGGGCCCCTGAAAAGATTCAAATTGGGCCGAATGGAGTGAACCATTCGGACCCTGATTGCACCAGGAGGTGCAACCGCCCCAGCCACGAGGTGCAACCACCTGGGCTGTGAGGTTGGGAGGTGCAACCGCCCCAGCCAGGAGGTGCAACCGCCAGGGCTGCGAGGCTGGGAGGTGCAACCGCCCCAGCCAAGAGGTGCAACCGCCCAGAGCTCAGTCTTCGAGCTAGACTAGGCGGTGCAACCTCCTCTGCCAAGAGGTAGCACCGCCAGAGCTCAAGTTTCGAGCTCTGCCAGGCGATGCAACCACCGAGCTCAGTCTTCGAGCTCTGGCAGAGAGGTGCATCAACCTGAGCTCAGTCTCGAGCTCTGCCAGGTGATGCAATCACCGAGCTCAGTCTTCGAGCTCTGGCAGAGAGGTGCATCAGCCTGAGCTCAGTTTCGAGCTCTGGCAGGTGATGCAACCACCGAGCTCAGATTTCGAGCTCTGCCAGGTGATGCAACCACCAAGCTCAGTCTTCGAGCTCTGCTAGGTGATGCAACCATCGAGCTCAGTCTTCGAGCTCAGGCAGAGAGGAGCAATCGCCTGAGCTCAGTCTTCGAGCTCTGCCAGGCGGTGCCACCTCTCTAGTCAAGAGGTGCAACCGCCTGATCCCAGAGTTCTGGGATTTGATCGATTTGATCGTTTTGAGCTCGAATTTTGAATTGGGTTGGGGCCTATAAATACCCCACCCATTCAACACTGAAAAGATACAGACCTACACCGAAATCTTGATCTTTTCTGTGATTCTAAGAGCTCAAAAGTGTTGTAAAGCCTTTAAGTCTCCTCCTTCTGTTCTTCAAGTTTTCAGTTGTAAAGTGAGGAGAGAAAGGTCTGTAAAGGTTGTCTCCTGAGCCTGTCAAAAGGAGAGAAATTGTAAAAGGGCAGTTTGGCCTTCGCCCATTGAAGGAAGGCACCTAGTTGACGTCGGCAACCTCATCGGTGGAGGAAGCCAAAAGTGGAGTAGGTCAAGGCTGACCGAACCACTCTAAATCTCTGGTTTGCGTTTATTTTCGAGCACTTTATCATTACTGCAAACCTCCCTCATTACTACTGCTCTCTGTGCTTTCACGAACAAGTTCTAAGTGCTGTTCTTCCGAATCTGCATTCAGACGTAAATTCGTATTTTCATACATTACAGTTTACGTTTACGTTTGATTCTGCAGAACTGTTTTCCGTGCTTTTACAAACGAGCTTCTTTGCAGTTTACACTTACATTTTAATCCTATTGATAACTGCAATCTGTCCTCTACGATTTTACGAACGAGTTTCAACATTTAGACGTAAAACTGCATTCAGACGTAAATCGGCTTTCCTCGCTCAATCATCAGATCTCAGTTCACGTTTACGTCTTGATTTCAATTGCATACTGCCTTCTACAAGTATACAAACAAGTTTCAAAGTTTAGACGTAAATCTGCGTCTAGACGTAAAACTGCATTTAGACGTAAATCTGCGTTTAGACGTAAATTTGAGTTTAAGACGTAAATCTGAGTTTAGACGTAAATCTGCGTTTAGACGTAAACTGCGTTTAGACGTAAATCTGCGTTTAGACATAAATCTGCGTTTAGACGTAAATCTGCGTTTAGACGTAAACTGCGCTTAGACGCAAAACTGCGCTTAAACGCAATCTGCGCTTAGACGCAAACTGCACTTAGATACAAACTGAGAATTTGCTTTTGCATCATAATAGTTTTTGAACGAACGCAGCTTTTGGTTTTTAATCGCTGTAAGATTTCCGCTGCACTAATTCACCCCCCCCCCTCTTAGTGCTCTCGATCCTAACATATAGGCCTCAAGAGGATTCAAATTTGGGCTCCAAAATTTGAATTCTCTTTGGTTCCCGATGCTGGCGGTGCCACCACCCAACCAAGCGGTGCCACCGCCTGGCTCTCGGGTGCTAGGCGGTGCCACCGCCTACACTATTTCAACTCACTGGTTGGGCTCCAAAATTGGCCCAAACCAGTTTGAACTAGAGCCCAATTGGCCCCTACTTGGTTTATAGGATTAACACCTAATCCTAACCCTAAGTAACATATTAACTATGAATTTAAAGACATTTTCTAAGCTAGTACAAAGTCCGTAAGTCAAGACTTCTTCCGGCGAGCTTCCGGCGAACTTCCGACGGTTTTCCGATAAACTCTCGAAAACCATTCTGTGGAGTCACGGCAAGCTCCTAGACTTCACGATTTAATCTTGACGAGTTTCAACGAGCTTCTTTGGCAAGCTCTGATCTTTCTCAGCGAGCTCCGCGAACTTCTAACGAACCTTCCGGCGAGCTTCCGAAAAACCCTTCGGCAAGCTCCCTACTCATTCTCGGCTAGTTCCGACAACATTCCCAACGAACCTTCGGACTTCCGTCGAACTCTCGAACTCGCAATGAATCCTTCGTGCTTGACTCCGACACTTTGTTTTGCTTTATGTCTTCATTGTTATCGTAGTTAATCCTGCACACTCAAGCTAAAACTCTACTCCGATCTAGACAACTATTACAACGCGAATTGACATTCTGTTGCCCGGCACGTCATTGGTTGGCGCTTCGTCTGATTCTTCGGTGCATCGTCCTCTCTTGCGGCTTGTTGCCCAATCGACGGTTGACCTCCGCAACCCCGATATCCTTGGTGCAATTTCACTCTCCTTGGCCCGATGCCCGACGTCCGAAGCCTTCTGCCGTCCAATATCTTGATGTGATCTCCTCCGGCGCAACGTCAATTCCTCCTACGTTAACTGTCTAATCCTGATTGAGTAGACCTGCATCACTCAAAATGTAGTTTAAATTATAAACACATATCAAGTGGTTTCATCATCAAAATATGAGATTCAACAATCTCCCCCTTTTTGATGATGACAACCACTTGATGATGGAGTTAACCTTAACTCCCGGAGTTTAAACAAACTCCCCCTATCAATATGCCATATTGATAGAACCTTGAATTCAAACTGAATTCAAGTCATTGCAATATTCATCATGAATACTTGTAACACATCATCATGAACATATGCATAAACTTATGCATCACATGTCATGTCATCAACATACTTCTCCCCCTTTGTCATCAACAAAAAGGAGAAGTACCACAATCAAGTGTTTGTTATATGGGTTCAGACCATTACATGAAAAACATAATATTAAATTTTTATCATCATGCAATCTAGTAATTTTACAACATTTTAGAACTTGCAAGCTAGCAATTTAGAGATGTTCAAGAAAGCAACTCTTGCTTTTTGAAATATGCAAGTTTTATAAGCTAGCAAATTCAAATATATGTAAGTTGGCATATTTGCTTTTCTTAAATAAGCATGATAGCACATTTTTTGCATTTTCTTGATGTTTCAAGCTAGCAATTCTTGGTGATGTTCAAGATAGCAATTTCTTCTCTTTTGAGAAGTGTAATTTTTGCTTTCTTCTTGAATTGTGCAAACTGGCTATCTCCCCCTTAGTCATTTGTCAAAAAGAAGGGAAGACCCTTTTTAAGGAAGGGAAGACTCTTTATGTCAATTTCTAAATCATGACAAAGATAAGTAATCATTCTTATTTAAAATTTTCATAATTGAGATAAACCTTGAATTCAAATTAAGGCAATATTAATCATGATTCACATCATATGTAATACATCACATAAAAAGAATAAGTATTGCATGCATCATTTTAGCAACAAATCGTAGCATTTTAAATCATGATTTATATCATATGTAATACATCACATCATAATTAGAAGGTACAAGTATTGTATATATCATTGCAAATCATAAATGTTTCATATCATGATGGTATCAATTTGTCAAATTATATCCTACCATGCATGATCAAAACTTCTCCCCATTTGTATTTCATGCATAATTTCACTTCATCACATTAGGAGTATCAAGAGGAATTAATTGGGTGATGAGATAAATATTTCACGAATACATGGAATTGTATAAAAAATCATATCATAAGTGTTTCATACATTCATATCATCACATGAAGGAATATAAACAAAAATTAGTGATGAGATATTACTTCATGAATACAATAAAATTCATATAACATATCATGGTTTATTAGAATTAGTCTTCCTTTTGGTGAATAGCAAAAAGAATAGTAGGAGAGCAAGATCTCAATTGATGCACATCAAATATTCAATCATCAAAATCATGATTCAACTAAAAAATTCTCCTCTTTAAATATTCAAAGAGAGAATTATGATAAACATTCTTGGTTTACATAAAGTTTCAAAACATAATTATCAAGATCATGAATACTAAAAGACTATGTAGCATTTCGACAACTCTCCTTTTAAATAGAAAACAATCTTGATTCATAAAGGATTTCATGTTATAAATTTCAAGAGATCAAGATCGTGATTTCGATAAAAAATTATTCAAATTTAAATCATCAAAATCATTATCAAAATCCAAGAGATTCACAAAGATGATACAAATGGATTCATCAAAATCAATAAGATTGAGCAAAATAATTTTCAAGAATGTTTTCCTCTTTTAGATTGTTTCAAAACATATGATTTTGTTTCATTTATGCCAAATAAAAACATGTATCATGTTTAAAACTGAAAGAGTTTTATTTCAACAAAGATCAATAAGGTACTTTCATTATGGTAAAAATCAATAATCCATAAATCGTAAGATTCATCATGCATAATTTCGGGATTTATTAAGCATGATCAATATGCATGACACTAAAACATGGTTTCAAAATGTTTAATATTTTTATTACATAATTTCATCACTATGCATCATTATATGTAACTTTACAATGTCATGCATAAAATCATCAAATCATAGTATTAAAATATTAATATTTTATTATAACTTTATGCATCATTAAGTATACAATTGTCAAGCATGACTCTTCACTATTTCATATAAGCATGCCTATTTCATTTATGTCAAATCAAAACATACATCATTTTTAAAGCCACTTTTATGTCAAATCAAAAAATGCATCATTAAGCATGATTATTATGCATTACTTCAAATCAAATATGATTTTTATTTTTAAAATATTTATCATGATAGAGCATATAAGCCAAAGAAACTATTAAACATAAAGCATATTCATCAATGATGGTTTCATTGAGTATAAAGTATTTTCAACTAAAATCATTAGTTATTTGTAGTCATGCATTTTTCTTTTCAGGTGAATCTCTCTTTTCATACTTAGTTTGCATACAAAAGCCGTGCATCATTTTCTAAAGCAACTTTCATCATGGTATAAATCGATAATCCATAAATCGTAAAAGATCATTATGGAAATCATCAATAAACTATAAATTTCTCAAAACTCATCATCATCATGCATAGCTTCAAAAAATAAATTTATTAGGCATGATATCATATTTCATAAGGCATTTTTTTATCAAAATCATTTTGTTTATCATAAACATATAATTTTCATGATTATTTTCAAAATTACTAGAACGATAAGCATGATTTCTAATTTTTTATTTTCATGTAATTAATCCTAAATTAAATTAAAAATAACTCATGAAAAGTATTATGTAATTTCAAAATAATTCAAGAGAGTTGAGTTACTTACCTTGTAATCGAAGCTCGTCAAAGCCCAATTCGCCATTTCACCTTTGGAAGTTTTTGATTCATCCTTGGTTGCCTTCCTTATCTTTGGCCTCTTCCTCCATTCAAGTTCATTGTTTATTTTAGATTTTTGTTTAATAAACTTATTAAGATTTAGTGTTCGAAGTTCAAGTTCATCATTGTCCTCATCACTTGAGTCATCGCTCAAGTGGTATTCATTTGTCCGGAGTTCCAAATCCTTCCTATTCTTTGGAAGGTGGTTCAAGTGTTCATTGTGTTCATCATGTGCATTGCGCACCATTTCATATGTCATCAATGAGATGATAAGTTCTTCAAGTGGAAAAATATTTAAATCTTTTATTTCTTGTATTGCTATTATTTTTGATTCCCAAGCTTTAGAAAGTGATCGTAAAACTTTACTAATGTAACATCCCCCATTTTTAAAAATTTAGTAAAAGGTTTGTTTATAAAAATAAGGATTATTTAATAATTATTTTTTTATTCAATGATATTATATTAAAAGTTTATGGCTAGGGACCTAAGAGTAAATATTAGAAGTTTGATATAATTTATTAAAGATTCAGATTTAAGTTAAAATAAAAAAAATAAAACAAAAAATATAGTGGACATGTGTCATTAGCTAATCTAAGGTTGATGCCACTTAACTTTTCTCTAAAGATGACACCTAGCCCCTTTCATGCATGCATGACACCTTGCAACTTTTGCATTAGCCAAAACCTAAATAATTAGATGAAAGGTTAAAGAAAACAAACCTGAAGAGTTGCAGCCAACATGAGTTTGAGAGAAGAAGAAGAAGAAGAAGAAGAGCTTGAGGTTTTTCATCAATTTTCTCACATTTGGGATTCAAATAATTTTAAGGCAAGTATTCTAACCTCATCCCA
Organism: Musa acuminata AAA Group; assembly: GCF_036884655.1. Taxonomy (NCBI): domain Eukaryota; kingdom Viridiplantae; phylum Streptophyta; class Magnoliopsida; order Zingiberales; family Musaceae; genus Musa; species Musa acuminata. The sequence continues at coordinate 19,699,082 of NC_088355.1, read as the reverse complement.
CAGTAACCTTAATCTCTGTTTCCATTTTTATTCTGCAAAATTTGAAAGATTTCAACTGAGAACCATACCTCCTTTCGTTTTGATATAAAGCTATGAATCTGTAATTTTTCGGTAATCTGACCTCTATGCAATGTTTCGGTCATAACATTTTGTAATAAACTCTGATTTAGACAAAACCTATTCCATTTGAAAGTAGACAAAAAAAAATTTATTTTGATACTAATATCGAATAATTTGGAGTTTAAATGCCTACTAAGACTTCTGTTTAAATTAACCCTATAGATTCTGTAAAACAGGGACCGAAATTTCTGACCTCTTGTTGCTTAACTACTTATAACTTTCTGCTGTGAACTCAGATTCATACAAAGTATGATTTATTCGAAGCTAGACTCAAAATTCTTTCTGCATATACCTGATTTGAAATTTTTGGAGTATAATTGCTAACTGAAACATCTGCTTTCATCGACCCTATGGATTCAGCAAAATAGAGCTAATATTTTCAGACCTTATGCTACAAAATTATCTGTAACTCCCTGTCGTAAATTCCAATTCTTATTAAACTTGATTTTCCTAAAACTAGATTGATAAAGCTTTCTAATGACACCTATTTTGTATACATTGGAGCATAATTGGTTATCCAAACAGTTCATACAATGTTCCTATCAAATTCTGCCAGAATCAAGCTTTGGTCGATTTCGGCTTTCCTTGTTTCTTCTCTTTGGAAATCGATTTTGGAAAAAAAAACTCTTACTTCATTTAAGCTTTACATTATTACCTTAAATTCCTGTATACTTTTATCCTTTATTTATTTGTACATCTGCAGCTATCATCTAAAGATCATGTTTGCATCGTAATGATTCGGCACATGCATCCCATTGTTCCGCATTTGCTTTTGATATGTGCCTCTTCCAGTTTCATTTCTTTGGACAATGAACTTATCTAACTTTCTTATTTCAATTGAGCTATATATGGTTTCTTGGAATCCTTGTATGCTCTTGCTTTTGTTTCCTTTTAAATCTGAATACATTGTGAAAGATTATGTTTGTATCGTATTGACTCGAAAGGCATATGTACATTTCATTGTTCCGCAAGTGCTTCCAATATATGCTAATTTTAGTATTCATACTGTCCCTTTGTACTCCGGTGTTTGTGGGATAAATGTGAACCTTTGCCAGAAATGGTAAAGGGAGTTATGCTTAGAGCCCGCGATGCTCTGCCGGCCCCCTATGACTTCACTTAAACGTGGGTGGATGGAGCTCCCAGACGTGGGAGACTTATGTTTGTTGGTCATTCAGAAATGGATGGACCATATTATGTTATGATCTCACTTCACCTTCTATGTGTTTGATATGATATCCAAAGCTTTGGCTATGTTTCTATGCATGCTTTGGGTAAGAATGAAATGAATGCATCGTCATGTGACATTTGAGCTTCTATTCATGTTTTGTTCTTTGATATATTTCTGAAATGTTATAAGTCTTTGTTATACCTTGAAAACTACCATATGTCATCGATATGCTCCTTATGCCAATGATATGCTCCAATTACCTTTCCTCGATTGTATAAATAAAACATGCTTTGAACGATATGATATTGTAATTCTGCATTCAAACAAAACATGCTACTGTTTCACCTTGTATCTCTGCTTTGTATTTTGATACCTCATTTGTTTGAAAACTGTCCTCTTTGCTATGGATATGTTAGTCATTTGCTGAGCTTTATATGCTCACCCCGTTGCTATATAAATTTTTCAGGATAGCTTATCGCTCACTAAAATGTGTAAATTGGTTTGAGGCAGTGGAAGACTAGAAGATTTTGGGGCAAATATTTTGTACTTGATAGGTTGATGTTGTATAAGTTCTTTTTGGGTGTAATGAAATATCAATGACAAATCTAGATTGATGTATCTTATAAATATTTGTAAGTACCTCTTACGTTAGGATTTTGGAAATGTTAAGTCTAAACTGTGTACTGATATAAACATGTAGTATATGTTGGTTTTGTGATTACATTAATTGCCGCGCTTATGAATTTATGATATAGTTATGGTTTAGTTAAGTTGCTTTTGGATTTTAAGAATCATCTAGTGACATGATGTATGATTATAAACTGCACAGGTTTTGTGAATTGTGGATTGTAGAGGTGAATGACTTGAATGTTTTTCTTAGTGACCTCAAATGTGTGATTGGATCCTAGATTGTTTGTTGAATTAAATTTATCAATCTTGAATTAGGTTCACATCTCCTAAATGAGAATTAAATTCGGGGGGGGCGTGACAACTAACAAGTTCAAAATTCGAGAAACATTTGCCAAGAGCTTGTAAACCATTGACGACATCCGTAAAACGGGTGTACATGTCAACAATGGTTTCACTCGGCTTCATTTGAAAAAGCTCGGAATCATGCATTAAAATGTTAACTTTCGAGTCTTTGACTCTACTAGTTTCCTAGTGTTAGGATCGAGAGCACTAAGAGGGGGGGGGGTGAATTAGTGCAGCGGAAATCTTACAGCAATTAAAAACCAAAAGCTGCGTTCGTTCAATAAAAACTATTATGATGCAAAAGCTAATTCTTAGTTTGTATCTAAGTGCAGTTTGCGTCTAAGCGCAGATTGCGTCTAAGCGCAGTTTTGCGTCTAAGCGCAGTTTACGTCTAAACTCAGATTTACGTCTAAACACAGTTTTACGTCTAAACGCAGATTTACGTCTAAACGCAGTTTTACGTCTAAACGCAGATTTACGTCTAAACTCAGATTTACGTCTAAACTCAGATTTACGTCTAAACGCAGATTTACGTCTAAACGCAGTTTTATGTCTAGACGCAGATTTACGTCTAAACTTTGAAACTCGTTTGTATACTCGCAGAAGGCAGTATGCAGTTGAAATCAAGACGTAAGCGTGAACTGAGATCTGATGATTGTGCGAGGAAAGCCGATTTACGTCTGAATGCAGTTTTACGTCTAAATGTTGAAACTCGTTCGTAAAATTGTAGAGGACAGTTTGCAGTTATCAATAGGATCAAAATGTAAGTGTAAACTGCAAAGAAGCTCGTTCGTAAAAGCGCGGAAGACAGTTCTGCAGAATCAAACGTAAACGTAAACTGTAATGTATGAAAATATGAATTTACGTCTGAATGCAGATTCGGAAGAACATCACTTAGAACTTGTTCGTGAAAGCGCAGAGAGCAGTAGTAATGAAGGAGGTTTGCAGTAATGATAAAGTGCTCAAGAATAAACGCAAACCAGAGATTTAGAGTGGTTCGGTCAGCCTTGACCTACTCCACTTTTGGCTTCCTCCACCGACGAGGTTGCCGACGTCAACTAGGGGCCTTCCTTCAATAGGCGAAGGCCAAACTGCTCTTTTACAGTTTCTCTCCTTTTGACAGGCTCAGGAGACAACCTTTACAGACCTTTCTCTCCTCACTTTACAACTGAAAACTTGAAGAACAGAAGGAGGAGACTTAAAGGCTTTACAACACTTTTGAGCTCTTAGAATCACAAAAAAGATCAAGATTTCGGTGTAGGTCTGTGTCTTTTCAGTGCTGAATGGGTGGGGTATTTATAGGCCCCAACCCAATTCAAATTTCGAGCTCAAAACGATCAAATCCCGGAATTCCGGGATCAGGCGGTTGCACCTCTTGACTGGAGAGGTTGCACCGCCTGGCAGAGCTCGAAGACTGAGCTCAGGCGGATGCACCTCTCTGTCAGGGGTGGTTGCACCTTTCTGCCAGAGCTCGAAGACCGAGCTCAGGCGGTGCATCTCCTGTCCAGAGATGTTGCACCTCTCTGCCAGAGCTCGAAGACCGAGCTCGGTGGTTGCACCTCTTGGCAGAGCTCGGAACTTGAGCTCTGGCGGTGCTACCTCTTGACAGAGGAGGTTGCACCGCCCAGTCTCGCTTGGAGACTGAGCCCTGGGCGGTTGCACCGCCTGGCTGGAGCGGTTGCACCGCCCAGTCTCACTGGGAGACTTAGCCTGGGCAGTGCTACCTCCCTGCCTGGGCGGTTGCACCTCCCACAGCTACTTGGGTTCGAATGGGTTGAACCATTCGACCCAACTTGAGTTCTTCAGGGGCCCAATTGCCCCAGGATTAAGCTAATGGGATCACCTCCCATTTCTAACTTAATCACCGTGCTAACTACAATTAAATCTAAGACAATTTCTGCAGCTTTGCTTCGGTACATCAATCGCTTCTTCCGGCGAGTTTCCGGCGAACTTCCGTCGATCATCCGATGAACCCTCGGTGATGCTCCTGCGGACTTCCGGCAAACTCCTGGACTTTGCGAAGATCCACTTGGCAAGTTCCAACGAGCTTCGCTTGGCAAGCTTCTGGACTTCTCGGATCTGTTCTCGCAGAACCTCCGACGACCGTCCGAACTTCCGTCGAACTCTCGAACTCCCAACGTGATCATGAACTTGACTCCGGCGCAACTCCTGCTGCTTGTCTATCTTTCATCGTAGTTAATCCTGCACACTTATCTCAACACATAGATTAGACAACAAATGACAATTGACTTCATCATCAAAATCCGAGATTCAACAATCTCCCCCTTTTTGATGATGACAATCAATTGATAATGGAGTTATCCTTAACTCCCCCTATCTATATGCCATAGTTGAGATAAGTCAACCTTGAATTCAAGACCTAAGAATTCAAGTGACGTATTGATAAGTTAGATCAGTTAGACTTATCAATACTCCCATCATGATACTCATCATGATGTATCTCTTCAAGAATGAAGTCAGGGTTTGACATGCATCAATAAGTTTGTATGATTGTGTTTGTAACTATTCATCATGTAGTGTGAACATTGTCATATAAAGCTGTGAAACTTATTACATGATGCACACATTTGAAATATTCTAGCAAGCTTCATATGATAAGATATCAGCTCAGGGCATAATGCAAACTTCAGCACATGTTCATCTATCTCTTGGTGATGCAAGGATGGCATAATCATAGCAGTGTATCTCTTGGTGATGCAAGGATGGCATAATCATAGCAGTGTTTATAGCATCATTCATAGTATTTCTAATCATGGCATTGTTTATCAATTCATATATATCTCCCCCTTTGTCATCAACAAAAAGCATAGTAACTATGATACCAGAAAATAATAATAGCAAGCTTATAGAGGAATTTTACATAGATTGCTTTAAATACTTCTTCCCCTTTGTGTTATAATCCGTTGATGGAATACATACACATGAATCACTTCATCAAATCTATTTCAGAAACTCAATTTTCATGAAGGTGTACGAGAAAATCTGTTTCATAAATAAGATGCATTCGGACAAGATTTTGTTGCAGATATAATCATGAAAATCAAGTGATTTGATCATACAATATAGTCCGAAAAATGATTTTATTTGTTCGGACACATGAGCATTCCTAACTCTCTTCTAATGAAATCAAATTGTTCTTCACTTAGAGGTTTTGTAAAAATGTCAGCTAGTTGATGTTTAGTATCAATGAATTCTATGGTTACGTCATGATTGGTGACATGATCTCGTATAAAGTGATGTCTAATATCAATATGTTTTGTTCTTGAGTGTTGTATAGGATTTTTGGTTAAGCATATTGCACTTGTGTTATCACATTTAATTGGAATATTTTTGAGATGAACTTTATAATCTTCTAAGGTATTTTTCATCCATACAACTTGTGTACAGCATGCACTTGCTGCAATATATTCAGCTTCGGTTGTTGATAGTGCAACTGAATTTTGTTTCTTTGATGACCAGGAAACAAGGGCATGTCCTAAAAATTGACATGATCCTGATGTGCTTTTTCTATCTAATCTACACCCAGCAAAGTCAGCATCAGCAAAAGCAATTAACTCAAAATTTTCTGATTTTGGGTACCATAATCCTAGATTTGTGGTACTATTAAGATATCTAAATATTCTTTTAACTGCTTTGAGATGAGACATCTTAGGGTTTGATTGAAATCTAGCACAAAGTCCTACACTGAACATGATGTCTGGTCTGGTTGCAGTGAGGTAAAGTAAACTTCCTATCATACCCCTATAAGTTTTTTGATCAAAGCTTTCTCAAGTTTCATCAATTTCTAATTTAGTGGAGGTGCTCATAGGAGTGTTACTGGCCTTTGAGTTGTTCATGTTAAACCTTTTTAATAAATTCATGGCATATTTAGTTTGACTAATAAAGATGCCATTGCTTAGTTGTTTGATTTGTAAACCTAAGAAGAATGTTAATTCTCCCATTAAGCTCATTTCGAATTCAAGACTCATAGTTTTACCAAACGATTCACAAAGAGATTCATTTGTAGAGCCAAAGATGATATCATCAACATAAATCTGAACAATGAGAAAATTATTTTCAAAATTCTTGATAAACAATGTAGTATCAACCTTGCCTTTTATGAAATTATTTTCAATGAGAAAAGAGCTAAGTCTCTCATACCAAGCCCTTGGGGCTTGTTTTAAACCATAGAGAGCTTTAGTTAATCTAAACACATGATTAGGGTAGCTATTATTTTCAAATCCAGGAGGTTGTTCAACATAAACTTCTTCAGAAATGAAACCATTTAGAAAAGCGCTTTTAACATCCATTTGAAATAACTTAAAATTATTGCAACTAGCATAGGCAAGGAGCATCCTTATGGCTTCCAATCGAGCCACAGGTGCGAAGGTTTCTTCGTAATCGATACCTTCTTCTTGGTTGAAACCTTTGGCCACTAATCTAGCCTTGTTTCTAACCACGATACCATTTTCATCTTGCTTGTTTCTAAAGACCCATTTAGTACCAATAACTAAATGGTCATTTGGCCTAGGAACAAGCGTCCACACTTCATTTCTCTCAAATTGATTTAATTCATCTTGCATTGCGATAATCCATGAATCATCTTTCATGGCTTCATCAACACATTTGGGTTCAATTTGGGAGAGAAAAGCGGCGTTGGCACAAAAGTTTTTAAAAGAAGATCGTGTTTGAACCCCCTTTGATGTGTCTCCTAGGATTAGCTCCTTAGGATGAGCATCTATATACTTCCAATCCTTGGGTAAGGATGTTTCGGAAGTGGATGCATCCAAGTTGCTAGTTGGAGACGGGGTTTCGTTTAAATTCAAGGAATCAAAATTAACATCATCATCAAGATCATTTTTCTTAATTTCTGAAATCTCATTGAAAACAACATGGATGGATTCTTTAATAATTAAGGTTCTTTTATTGAAGATGCGAAAAGCTTTAGATGTTAGGATCGAGAGCACTAAGAGGGGGGGGGTGAATTAGTGCAGCGGAAATCTTACAGCGATTAAAAACCAAAAGCTGCGTTCGTTCAAAAACTATTATGATGCAAAAGCAAATTCTCAGTTTGTATCTAAGTGCAGTTTGCGTCTAAGCGCAGATTGCGTCTAAGCGCAGTTTTGCGTCTAAGCGCAGTTTACGTCTAAACTCAGATTTACGTCTAAACGTAGTTTTACGTCTAAACGCAGATTTACGTCTAAACGCAGATTTACGTCTAAACGCAGATTTACGTCTAAACTCAGATTTACGTCTAAACGCAGATTTACGTCTAAACGCAGATTTACGTCTAAACGCAGTTTTACGTCTAGACGTAGATTTACGTCTAAACTTTGAAACTTGTTTGTATACTCGCAGAAGGCAGTATGCAGTTGAAATCAAGACGTAAACGTGAACTGAGATATGATGATTGAGCGAGGAAAGCCGATTTACGTCTGAATGCAGTTTTACGTCTAAATGTTGAAACTCGTTCGTAAAATTGTAGAGGACAGTTTGCAGTTATCAATAGGATCAAAATGTAAGTGTAAACTGCAAAGAAGCTCGTTCGTAAAAGCACGGAAAACAGTTCTGCAGAATCAAACGTAAACGTAAACTGTAATGTATGAAAATACGAATTTACGTCTGAATGCAGATTCGGAAGAACAGCACTTAGAACTTGTTCGTGAAAGCGCAGAGAGCAGTAGTAATGAGGGAGGTTTGCAGTAATGATAAAGTGCTCGAAAATAAACGCAAACCAGAGATTTAGAGTGGTTCGGTCAGCCTTGACCTACTCCACTTTTGGCTTCCTCCACCGATGAGGTTGCCGACGTCAACTAGGTGCCTTCCTTCAATGGGCGAAGGCCAAACTCCCCTTTTACAATTTCTCTCCTTTTGACAGGCTTAGGAGACAACCTTTACAGACCTTTCTCTCCTCACTTTACAACTGAAAACTTGAAGAACAGAAGGAGGAGACTTAGAGGCTTTACAACACTTTTGAGCTCTTAGAATCACAGAAAAGATCAAGATTTCGGTGTTGGTCTGTGTCTTTTCAGTGCTGAATGGGTGGGGTATTTATAGGCCCAAACCCAATTCAAAATCCGAGCTCAAAACGATCAAATCGATCAAATCCCAGAATTCTGGGATCAGGCGGTTGCACCTCTTGACTGGAGAGGTGGCACCGCTTGGCAGAGCTCGAAGACTGAGCTCTGCCGATTGCTTCTCTTTGCCAAAGCTCGAAGACTGAGCTCGATGGTTGCATCACCTGGCAGAGCTCGAAGACTGAGCTTGGTGATTGAATCACCTGGCAGAGCTCGAAACTGAGCTCGGTGGTTGCATCACCTGGCAGAGCTCCAAGCTGAGCTCAGGCTGATCCTCCTCTCTGCCAAAGCTCGAAGACTGAGCTCGGTGATTGCATCACCTGGCAGAGCTCGAGACTGAGCTCAGGCTGATGCACCTCTCTGCCAGAGCTCGAAGACTGAGCTCGGTGGTCGCATCGCCTGGCAGAGCTCGAAACTTGAGCTCTGGCGGTGCTACCTCTTGGCAGAGGAGGTTGCACCGCCCAGTCTAGCTCGAAGACTAAGCTCTGGGCGGTTGCACCTCTCGGCTGGAGCGGTTGCACCTCCCAGCCTCGCAGCCCTGGCGGTTACACCTCCTGGCTGGGGCGGTTGCACCTCCCAACCTCGCAGGAAGACATAGCCTGGGCGGTGCTACCTCCAACCCTGGCGGTGGCACCTCTTCACTATTCCAGCTCACTTGGTTTGGCTCCAAACTTGGTCCAAACCAGTCCGAACTTGGGCCTAATTGGCCCCTACTTGGGTTATAGGATTAACACCTAATCCTAACCCTAATTAACGTGCTAACTATGAATTTAAAGACATTTTCTAAGCTATTACAAAGTCCGCAAGTCAAGACTTCTTCTAGCGAGCTTCCTGCAAACTTCCGGCGGTCTTCCGATGAACTCTCGGAAACCATTATGCGGACTCCCGGCAAGCTCCTAGACTTCACGATTTGTTCTTAGCGAGTTCCAACGAGCTTCTTCGGCAAGCTCCGATCTTTCTCGGCGAGCTCCGCGAACTCCCAACGAATCTTCGGACTTCCGTCGAACTCTCGAACTCGCAACAAATCCATCGCGCTTGACTCCGACACTTTGTTTCGCTTTATGTCTTCATCGTTATCATAGTTAATCCTGCACAATTAAAACAAAACTTCAATCGAGACAATTAATCCTAAGCAATTAACCAAGTTGTCCGACATGTCATTGGTCCCTCGACGCTTCGTCCGATTCTTCGGCGCATCGTCCTCTCGTGCAGCCTATTGCCCAATCGGCCAGTTGACTCCGCAACTCCGATATCCTTGGCACAATACCCGCTCTTCTTGGCCCGATGCCCGAGTCCACGGCCCGAAGCCTTCTGTCGATACGCCGACCGATCCACCGGCCCGACGTCCAATCTTCTGACATGTTCCTTCGGCACAACATGATTTTCCTGCTTTAATTGTCTCATCCTGATCGAAGCATCCTGCGTCACTCAAAACGCAGATTAAATCATAAACATATATCAAGTAGTTTCATCATCAAAATACGAGATTCAACAATCTCCCCCTTTTTGATGATGACAACTACTTGATGACGGAGTTAACCTTAACTCCCGGAGTTTAAACAAACTCCCCCTATCAATATGCCATATTGATAGAACCTTGAATTCAAACTGAATTCAAGTCATTGCAATATTCATCATGAATACTTGCAACACGTCAACATGAACATATGCATAAACTTTATGCATCACATGTCATGTCATCAACATACTTTCATCAACATACTTCTCCCCCTTTGTCATCAACAAAAAGGAGAAGTATCACAATCAAGTGTTTGTGTGTGATATTGGTTCAACTCATTGCATGAAAAACATAGTATCAAGTTTTATCATCATGCAATCTTGGAGCTAGAAGATTTAGCAAGTGTTATATCATGCTTAGAACATTCATTCTATCAAGTTTTAGATATTCAAGTTTTATAACATATAAGATAGCACTTTTGGTAATGTTCAAGATAGCAAGTTCTATATCATGCAAGCTAGCAAATTTGAGATGTTCAAGAAGGCAACTCTTGCTTCTTGAAAATTTTGCTCACTTTGCTAGATGCGCAAGTTAGCATTTTTGCCTCTTGAGATAGGCAAGATAGCACATTTGTTTCTTTTGAGATAGCAACTTTTTGCTTCTCTTTAGACCAACAAGCTAGCAATTTTTATGATATACAAGTTTCTTGTATATAAGCTACCAATAGACAAGTTTCACAATATATAAGCTAGCAAAGATTTCGAAAGCAAATGCAAGATAAATTTCTTGTGTAAGCTCATGATTCTGCTTCCTATTGCAATGTGCAAATTGCAAGTTTTGCTTCTTGAGATATTCAAGATAGTGATGTTCAAGAAGACAATTTTTCTTCTTGAAATAAGCAAGTTAGCAATCTTTGCTTCTTAAAATAGGTAAGCTAGCAATCAAGTTTTTGCATCTTCTTGACTTGTACAAGCTAGCTATCTCCCCCTTTGTCATTGTCAACAAGGGAAAAACCCTTTACATCAATTTCTTAATCATGACAAAGGTAAGTAATCATTCTTGTTTGTGCATCATTATAGTTTCAATGCACAAATTCATTAACATTACATTTCAAAAAATTTTATGCATGATACCGAAAAATCAATCATCATCATGAGCATATCAAACATGATATTCAAGCATTCATGATATATGATCATAGATATTCAAACGATGGTATCTAGAATTCATTACATCCTATTATGCATGATCATTAACTCCTCATTTGTATTTCATGCATTATATCATTTCATCTCATAAGGAATATCAAGAAGAGTTATTGGATGATGAGATAAATATTTTATGAATACACAGAATATCATAAGTGTTTCATGTATTCATATTATCACATGAAGCATATTATCATTTTTAAAATTCATAACATGAATAACGTTATTACTATTTCATCAAAATCAGTTTCGAGATTCACATAATATCATGAAATCATTAATCTCGATAAAATGGGAAAAACATTTTCTTTTTAAGTGATTCTTTTAACACATCATAAAAAAGAAAAACTCATTCATAATTCAAGTGATTTACAAGATATCATAAATGAATTTATCACTTGTATTTCACCAAAATCGAGAACTCTAGAGTTAGAAAATGATTGAAGCATTTAATCTGATTGAAGAATGATTCATATTTAAAGTGTAGCATTTGTCAAATCTGAAATCATCAAGTATAACTTTAATATTTTCATTGCAACATTAAGCAAGGTTTCATTGAACATAATTTTGAATGATTCTTATAAATGCCTAAAACTTCTTTAGTTTTAATTTATGATTGACTTTATAATAGCATGCTCAAATCTTTATTCTTATGTCAAAACCATACATTATATTTAATAAACAAAGACAATGAAAAATATCAAGCCTTCCAGACAAAAGCCATGTATCGTCATTGAAAAGCAATATGAAAATCATCAAAATATACATTCTTGCTTCTCAAGCACATAAATAAGATTAATCTCACTAGGTGTAAAATCATTAGATTTCTATCTTGCATTAACATAAGACATGCAATTTTCATTATCATTTTCAAGATTACAAGCATGATCATATTTTTGCATTTTCATTGTTAAATTATTAAAAATATAATTTTCAAGAAAATTTAAAGAAAAAGAAAAATGCATCATGAAAAGCATCATGTAATTTCGAAGTAAATTAGGGGGATTTTGATTACCTCATCATTGTAGGCTGTTAAGGCGTAGTTTGCCGCCTTGCTTTTGTTGACTTTCTCTTCTTCGGAGGAGCTCGATTCATCCCAATTTTTGTTCTTCTTCTTGCGTTTAAAGCAAGTAGTTTGATTCTTTTTGCTTTTTAATTTTCGTTTTATCTGTAGTTTAAGTTCACCATCACTTGGGCTTCGGCTCGAGTGGTCTTCAAATGTTCTATGTCCCAAATCCTTCCTGTTCTTTGGAAGGTTGTTTTGTTCATCATTGTCCTCATCACTTGAGTCATCGCTCAAGTGGCATTCATTTGTCCAGAGTTCAACATGTTCATCATGTGCATTGTACACCATTTCATATGTCATCAATGACCCAATTAGTTCTTCAAGTGGTAAGTTGTTTAGGTTTTTAGCTTCTTGTATTGCAGTTACTTTTGAATCCCACTTCTTAGAAAGAGAACGCAAAATCTTGTTTACGAGTTCAAAGTCCGAAAAACATTTTCCAAGAGCTCTTAAACTATTGACGACATCCGTGAAACGGGTGTACATGTCGCCTATAGTCTCGCTTGGTTGCATTCGAAAAAGCTCGAAATCATGCAATAAAAAGTTAACTTTCGAGTCTTTGACACTACTAGTTCCCTCGTGCGTGATTTCAAGTGTTCGCCAAATGTCAAAAGCTGTTTCGCACGTAGAAATCCGATTGAACTCATTTTTGTCCAAAGCGCAAAATAAGGCATTCATAGCCTTTGCGTTTAAAGAGAAATACTTCTTCTCCAAATCCGACCATTCGTTCGTCGGTTTAGAGGGAAGTTGAAAGCTGTTTTCAACGATATTCCATAAATCCAGATTTAGAGAAATCAAGAAAACTCTCATTCGAGTTTTCCAATAAGTATAGTCCAATCCGTTAAAGAACGGTGGACGAAAGACCGAAAAGCCCTCTTGAAGAGCCATTTCTCTCGGGTGTAAATCCGAAATGAGAAATACCCCGCTCTGATACCAATTGTTAGGATCGAGAGCACTAAGAGGGGGGGGGTGAATTAGTGCAGCGGAAATCTTACAGCGATTAAAAACCAAAAGCTGCGTTCGTTCAAAAACTATTATGATGCAAAAGCAAATTCTCAGTTTGTATCTAAGTGCAGTTTGCGTCTAAGCGCAGATTGCGTCTAAGCGCAGTTTTGCGTCTAAGCGCAGTTTATGTCTAAACTCAGATTTATGTCTAAACGCAGTTTTACGTCTAAACGCAGATTTACGTCTAAACGCAGATTTACGTCTAAACGCAGATTTACGTCTAAACGCAGTTTTACGTCTAAACGCAGATTTACGTCTAAACTCAGATTTACGTCTAAACGCAGATTTACGTCTAAACGCAGATTTACGTCTAAACGCAGTTTTACGTCTAGACGCAGATTTACGTCTAAACTTTGAAACTTGTTTGTATACTCGCAGAAGGCAGTATGCAGTTGAAATCAAGACGTAAACGTGAACTGAGATCTGATGATTGAGCGAGGAAAGCCGATTTACGTCTGAATGCAGTTTTACGTCTAAATGTTGAAACTCGTTCGTAAAATTGTAGAGGACAGTTTGCAGTTATCAATAGGATCAAAATGTAAGTGTAAACTGCAAAGAAGCTCGTACGTAAAAGCACGGAAAACAGTTCTGCAGAATCAAACGTAAACGTAAACTGTAATGTATGAAAATACGAATTTACGTCTGAATGCAGATTCGGAAGAACAGCACTTAGAACTTGTTCGTGAAAGCGCAGAGAGCAGTAGTAATGAGGGAGGTTTGCAGTAATGATAAAGTGCTCGAAAATAAACGCAAACCAGAGATTTAGAGTGGTTCGGTCAGCCTTGACCTACTCCACTTTTGGCTTCCTCCACCGATGAGGTTGCCGACGTCAACTAGGTGCCTTCCTTCAATGGGCGAAGGCTAAACTCCCCTTTTACAATTTCTCTCCTTTTGACAGGCTTAGGAGACAACCTTTACAGACCTTTCTCTCCTCACTTTACAACTGAAAACTTGAAGAACAGAAGGAGGAGACTTAGAGGCTTTACAACACTTTTGAGCTCTTAGAATCACAGAAAAGATCAAGATTTCGGTGTTGGTCTGTGTCTTTTCAGTGCTGAATGGGTGGGGTATTTATAGGCCCCAACCCAATTCAAAATCCGAGCTCAAAACGATCAAATCGATCAAAGCCCAGAATTCTGGGATCAGGCGGTTGCACCTCTTGACTGGAGAGGTGGCACCGCCTGGCAGAGCTCGAAGACTGAGCTCTGCCGATTGCTTCTCTCTGCCAGAGCTCGAAGACTGAGCTCGATGGTTGCATCACCTGGCAGAGCTCGAAGACTGAGCTTGGTGATTGCATCACCTGGCAGAGCTCGAAACTGAGCTCGGTGGTTGCATCACCTGGCAGAGCTCCAAGCTGAGCTCAGGCTGATCCTCCTCTCTGCCAAAGCTCGAAGACTGAGCTCGGTGATTGCATCACCTGGCAGAGCTCGAGACTGAGCTCAGGCTGATGCACCTCTCTGCCAGAGCTCGAAGACTGAGCTCGGTGGTCGCATCGCCTGGCAGAGCTCGAAACTTGAGCTCTGGCGGTGCTACCTCTTGGCAGAGGAGGTTGCACCGCCCAGTCTAGCTCGAAGACTGAGCTCTGGGCGGTTGCACCTCTCGGCTGGAGCGGTTGCACCTCCCAGCCTCGCAGCCCTGGCGGTTGCACCTCCTGGCTGGGGCGGTTGCACCTCCCAACCTCGCAGGAAGACATAGCCTGGGCGGTGCTACCTCCAACCCTGGCGGTGGCACCTCTTCACTATTCCAGCTCACTTGGTTTGGCTCCAAACTTGGTCCAAACCAGTCCGAACTTGGGCCTAATTGGCCCCTACTTGGGTTATAGGATTAACACCTAATCCTAACCCTAATTAACGTGCTAACTATGAATTTAAAGACATTTTCTAAGCTATTACAAAGTCCGCAAGTCAAGACTTCTTCTAGCGAGCTTCCGGCAAACTTCCGGCGGTCTTCCGATGAACTCTCGGAAACCATTATGCGGACTCCCGGCAAGCTCCTAGACTTCACGATTTGTTCTTAGCGAGTTCCAACGAGCTTCTTCGGCAAGCTCCGATCTTTCTCGGCGAGCTCCGCGAACTCCCAACGAATCTTCGGACTTCCGTCGAACTCTCGAACTCGCAACAAATCCATCGCGCTTGACTCCGACACTTTGTTTCGCTTTATGTCTTCATCGTTATCATAGTTAATCCTGCATAATTAAAACAAAACTTCAATCGAGACAATTAATCCTAAGCAATTAACCAAGTTGTCCGACATGTCATTGGTCCCTCGACGCTTCGTCCGATTCTTCGGCGCATCGTCCTCTCGTGCAGCCTATTGCCCAATCGGCCAGTTGACTCCGCAACTCCGATATCCTTGGCACAATACCCGCTCTTCTTGGCCCGATGCCCGAGTCCACGGCCCGAAGCCTTCTGTCGATACGCCGACCGATCCACCGGCCCGACGTCCAATCTTCTGACATGTTCCTTCGGCACAACATGATTTTCCTACTTTAATTGTCTCATCCTGATCGAAGCATCCTGCGTCACTCAAAACGCAGATTAAATCATAAACATATATCAAGTAGTTTCATCATCAAAATACGAGATTCAACATTAGAAACCGAAGAATAACCAAGAAAGATTCCTTCATCAGATTTAGCATCGAATTTTCCTAAGTTATCCTTTTCATTCAAGATAAAACACTTACACCCAAAGACTTTAAAATATGAGACATTGGGTTTTTTGTTATTCCATACCTCATAAGGAGTTTTGGTGAGTAAGGGTCTTACTAGGACTCTATTTAAAATATAGCATGCAGTGTTTACAGCTTCGGCCCAAAAATATTTGGGTAGGCTATGTTCATTCAACATGGTTCTTGCCATTTCTTGTAAATTTCGATTTTTTCTTTCTACTACCCCATTTTGTTGAGGATTTCTTGGAGTAGAGAAATTATGGTTGTATCCGTTGAGTTCACAGAATTCTTGGAAGTCATGGTTTTGAAATTCTCCACCATGATCACTTCTAATTGACGAAATCATAGATTCCTTCTCATTTTGAACAAGTTTACAAAACTTGGTAAAATATCTAAAGCATTCATTTTTTTGTTTTAAGAAGTAGGTCCATGTATATCTGCTGTAGTCATCAATAATGACAAAGGCGTATTTACTACCTCCTAGACTCGATGTAGAGATTGGTCCGAACAAGTCCATATGGATCAATTGTAAGGGCCTAGAGGTGCTTATTTGATTCTTAGCTTTGAAGCTACCCCTAATTTGCTTACCTAATTGGCAAGCATCACATACATTATCTTTGATGAACTTGATATGAGGAATTCCTCTTACAAGTTTTCTAGATGATACTTGAGTGATTAGTTTCATGCTAGCATGACCTAATCTTCTATGCCATAGCCAAGCATCCTCATTCATAACGGCAAAGCACATTTCATCACATAAGTCATTGATGTCAATAGTGTATACGTTGTTTTGTTTTAATGCAATCATAGATATATTTTTGTGTGGTTTTTCAATGATGCAAGCATTAGATTCAAATCTTATAATATATCCTTTATCACATAATTGACTAATGCTCAAGAGGTTATGTTTTAAACCATCAACTAGTAAAACATCTTCAATAGAGAGGTTGGATTTGTTACCTATGGTTCCTTTGCCAATGATTTTACCCTTGTTGTTGTCTCCGAAGGTGACATATCCTTCGTCTATGCTAGTGAGCTTAGAGAATTGAGATGGATCTCCGGTCATATGCCTTGAGCATCCACTATCAAGGTACCATTTCTTGCTCCTAGCTTGCGATTGTTTAGTTTTCTACAAGAAAGGATGATGTTTAGGTACCCATTTGCTTTTGGGTGCCTCATAAATAGATCTACATTTTCTATCATGTTGCATAGAGTTTATCATGGTTCCTTTAGGAACCCAAATTAATTTGTTTGGACTTATTTTCTTGAATGGACAACAATGTGTCTTGTGTCCAGATTTGCAACAAAAGTTGCACTTGGTTTGGTGTTGAACATGTAAGATGGAGCCTTTTATGAAGGTGGTTGGATTTTGATGAGGATTTCTCACAAATCCAATCCCGCTCCTTTTTGGAATGTGACCCTTGTTTGCAAGGATCATGTTTAATGACTTGCTACCAACCTCGAATTTCTTCAAGGTGTCCTTGAGTAGTAGATTTTCTTTTGGCATAGTTTCTAAATCATGACATTTGATACATGAATTTAAACTATCATGATGTTCGACTTTTAACTTATCAAACTCACAAGTAAGATTATCATGCATCTTTTTCAGCAATTTATATTTTCTACTTATACTCTTGCATTCGTCAAATAAGTCATTGAAGGCATTTAATAATTCATCGAAAGATAAATCAGCATCTATTGAATTTGTTACCTCGTCTTCGATGGCCATTAAGGCGTAATGAGCAACTTGCTCGGTGTTGGACTCCTCTTCCTCAGATGCGCTCGAATCATCCCATGTTGCTTGGAGCGCCTTCTTCTTTGTTGTTCTTTTCTTGACTTGGGGACAATCACTCTTGTAGTGTCCCGGCTTTTTGCATTCATAGCAGATTACTTGGTCCTTTTTGGGTTCAAGTTTATTTTTTGCATCATTTTTGAACTTGTTTCTTTTAAAAAACTTTTTAAACTTTCTTGTTAGAAGTGCCAAGTCATCATCACAGTCCTCATCACTTGAGTTTTCTCTCAAGTGGCATTCTGAAGTTTTGAGTGCCATATCCTTCCTGTTCTTTGGAAGGATGTCTTCTTGCTCTTCATGAGCTTTACAAGTCATTTCGTAGGTCATTAGTGACCCGATTAGTTCTTCAAGAGGGAAATTTCGCAGATCTTTTGCCTCTTGAATAGCGGTGACTTTAGGATCCCAACTCTTAGGAAGGGATCTTAGTATCTTATTAACAAGCTCAAAATCCGAAAAGCTCTTTCCGAGTCCTTTTAGACCGTTGACGACATCCGTGAAACGGGTAAACATGTCGCCAATGGTTTCACTCGGTTTCATCCGAAAGAGTTCGAAAGAGTGTAACAGCAAATTGATTTTTGACTCTTTTACTCTACTTGTGCCCTCATGGGTCACTTCGAGTGTGTGCCAAATATCAAATGCAGTTTCACAAGTTAAAACACGGTTAAACTCGTTTTTATCGAGTGCACAAAATAAGGCATTCATAGCCTTTGCATTTAGAGCGAAAGCCTTCTTCTCCAAATCATTCCAATCGATCATTGGAAGAGAAGACTTTAAAAAACCATTCTCGACAAGATTCCATAATTCAAAATCCATAGAAATAAGAAAGATCCTCATTCGGGTCTTCCAGTAGGTGTAGTCCGTCCCATTAAACATGGGTGGACGTGTAATAGAATGGCCCTCTTGGTTTCCGGCGTAAGTCATCTCTCTTGGATTTTAATCCTTTTGAGAGTTAACCGGGCTATGATACCAATTGTTAGGATCGAGAGCACTAAGAGGGGGGGGGTGAATTAGTGCAGCGGAAATCTTACAGCAATTAAAAACCAAAAGCTGCGTTCATTCAATAAAAACTATTATGATGCAAAAGCTAATTCTTAGTTTGTATCTAAGTGCAGTTTGCGTCTAAGCGCAGATTGCGTCTAAGCGCAGTTTTGCGTCTAAGCACAGTTTACGTCTAAACTCAGATTTACGTCTAAACACAGTTTTACGTCTAAACGTAGATTTACGTCTAAACGCAGTTTTACGTCTAAACGCAGATTTACGTCTAAACTCAGTTTACGTCTAAACTCAGATTTACGTCTAAACGCAGATTTACGTCTAAACACAGTTTTACGTCTAGACGCAGATTTACGTCTAAACTTTGAAACTCGTTTGTATACTCGCAGAAGGCAGTATGCAGTTGAAATCAAGACGTAAGCGTGAACTGAGATCTGATGATTGTGCGAGGAAAGCCGATTTACGTCTGAATGCAGTTTTACGTCTAAATGTTGAAACTCGTTCGTAAAATTGTAGAGGACAGTTTGCAGTTATCAATAGGATCAAAATGTAAGTGTAAACTGCAAAGAAGCTCGTTCGTAAAAGCGCGGAAGACAGTTCTGCAGAATCAAACGTAAACGTAAACTGTAATGTATGAAAATATGAATTTACGTCTGAATGCAGATTCGGAAGAACAGCACTTAGAACTTGTTCGTGAAAGCGCAGAGAGCAGTAGTAATGAAGGAGGTTTGCAGTAATGATAAAGTGCTCAAGAATAAACGCAAACCAGAGATTTAGAGTGGTTCGGTCAGCCTTGACCTACTCCACTTTTGGCTTCCTCCACCGACGAGGTTGCCGACGTCAACTAGGGGCCTTCCTTCAATAGGCGAAGGCCAAACTGCCCTTTTACAGTTTCTCTCCTTTTGACAGGCTCAGGAGACAACCTTTACAGACCTTTCTCTCCTCACTTTACAACTGAAAACTTGAAGAACAGAAGGAGGAGACTTAAAGGCTTTACAACACTTTTGAGCTCTTAGAATCACAGAAAAGATCAAGATTTTGGTGTAGGTCTGTGTCTTTTCAGTGCTGAATGGGTGGGGTATTTATAGGCCCCAACCCAATTCAAATTTCGAGCTCAAAACGATCAAATCCCGGAATTCCGGGATCAGGCGGTTGCACCTCTTGACTGGAGAGGTTGCACCGCCTGGCAAAGCTCGAAGACTGAGCTCAGGCGGATGCACCTCTCTGTCAGGGGTGGTTGCACCTTTCTGCCAGAGCTCGAAGACCGAGCTCAGGCGGTGCATCTCCTGTCCAGAGATGTTGCACCTCTCTGCCAGAGCTCGAAGACCGAGCTCGGTGGTTGCACCTCTTGGCAGAGCTCGGAACTTGAGCTCTGGCGGTGCTACCTCTTGACAGAGGAGGTTGCACCGCCCAGTCTCGCTTGGAGACTGAGCCCTGGGCGGTTGCACCGCCTGGCTGGAGCGGTTGCACCGCCCAGTCTCGCTGGGAGACTTAGCCTGGGCGGTTGCACCGCCTGGCTGGAGCGGTTGCACCGCCCAGTCTCGCTGGGAGACTTAGCCTGGGCGGTGCTACCTCCCTGCCTGGGCGGTTGCACCTCCCACAGCTACTTGGGTTCGAATGGGTTGAACCATTCGACCCAACTTGAGTTCTTCAGGGGCCCAATTGCCCCAGGATTAAGCTAATGGGATCACCTCCCATTTCTAACTTAATCACCGTGCTAACTACGATTAAATCTAAGACAATTTCTGCAGCTTTGCTTCGGTACATCAATCGCTTCTTCCGGCGAGTTTCCGGCGAACTTTCGTCGATCATCCGATGAACCCTCGGTGATGCTCCTGCGGACTTTCGGCAAACTCCTGGACTTTGCGAAGATCCACTTGGCAAGTTCCGATGAGCTTCGCTTGGCAAGCTTCTGGACTTCTCGGATCTGTTCTCGCAGAACCTCCGACGACCGTCCGAACTTCCGTCGAACTCTCGAACTCCCAACGTGATCATGAACTTGACTCCGGCGCAACTCCTGCTGCTTGTCTATCTTTCATCGTAGTTAATCCTGCACACTTATCTCAACACATAGATTAGACAACAAATGACAATTGACTTCATCATCAAAATCCGAGATTCAACACCTAGTGCGTGATTTCAAGTGTTCGCCAAATATCAAAAGTCGTTTCGCATGTAAAAATCCAATTGAACTTATTTTTGTCCAAAGCGCAAAATAAGGCATTCATAGCCTTTGCATTTAAAGAAAAATTCAACTTCTCCAAATCCAACCATTCTTTTATCGGTTTAGAGGGAAGTTGAAAACCATTTTCAACAATATTCCATAAATCTAAATTCATAGAAATCAAGTAAACTCTCATTCGAGTTTTCCAATAAGTATAGTCTAATCCATTAAACAATGGTGGACGAACAACTGAAAAGCCCTCTTGAAAGCCATGAAGAGCCATTTCTCTTGGGTGTAAATCCGAAATGAGAAATACCGGGCTTTGATACCAATTGTTAGGATTGGAGCGGCACTAAGAGGAGGGGGTGAATTAGTGCAGCGGATTAAAACTTCGGTTTTGATAAATCTTTCGTACGATGAAAAGCAATATCAATGGAAACCGATTTTAGAAGCTTGATAACTTAGAAACGTATGGAAGCGTAGTAACTAAGTAGAGAAGTTTGTAGTATGTAAATACCAAGAGTAGGATGCAAACCAGATAACGGAGTAGTTTTTAAAGTGGTTCGGTCAAAATGACCTACATCCACTTGCGAAGCCTTCTTCGAAGAGGCTTCCAACTTCCACTAGTAAATTTCTTGTAGGGGAAGGACTAATACCCCTCTTACAACCTTTACAAGTAGTTCACACTCTTACAATTCTTTTCAACAAGATGGGAGGAGGTGAACACTTAAGCAATATGAAAAACAAGGCTTGCAAAGACTATTCTAAGGCTCTTAACTCAAACTATTGCTTTTCAAAAGGTTGTGATCTCAGCTGAGATTTGAGGGGTATTTATAAGCCTCAAGAGGATTCAAATTTGGGCTCCAAAATTTGAATTCTCTTTGGTTCCCGATGCTGGCGATGCCACCGCCCAGCTCTCGGGTGCTGGCCTAGCTCTCAGGTGCTAGGCGGTGCCACCGCCAAATATGGCGGTGCCACCGCCTACACTATTTCAGCTCACTGGTTGGGCTCCAAAATTGGCCCAAACCAGTCCGAACTAGAGCCCAATTAGTCCCAACTTGGTTTATAAGATTAACACCTAAACCTAACCCTAAGTAATATGCTAACTACAAATTTAAAGACATTTTCTAAGCTATTACAAAGTCTGTAAGTCAAGACTTATTCCGGCGAGCTTCCGGTGAACTTCCGACGGTTTTCCGATAAACTCTCGGAAACCATTCTGCGGACTCCCGGCAAGCTCCTAGACTTCACGATTTGATCTTGATGAGTTTCAACGAGCTTCTTTGATAAGCTCCGATCTTTCTCGGCGAGCTCTGCGAACTTCCAACGAACCTTCCGGCGAGCTTCCGAAAAACCCTTCGGCAAGCTCCCTACTCATTCTCGGTTAGTTCCAGCAGCATTCTCGACAAACCTTCGGACTTCCGTCGAAATCTCGAACTCGCAATGAATCCTTCGTGCTTGACTCCGACACTTTGTTTTGCTTTATGTCTTCATCGTTATAATAGTTAATACTGCACACACAAGCTAAAACTCTACTCCGATCTAGACAATTATTACAATGTGAATTGACATTCTGTTGCCCGGCACGTCATTGGTTGGTGCTTCGTCCGATTCTTCGGTGCATCGTCCTCTCTTGCGGCTTGTTGCCCAATCGGCAGTTGACCTCCACAACCCCGATATCCTTGGCGCAATTTTGCTCTCCTTGGCCCGATGCCCGACGTCCGAAGCCTTCTGCCATCCAATATCTTGATGTGATCTCCTCCGGCGTAACGTCAATTCCTCCTGCGTTAACTGTCTAATCCTAATCGAGGAGACCTGCATCACTCAAAATGCAGTTTAAATTATAAACACATATCAAGTGGTTTCATCATCAAAATATGAGATTCAACATGGAGAACCAAGCTCAAGCACCACTCTACTGCCCGAATCTGTTCAGGTACCTAATACACAAGTTTCAACTTTACGCATGTCTGATAGAGTATCCCATCCTCCTGAGAGATATGTAGGACATATTAGAAGAGAGGATGTTGAGGATATTGATCCTCAGACCTACCAGGAGGCTATTATGAGTATAGACTCTGGGAAGTGGCAAGAAGCCATGAATTCTGAGATGGATTCTATGTACTCCAATAAGGTTTGGAACCTAGTTGATACGCCCGAAGGTATTGTACCCATCGGTTGCAAGTGGATCTTTAAGAAAAAGATCGGAGTAGATGGAAAGGTAGAGACCTATAAAGCAAGGCTAGTGGCTAAGGGGTATCGTCAAAGGCAAGGTGTTGACAATGACGAAACCTTCTCACCCGTAGCAATCTTAAAATCCATCAGAATTCTATTGGCTATTGCAGCACATTATGATTATGAGATCTGGCAGATGGATGTGAAAATTGCATTCCTCAATGGGAACCTCAAGGAGGAGGTGTATATGATGCAACCTGAGGGATTCCTGTCCAAGAACTTCCCAGATAAGGTGTGTAGGTTGCTTAGATCCATTTATGGACTAAAGCAAGCTTCCCGAAGTTGGAACATAAGATTTGATGAGGCACTCAGATCTTATGACTTCGTTAAGAATGAAGATGAGCCTTGTGTGTACAGAAAGGTAAGTGGAAGCGCTATCACCTTGTTGGTGTTATATGTGGATGACATCCTCATCATTGGGAACGACGTAGGAATGCTATCCACAGTAAAGGCTTGGTTATCTAGACACTTCTCTATGAAGGACTTAGGGAAAGCATCCTATATCTTGGGGATTAGAATATATAGAGATAGATCCAAGAGGATGCTTGGCTTGTCCCAGTCCAGGTACATAGAAACCATTGTCAAAAGGTTTGGCATGGAAAATTCCAAGTGAGGCCTCATACCGATGAGACATGGGATATCGCTTTCTATAAGTATGTCCCCAAAGACTCTAGAAGAAAGGGCGAACATGAATATGATACCTTATGCCTCAGCAATAGGGTCTATCATGTATGTCATGCTATGTACTAGGCCTGATATAGCGCAGGCTCTGAGTGTCACGAGCAGGTATCAGGCGGATCCAGGCTTGGAGCACTGGAAAGCAGTTGTATCCTTAAGTACTTGAGAAGGACTAAGGATCTTTTACTAGTATATGGAGGTAATAGCCGTAAGGTTGAAGGCTATACAGACTCAAGTTTTCAATCTGATGTCGATGATAGCAAGTCGAATTTAAGGAATATGTACACCTTGAATGGAGGAGCAGTGTGCTGGAAGAGTTCCAAGCAAGATACCACTGCTGACTCGACCACAGAGGCGGAGTATATTGCTGCATCAGATGCAGCAAAGGAGGGAGTTTGGTTGAAGAAATTCATTACAGATTTGGGAGTCGTGCCGGGTAGCGAGGAGTCGATCTCCCTATATTGCGACAACAACGGGGCGATTGCTCAAGCAAAGGAACCTAGGTCTCATCATAAATCTAAGCATGTTCTGAGGAGGTTCCACCTTATCAGAGAGATCATAGCCCGATGAGATGTAGCAGTGGAAAGAGTTCCATCCGAAGATAACATTGCAGATCCACTAATAAAGTCGTTGTCTCAGATTGTCTTTGAGCGTCACAGGGGTCTGATGGGGATCAGACACATAGGTGATTGGCTTTGTTAGGATCGAGAGCACTAAGAGGGGGGGGGGGGTGAATTAGTGCAGCGGAAATCTTTCAACGATTAAAAACGAAAGCTGCGTTCGTTCGATAAAAACTATTTTGATGCAAAAGCCGATACTAAGATTACTTATGATTAAGTGCAGTTTACGTTTAAACACAGTTAGCATCTAAACGCAGTTTGCGTCTAAATGCAGATTGCGTCTAAACTCAGATTGCGTCTAAGCGCAGTTTACGTCTAAGCGCAGTTTGCGTCTAAGCGCAGATTGCGTCTAAGCGCAGTTTGCATCTAAACACAATTTGCGTCTAAGCGCAGTTTAAGCAGAAGTATAAAGACAATGTGCTGCTATTGTACAGCTCAAAAAGTAATATGCAAAAAGCAGATTTACGTCTAAACGCAGATTTACGTCTAAACGCAGATTTACGTCTTAAACACAGATTTACGTCTGAACTTTGAAACTCGTTTGTATACTCGTAGAAGGCAATATGCAGTTGAAATCAAGACGTAAACGTAAACTGAAATCTGATGATTGTGCGAGGAAAGTCGATTTACGTCTAAATGCAGTTTTACGTCTAAATGTTGAAACTCGTTCGTAAAATTGCAGAAGACAGTTTGCAGTTATAAATAGAATCAAAATGTAAATGTAAACTGCAAGGAAACTCGTTCGTAAAAGCGTAGAAGATAGTTCGCAGTTATAAACAGATTCAAGACGTAAATGTAAGCTGCAATGTAAAGATCGTACGAAAACACCTATTGACGTCTGAATCCAGATTTGGAAAGATTAGAACTTAGAAACTTGTTCGTAAATGCGCAGAGAGCAGTAGCTATGTAGGAGGTTTGCAGTAATGATAAAGTGCTCAAAATAAACGCAAACCAGAGATTTAGAGTGGTTCGGTCAGTCTTGACTTACTCCACTTTTGGCTTCCTCCACCGGCGAGGTCACCGACGTCAACTAGGGGCCTTCCTTCAATAGGCGAAGGCCAACTACCCTTTTACAATTTCTCTCCTTTTGACGGGCTCAGGAGACAACCCTTACAGATCCTTTCTCTCCTCTCTTTACAACTCAAGACTTGAAGAACAGAAAAGAGAACTTTTGGACTTTACACAAATTTGAGCTCTTAGAATCATTGAAAAGATCAAGAATTCAGTGTGGATCTGTTTCCCTTCAGTGCTGAATGGGTGGGGTATTTATAGGCACCAACCCAATTCAAATTTGGAGCTCAAAACGATCAAATCCCGGAATTTCGGGATCAGGCGGTTGCACCTCTTGACTGGAGAGGTTGCACCGCCTGGCAGAGCTCGAAGATTGAGCCTCTAGGCGATGCCACCTCTGTCAGAGGCGGTTGCACCTCTCTGCCAGAGCTCGAAGACCGAGCTCAAGCGGTGCTACCTCTCTGTCAGGGAGGTTGCACCGCCCAGTCTAGCTCGAAGACTGAGCTCTGGGCGGTTGCACCTCTTGGCTGGGGCGGTTGCACCGCCCAGTCTCGCTGGAAGAAATAGCCTGGGCGGTGCTACCTCCAACCCTGGCGGTGCCACCTCTTTCACTATTCCAGCTCACTTGGTTTGGCTCCAAACTTGGTCCAAACCAGTCCGAACTTGGGCCTAATTGGCCCCTACTTGGGTTATAGAATTAACACCTAATCCTAACCCTAATTAACGTGCTAACTATGAATTTAAAGACATTTTCTAAGCTATTACAAAGTCCGTAAGTCAAGACTTCTTCTGGCGAGCTTCCGGCAAACTTCCGGCGGTCTTCCGATGAACTCTCGAAAACCATTCTGCGGACTCCCGGCAAGCTCCTAGACTTCACGATTTGATCTTAGCGAGTTTCAACGAGCTTCGTCGGCAAGCTCCGATCTTTCTCGGCGAGCTCCGCGAACTTCCAACGAACCTTCCGGCGAGCTTCCGAAAAACCCGTCGGTAAGCTCCCAACTCATTCTCGGCTAGTTCCGGTAGCATTCCCGACGAACCTTCGGACTTCCGTCGAACTCTCGAACTCGCAACAAATCCTTCGCGCTTGACTCCGACACTTTGTTTCGCTTTATGTCTTCATCGTTATCATAGTGAATCCTGCACAACAAAAACAAAACTTCGATCGAGACAATTAATCCGAAAAGCAATTAACCAAGTTGTCCAACATGTCATTGGTCCCTCGACGCTTCGTCCGATTCTTTGGCACATCGTCCTCTACTGCAGCCTATTGCCCAATCGGCCAGTTGACTCTGTATCTCCGATATCCTTGGCACAATACCCGTTCTTCTTGGCCCGATGCCCGATTCCACGGCCCGAAGCCTTCTATCGATACGTCGACCGATCCACCGGCCCGACGTCCAATCTTCTGACATGTTCCTTCGGCACAACATGATTTTCCTGCTTTAATTGTCTCATCCTGATCGAAGCATCCTGCGTCACTCAAAACGCATATTAAATCATAAACATATATCAAGTAGTTTCATCATCAAAATACGAGATTCAACAATCTCCCCCTTTTTGATGATGACAACCACTTGATGACGGAGTTAAACTTAACTCCCAGAGTTTAAATAAACTCCCCCTATCAATATGCCATATTGATAGAACCTTGAATTCAAACAGAATTCAAGTCATTGCAATATTCATCATGAATACTTGCAACACGTCAACATGAACATATGCATAAACTTATGCATCACATGTCATGTCATCAACATACTTCTCCCCCTTTGTCATTAACAAAAAGGAGAAGTATCACAATTAATCGTTTGTGTGTGATATTGGTTCAACTCATTGCATGAAAATCATAATATCATGCAATCATGTAGCTAGAAGATTTAGCAAGTGTTACATCATGCTTAGAACATTCATGCTATCAAGTTTTAGATATGCAAGTTTTATAGCATATAAGATAGCACTTTTGGTAATGTTCAAGATAGCAAGTTCTACATCATGCAAGCTAGCAAATTAGAGATGTTCAAGAAGGCAACTCTTGCTTCTTGAAAATTTTGCTCACTTTGCTAGATGCGCAAGTTAGCATTTTTGCCTCTTGAGATAGGCAAGATAGCACATTTGCTTCTTTTGAGATAGCAACTTTTTGCTTCTCTTTAGACCAACAAGCTAGCAATTTTTACGATATACAAGTTTCACAATATATAAGCTAGCAAAAATTTCGAAAGCAAATGCAAGATAGCTTTCTTGTGTAAGCTCATGATTTGCTTCCTATTGCAATGTGCAAATTGCAAGTTTTGCTTCTTGAGATATTCAAGATAGTGATGTTCAAGAAGACAATTTTTCTTCTTGAAATAAGCAAGTTAGCAATCTTTGCTACTTAAAATAGGCAAGCTAGCAATCAAGTTTTTGCATCTTCTTGACTTGTACAAGCTAGCTATCTCCCCCTTTGTCATTGTAAAAAAGAAAGAGAGAATACAGTTTTGTAGTTCTCTTTTCCTTTTACAACGATTTCAAAATCATGACAAATGATGAATAATCAAGTTATGAATGTCAAGACAATTTTTCATCATGAATATTTTATCATTGCATGCATCATTATCATAAATTGAAGTATTACATGCATGATATCATATCACCATTCATAATTACATTAATGTTTCAATATAACAATTTCTTCTCAAAATGTGTAACTCGGCACTCATAGCATTTTAAATCATGATTTACATTATATGCAATACATCACATCATAATTAGAAAGCACAAGTATTGCATGCATAATTGCACATCATAAATGTTTCATATCATGATGGTATCAATTTTGTCAAATTATATCCTACCATGCATGATCAAAACTTCTCCCCATTTTATCATTGAAAACAAGAAGAAAGTAGGGGGAAGAGCATAAAAGTGTTAAATATTTCAATCATTTCAAGGCATTTACATCATAGATCAAGTCATTATTTGTGATTCATCATAAAGCAAGTTAGTTTTCAATCATCACATAAGGCATTTAAGGAATTTTTGAAATATAGGAGAATGATTAATTTAAGCATACAATGTTTTAATCCAATTCAAGTCATGAATATCAATGCTTTCATATTGTGAGTATCAATTCATGAATACCACAAGATATTATTTGTGACTTCAATTTTGCAAGATCAAGATTATGATTTAGATAACACTTATTCAAATTAAATCATTAACTTGAAATTCATAATCAAGTCATTAAAATTAATTTCGAGATTCACAAAATATCATGAAATCATTAATCTCGATCAGATGGGAAAAGCATTTTTTAAGAGATTCTTTTTCATCTAAGCATGCCTTAGTCTTTAATGATTTGATGTCATAATGATCATGCTTAATAAATTTTGAAATTTTGCATGATAATTTTCAAGTAATTTATGGTTTATTGATCTTGATGGTTTTTATGACGAAATTTATTTTTCGATCCTAAACGATTGATGATATATATTTTTATTTGGCATAAATAAAAAAAAACATGCTTGAATGAAATAAAATCATATAAATTGAAACAACAAAAAAGAGGAAAATATTTTTCTTGAAAATTATTTTTCTCTATCTTATTGATTTTGATGAATCCATTTGTATCATTTTTACGAATCTCTTGGACTTTGAAAATGATTTTGATGATTTAAATTTGAATAAATTTTTATCTAAGTCATGATCTTGATTCCTTGATATTTATAAATTAAGATTTATTATGAATCAAGATTTTTCATTAATCGTTCTCCTACGATTCTTCTTGGTATTTTATTTAAAAGGAGATTTAATATATGAATCATGTCTTTTGATATTTACATGATCTTATCTCTCATGATATGATTTTTATGTACAATTCCTTGTATTCATCAAGTAATATCTCATCACCAAGTTTTTCTTGATATTCTTCATGTGATAATATGAATGCATGCAATACTTATGCTTTTTATTATGATGATGTAGAAAAATGATGTATTCCATATAATGTGTATCATGAATGCTCTAAATGATGAATGTTCGGTATCATGATCAAAATGTTGATAAATGCTTAAAATTTTTAATGTTTTAGTATCATGTATGATATGCTCATAATGATGATTGATTTATATTTCAGTATCATGCATGAAAAATGAAATGTAAAGTTTTAAAATTATGCATGTTGTAAATTGAAATTATAATGATGAACAAACATATTGAAATAAGGTTGATACTTAACCCTTGTCATTATTTGAAGATTATAGTAAAGGAAAATAAATTACACCATTGTATTGTTATTCCCTTCTATTTGACAATGACATAGGGGGAGCAAATTTCGCTAGCTTGCTAGCTAGCTAGCATACTTCAAGAAGAAAGCAAAAATTGCACTTCTCAAAAGAGAAGAAAGACCTTGTTTCTTGAAAATCTCAAATTGTTAGCTTTCATGTTGCAAAAGAATATAACATTTTGTTAGCTTGCGTTATTGCAAAGGAAGCAAATATTTGCTAGCTCACAAATTGTAAGAAAAAAAAAAACTTTTTAGGAAGCAAAGTTGCTAGCTTATTCAAAAAGTGATGCATGCAATACTTATGAAATTATTATGATGATGTATTTGATGTATTGCATATCTCAATTATGACATATTGAAATAAGAATGACACTTTATTTTTGTCATAATTTGAAAATTGATGAATTGCATCATTGTTTTGTTATTCCTCTCTTTTTGCCAATGACAACGGGGGAGAAAGAATTTCTAGCGTGCACATCATGAAAAGAGGCAAAATTGTTAACTTGCACAAGTCAAGAAGATGCAAAAACATGTTAGCTTGCTCATCTCAAAAGAGAAGTAAAGATTGCTAACTTGCATATTTCAAGAAGCAAAAGTTGCCTTCTTGAACATCTTAAATATTGCTAGCTTACATGAAGTAAAACTCAAAATTTTTTGCTAGATTGCATGATTATGAAACTTGAGATTTATTATGCAACGATTTGTAACTGTTATGTTTAAACACATGAGAATTTAACTTCTCCTTTTTGTTGATGACAAAGGGGGAGAAGTATGTTGATGTCATGCATGATTTGATCATGACATGTTGCTTTGATTTTTGAATACAAGAGTTTCTATCAATATGGCATATTGATAGGGGGAGTTTTTATAAACTCCGGGAGTTAAGGTTAACTCCGTCGTCAATTGGTTGTCATCATCAAAAAGGGAGAGATTGTTGAATCTCGTATTTTGAACAATCTCTCCCTTTATGATAATGAAACCAATTGATATGTGTTTATGTTTTAATCTGCATTTTAAGTGAAGCAGGATGCTTCGATCAGGATGAGACAATTAAAGCAAAAAGAATCATGTTGGTCCGGAGGAATATGTTAGAAGATTGGATGTCGGGTCGGTGGATCGGTCGACGTATCGACAAAAGGCTTCAGGCCATGGATTTGGGCATCGGGCCAAGAAGAGCCGATATTGCACCAAGGATTTTACGGAGTCAACTGACTGATTGGGCAATAGGCCGCAAGAGATGATGATGCGCAGAAGAATCGGACGAAGCATCGAGGGACCAATGACATGCCGGACAACTTTATTAATGCTTAGTATTAATTGTCTAAATCGAAGTGTGTTTTACATGTGCAGGATTAACTACGATAGCAAGGCATGAAGCAAAATGAAATCCCGGAGTCAAGGATACGACTTCGTTGGAAGTTTGAGAGTTCGTTGGAAGTCCGGAAGTTCGTCGGAAGTTCTGGCAGAACCAACCGAGAAGTCTCGAAGCTTGCCAAAGAAGCTCGTCGGAACTCACCAAGAAGATCGTCATTAAATCTAGGAGCTTACCGGGAGTCCACCGGAACATTGTCGGGAGATCGTCGGAAGTTTGCCGGAAGCTCGCCGGAAGAATAGACATAGGGACTTGTTTAGCTTAGCAAATGTCTTAGGATTTTGTAGTTATCAAATAATTGGGCTTCGATTTGGGCTAACTCAATTAGGGGCTAGTTAGGCCCATGTAAGAACTGTGTTAGGCCCAATAAGAAGCCTAAATAGTGCCCCAAGAAGTCTCACCGTCATGGCAAAATCTTTGAGACTATGTCAAGCGGTGGTACAACTAGTCTGGGTGGTTGTACTGCCCCTGGTAGGGTGCCAGGCGATGGTACCGCCAATCTAGGCAGTGGGACCACCCAGCACTGCCCCCTAGGCGGTGGTACTACCAGACCTGGGCGATGGTACCGCCTAGGACAATGTCAGTGTTGACTGACACTAGGCGGTAGTACCGCCAAGTACAAAGGGTAGTACCGCACGTGCCCGGGGAACCTGGGATGCGAAAGTTTTAGGCTCCAAGTTTGAATCAACTTGAAGCCAATAAATACCCCTCTCATCCCTGGTTAAAGCACACAAGCACAGAGAGTTTAAAAAGAAAGAAACGCTACTAAAATCATGTGTGATCTCCTCTCCCTCTTCTAAATGTTAGACTAGTTTCATAGAGGAGTAAGTGAGTGCTTGTAAGGATTGTCTCTTAAACTCGTTAAAAAGAGAAGAGGGGTGTAAAAAGTGATTGGCCTTTGCCTATTGAAAGAAGGCCTATAGTAGACGCTGATGACCTTGTCGGAGGCGGAAGCCGAAAGTGGATTTAGATCACGTTGACCGAACCACTCTAAAACTGCTATGTTCTCTACTTTTCATTTTATTCTTGTCATTTACATACTGCAAACAACTTTACTTAGTTACTAAACTTTCAAACGCTTCCAAGTTATTAAGTTTTCGAAATCGGTTTACGTCGAAATCAGTTTTTATCGTACGAAAGTATTTAAACCGATGATATATTACCACTGCACTAATTCACCCCCCCTCTTAGTGCCGAGCCCGATACAAATAATATATATATATGTATATATATACATAAGTAAATATATATGTATATATATATGTATGTATATATATATATGTGAATATATATATATATATGTATATATGTATATGTATGTATATATGTATATATAAAAATATATATATATATATGAATATATACCAATGTATATATACATATATAAATACATATATACATATAAATATATTTATACAAATATATATATACACATATATATATATACATATATATATATATACAAATATATACATATACATACATATATATACATATATATGTATATATTGTTAGGATCGAGAGCACTAAGAGGGGGGGGGGTGAATTAGTGCAGCGGAAATCTTACAGCGATTAAAAACCAAAAGCTGCATTCGTTCAAAAACTATTATGATGCAAAAGCAAATTCTCAGTTTGTATCTAAGTGCAGTTTGCGTCTAAGCGCAGATTGCGTCTAAGCGCAGTTTTGCGTCTAAGCGCAGTTTACGTCTAAACGCAGATTTACGTCTAAACGCAGATTTACGTCTAAACGCAGTTTTATGTCTAAACGTAGATTTACGTCTAAACTCAGATTTACGTCTTAAACTCAAATTTACGTCTAAACGCAGATTTACGTCTAAACGCAGTTTTACGTCTAGACGCAGATTTACGTCTAAACTTTGAAACTTGTTTGTATACTTGTAGAAGGCAGTATGCAGTTGAAATCAAGACGTAAACGTGAACTGAGATCTGATGATTGAGCGAGGAAAGCCGATTTACGTCTGAATGCAGTTTTACGTCTAAATGTTGAAACTCGTTCGTAAAATCGTAGAGGACAGATTGCAGTTATCAATAGGATTAAAATGTAAGTGTAAACTGCAAAGAAGCTCGTTTGTAAAAGCACGGAAAACAGTTCTGCAGAATCAAACGTAAACGTAAACTGTAATGTATGAAAATACGAATTTACGTCTGAATGCAGATTCGGAAGAACAGCACTTAGAACTTGTTCGTGAAAGCGCAGAGAGCAGTAGTAATGAGGGAGGTTTGCAGTAATGATAAAGTGCTCGAAAATAAATGCAAACCAAAGATTTAGAGTGGTTCGGTCAGCCTTGACCTACTCCACTTTTGGCTTCCTCCACCGATGAGGTTGCCGACGTCAACTAGGTGCCTTCCTTCAATGGGCGAAGGCCAAACTGCCCTTTTACAATTTCTCTCCTTTTGACAGGCTCAGGAGACAACCTTTACAGACCTTTCTCTCCTCACTTTACAACTGAAAACTTGAAGAACAGAAGGAGGAGACTTAAAGGCTTTACAACACTTTTGAGCTCTTAGAATCACAGAAAAGATCAAGATTTCGGTGTAGGTCTGTACCTTTTCAGTGCTGAATGGGTGGGGTATTTATAGGCCCCAACCCAATTCAAAATTCGAGCTCAAAACGATCAAATCGATCAAATCCCAGAATTCTGGGATCAGGCGGTTGCACCTCTTGACTGGAGAGGTGGCACCGCCTGGCAGAGCTCGAAGACTGAGCTCAGGCGATTGCTCCTCTCTGCCTGAGCTCGAAGACTGAGCTCGATGGTTGCATCACCTGGCAGAGCTCGAAGACTGAGCTTGGTGGTTGCATCACCTGGCAGAGCTCGAAATCTGAGCTCGGTGGTTGCATCACCTGCCAGAGCTCGAAACTGAGCTCAGGCTGATGCACTTCTCTGCCAGAGCTCGAAGACTGAGCTCGGTGATTGCATCACCTGGCAGAGCTCGAGACTGAGCTCAGGCTGATGCACCTCTCTGCCAGAGCTCGAAGACTGAGCTCGGTGGTTGCATCGCCTGGCAGAGCTCGAAACTTGAGCTCTGGCGGTGCTACCTCTTGGCAGAGGAGGTTGCACCGCCCAGTCTAGCTCGAAGACTGAGCTCTGGGCGGTTGCACCTCTTGGCTGGGGCGGTTGCACCTCCCAGCCTCGCAGCCCTGGCGGTTGCACCTCCTGGCTGGGGCGGTTGCACCTCCCAACCTCACAGCCCAGGCGGTTGCACCTCCTGGCTGGGGCGGTTGCACCTCCTGGTGCAATCAGGGTCCGAATGGTTCACTCCATTCGGCCCAATTTGAATCTTTTCAGGGGCCCAATTGCCCCAAGATTAAGCTAATGGGATCACCTCCCATTTTCATGCTTAATCATCATGCTAACTACGATTAACTCTAAGACAACTTCTGCAGCTTTGCTCCGATGCGTCAATCGCTTCTTCCGGCGAGTTTCCGGCCAACTTCCGTCGATCAT
The DNA here is from genome assembly GCF_036884655.1 of Musa acuminata AAA Group. Lineage (NCBI taxonomy): Eukaryota > Viridiplantae > Streptophyta > Magnoliopsida > Zingiberales > Musaceae > Musa > Musa acuminata. The sequence goes on along the minus strand of NC_088355.1, from coordinate 19,664,747 downwards.
CCGATAAACCCTCGGTGATCCTTCTGCGGACATCCGGCATACTCCTGGACTTTGTGACGATCCACTTGGCGAGTTCCGACGAGCTTCGCTTGGCAAGCTTCGGGACTTCTCGGATCTGTTCTCGCTGAACCTCCGACGACCGTCCGAACTTCCGTCGAACTCTCGAACTCCCAACGTGATCATGATCTTGACTCCGGCGCAACACCTGCTGCTTGTCTTACTCTCATCGTAGTTAATCCTGCACACTTATCTCAACACATAGATTAGATAACAAATGACAATTGACTTCATCATCAAAATCCGAGATTCAACAATCTCCCCCTTTTTTATGATGACAATCAATTGATAAAGGAGTTGTCCTTAACTCCCCCTATCTATATGCCATAGTTGAGATAAGTCAACCTTGAATTCAAGACCAAAGAATTCAAGTGACGTATTGATAAGTTAGATCAGTTAAACTTATCAATACTCTCATCATGATGCCCATCATGATGTATCTCTTCAAGAATGATGTCAAAGCATGACATACATCATCAAGTTTGTATGATGGTGTTTGTAACAATTCATCATGTAATAATATAAAGCTTCGAAGGACTTTTTACATGATGCACACATTTGAGATTTTCTAGCAAGTTTGCATTTTCTATAGAATATCAAATCAAGATATGATGCAAGGATGGCATAACATTGTTTATAGCATCACTCAAGTATTTGCAACTATGACATAGATATGATTATGGCAGTTCAGCTATGACATAGTGTTTATCAATTCATATGTTTCTCCCCCTTTGTCATCAACAAAAAGCATGATAGCATTATCAAGCATATAAAGGAAGTCATGACACATATATCTTTTTATTGTTTTTGCTTGACGGAGGAAAGTCATTTTTCAAAGAGTTTTCATAAGAGTGTACAAGAACATCCCATTTTTAGCATACAAACCGAAAAATGAACTTCTTACATGCATCTGGTTAAAAATATTTGTCACATAATTTGCAACATGTTATTTGATCAAGCGTTTGTCAAGGCATGTAATAGTAATAACATCCGAAAAATAATTTTAACTAGTTAAAGTATTCGGACAATTCAACATTCCTAATTCTCTTCTTATGTAATCAAATTGTTCTTCACATAGGGGTTTTGTGAAGATATCAGCCAGTTGATGTTTGGTATCAATAAACTCTATGGTTACATCATGATTAGAGACATGATCTCGTATAAAGTGATGTCTAATATCAATGTGTTTTGTTCTTGAGTGTTGTATAGGATTTTTGGTTAAGCATATTGCACTCGTGTTATGGGAATATCTTTAAGATTCACTTTGTAATCTTCTAAAGTGTTTTTCATCCATACAACTTGTGCACAGCATGCACTTGCTGCAATGTATTCAGCTTCGGTTGTTGATAGGGCAACCGAGTTTTGTTTCTTAGATGACCAGGATACAAGGGCATGTCCTAAAAATTGACATGATCCTGATGTGCTTTTTCTGTCTAGTCTACAGCCAGCGAAGTCCGCATCAGCATAAGCTGTTAATTCAAAATTTTCTGATTTTGGGTACCATAATCCTAGATTGGTAGTTCCATTAAGATATCTGAGTATTCTTTTGACTGCTTTGAGATGAGATATCTTAGGGTCTGATTGAAATCTAGCACAAAGTCCTACACTGAACATGATGTCTGGTCTGGTGGCAGTGAGGTAAAGTAAACTTCCTATCATACCCCTATAGGTTTTTTGATCGAAGCTTTCTCCATTCTCATCAATTTCTAACTTAGTGGAGGTGCTCATAGGAGTGTCAATGGCTTTTGAATTATTCATTTTGAACTTCTTTAGCAAACTCACAGCATATTTGGTTTGACTAATAAAGATGCCATTGCTTAGTTGTTTGATTTGTAGGCCTAAGAAGAATGTTAACTCTCCCATTAGACTCATTTCGAATTCATGACTCATAGTTTTTGCAAAGGATTCACAAAGAGATTCATTTGTAGAACCAAAGATAATATCATCAACATAAATCTGAACAATGAGAAAATTATTTTCAAAATTCTTGATAAACAATGTAGTATCAACCTTGCCTTTTATGAAATTATTTTCAATGAGAAAAGAGCTAAGTCTCTCATACCAAGCCCTTGGGGCTTGTTTTAAACCATAGAGAGCTTTAGTTAATCTAAACACATGATTAGGGTAGCCATTATTTTCAAATCCAGGAGGTTGTTCAACATAAACTTCTTCGGAAATGAAACCATTTAGAAAAGCGCTTTTAACATCCATTTGAAATAACTTAAAATTATTGTAACTAGCGTAGGCAAGGAGCATCCTTATGGCTTCCAATCGAGCCACAGGTGCGAAGGTTTCATCGTAATCGATACCTTCTTCTTGGTTGAAACCTTTGGCCACTAATCTAGCCTTGTTTCTAACCACGATACCATTTTCATCTTGCTTGTTTCTAAAGACCCATTTAGTACCAATTACTAAATGGTCATTTGGCCTAGGAACAAGCGTCCACACCTCATTTCTCTCAAATTGATTTAATTCCTCTTGCATTGCGATAATCCATGAATCATCTTTCATGCTTCATCAACACATTTGGGTTCAATTTGGGAGAGAAAAGCGGCGTTGGCACAAAAGTTTTTAAGAGAAGATCGTGTTTGAACCCCCTTTGATGTGTCTCCTAGGATTAGCTCCTTAGGATGAGCATCTATATACTTCCAATCCTTGGGTAAGGATGTTTTGGAAGTGGATGCATCCAAGTTGCTAGTTGGAGACGGGGTTTCGTTTAAATTCAAGGAATCAAAATTAACATCATCATCAAGATCATTTTTCTTAATTTCTGAAATTTCATTGAAAACAACATGGATGGATTCTTCAATAATTAAGGTTCTTTTATTGAAGATGCGAAAAGCTTTAGAAACCGAAGAATAACCAAGAAAGATTCCTTCATCAGATTTAGCATCGAATTTTCCTAAGTTATCCTTTTCATTCAAGATAAAACACTTACACCCAAAGACTTTAAAATATGAGACATTGGGTTTTTTGTTATTCCATAACTCATAAGGAGTTTTGGTGAGTAAGGGTCTTACTAGGACTCTATTTAAAATATAGCATGCAGTGTTTACAGCTTCGGCCCAAAAATATTTGGGTAGGCTATGTTCATTCAACATGGTTCTTGCCATTTCTTGTAAATTTCGATTTTTTCTTTCTACTACCCCATTTTGTTGAGGATTTCTTGGAGTAGAGAAGTTATGGTTGTATCCGTTGAGTTCACAGAATTCTTGGAAGTCATGGTTTTGAAATTCTCCACCATGATCACTTCTAATTGACGAAATCATAGATTCCTTCTCATTTTGAACAAGTTTACAAAACTTGGTAAAATATCTAAAGCATTCATTTTTTTGTTTTAAGAAGTAGGTCCATGTATATCTGCTGTAGTCATCAATAATGACAAAGGCGTATTTGCTACCTCCTAGACTCGATGTAGAGATTGGTCCGAACAAGTCCATATGGATCAATTGTAAGGGCCTAGAGGTGCTTATTTGATTCTTAGCTTTGAAGCTACCCCTAATTTGCTTACCTAATTGGCAAGCATCACATACATTATCTTTGATGAACTTGATATGAGGAATTCCTCTTACAAGTTCTCTAGATGATACTTGAGTGATTAGTTTCATGCTAGCATGACCTAATCTTCTATGCCATAGCCAAGCATCCTCATTCATAACGGCAAAGCACATTTCATCACATAAGTCATTGATGTCAATAGTGTATACGTTGTTTTGTTTTAATGCAATCATAGATATATTTTTGTGTGGTTTTTCAATGATGCAGGCATTAGATTCAAATCTTATAATATATCCTTTATCACATAATTGACTAATGCTCAAGAGGTTATGTTTTAAACCATCAACTAGTAAAACATCTTCAATAGAGAGGTTGGATTTGTTACCTATGGTTCCTTTGCCAATGATTTTACCCTTGTTGTTGTCTTCGAAGGTGACATATCCTTCGTCTATGCTAGTGAGCTTAGAGAATTGAGATGGATCTCCGGTCATATGCCTTGAGCATCCACTATCAAGGTACCATTTCTTGCTCCTAGCTTGCGATTGTTTAGTTTTCTACAAGAAAGGATGATGTTTAGGTACCCATTTGCTTTTGGGTGCCTCATAAATAGATCTACATTTTCTATCATGTTGCATAGAGTTTATCATGGTTCCTTTAGGAACCCAACTTAATTTGTTTGGACTTATTTTCTTGAAGGGACAACAATGTGTCTTGTGTCCAAACTTGCAACAAAAGTTGCATTTGCTTCTAGCATGTAGGATGGGACCTTTTACAAAGGTAGTTGGATTTCGGTGAGGACTCCTCACAAATCCAATCCCACTTCTTTTGGGAGCATGACCCTTGTTTGTAAGGATCATGTTTAATGACTTGCTACCAACCTCGAATTTCTTCAAGGTGTCCTTAAGTAGCAAGTTTTCTTTTTGTATAGTTTCTAAATCATGACATTTGATACATGAATTTAAACTATCATGATGTTCGACTTTTAACTTATCAAACTCACAAGTAAGATTATCATGTACCTTTTTTAGCAACTTGTATTTTCTATTTATAACTTTGCATTCATCAAATAAATCATGGAAGGCATTTAATAATTCATCGAAAGATAAATCAGCATCTAATAAATCCGTTACCTCCTCTTCGATGGCCATAAAGGCGTAATGAGCAACTTGCTCGGTGTTGGACTCCTCTTCCT